>NW_028327199.1:746466-1112199 GCF_987537825.1 Furipterus horrens | reverse complement strand
CACTTCTTACAATGTGACAGGTGCAACAGCTCCACCTAAAACACAGAAGCAAACACAGGAAGATGTGAATTGAGAACACAGAGGTATCGCCCAAAAGAGGGAGCAGATCAAGGTTCTAGCGGGAGAACTAAGTGATGAGGAGATCGCCAACCTAACAGACGCAGAGATGAAAACACTGGTGATAAAGGTGCTCACATTGAGCATTGGCCTGCGGACCAAGTGTCGCTGGTTTGATTCCCATTCAGGGCACATGACTAGGTTGCATGCCAGATCCCCAGCTGGGGCTGCGTGAGAGGCAACCGCACATTGATGTTCCTCTCCCTCTCTTTCTCCTTTCCCCTCTCTCTAAAACAGAGAAATAAAATAAATAAAGTCACCCTTGTGAAAAATTAATTAATTAATTAATATTATAAAAAATAAATAAAGTTCTAAAAAAGAAAAGGTGCTCACAGACTTGACAAATACGCTTGACTATTGCAAATGCAGAAGGAAAGAAGTGAGGACTAGGCGAAGTGAAATGAATTAAAATATGCATGAAATCAATGGTGAAGGGAAGGAAACCAGGGTTCAAAGCAACAATCTGGAACATAAGGAAGAAATAAATAGTCAACCAGTACAGAATGAAGAAACAATTTTTGAAAGTGAGGAGGGGCTTAGGAACCTCTGGGACAACTTCAAACGTGCCAACATCCAAATCATAGGAGGGCCAGCAGCAGAAGAGGAAGAGCAAGAAATTGGAAACTTATGTGAAAAAAATAATGAAGGAAAACTTTCCTCATTTGGTGAAGGAAATGGACATACAAGTCCAGGAAGCATACAGAGTCCCAAGCAAGCTAGGCCCAAAGAGGACCACACCAAGACGCATCATAATTAAAATGTCAAAGGTTAAAGATAAAGAGAGAATCTTAAAAGCAGCAAGAGAAAAGGACATAGTTACCTACAAAGGGGTCCCTATACACTATCAGGTGTTTTCTCCAAAGAAACTTTGCGAGCAATAATGGACTGGCAAGAAGTATCCAAAGTGATGAAAAGCAAGGACCTACAACCAAGATTATCCAGCAAAGCTGTCATTTAGAATGAAAGGGCAGATAAAGTGCTTCCCAGACAAGTGAAAACTAAAGGAGCTCATCACCACCATGCTCTTATTATATGAAATATCAAAGGGACTTACTTAAGAAAAGGGTCAAAATTATGAACGTTAAAATGACACAAACTCACAACTGTTAACAGCTGAATCTAAAAAGTAAAAACAAAATCCAACTAAGCAAACCAGAATAGGAACAGAATCAAAGATATGGGGATTATTTGGAGGGTTATTAGCTGGGAGTGGGGAGGGGGATAAATGGGGAAATGGTGGAAGGATTAAGAAGAATACTTGTTTGGTACAAAATAGACAGGGGGAAGTTAAGAACAATATGGAAAAGGGTGAAGACAATGAACTTATATGTATGACACATGGACATGAACTAAGGGGGTGGGACTGCTGGAGGGAAAGGGGTACTGGGCAGAGGGGAGCAAAGGGAAAAAATTGGGACCACTGGAACAACATAATCAATAAAATATGCTTAAAAATAATTTTAAAAGAAAAAAAGAGTAGTTATAAATAAATGTTTCGGGACTTCCAGCCAAGATGGAGGTGTAGGTAGACAGACACGCTGCGTCTCCCTCCACAACTGAGAAGCAATACAACTACCTCAAAACTGTAGACAACCAGAAGTTCCAGAAATCCGAGCTGCATGGAAGTCCAACAAACAAAGATATAAAGAAGAAATACTCATTCAGACAGGCAGGAGGGGCAGAGCTGGGGTGGAGAGAATGTGGTGTGTTGGCAGCAGTGACAGCAGCTGTGACTGGCCGACAGAAAGCACAGTCACACATTAAGAAAAAAGGAGGGAGGGACATCTGGGGAACGGTCCGAGCCCCAGACAAGGCTGCACAGCTCACAGTTCTGGTTCCAGGGAAAACAAAGCCTCATCGCTTCTGACTGTGCGAAGCAGTGGGGGGTGGGGTGGCAGAAGAAACTGCTGGTCTCTCAGCAGACTCCATTTCTTTAGAAGGCCTCCATGGTCCTAGAATATCCACAAACCTACCCACTCTGGGAACCACAACCAGAGCAACAGCTAGAAGGGTGCCAGTCCCATACAGGAAGTAGGGCAAGTGCCTGGAAAAGGGGCAAGTGCTGAGCAAGTGGCATTGTTACCACGCAGACACCTCCCCCACGTACACCACAATGCGGTGAAACAAGTCGCCTGTCGCTGACAAATACCTAAAGCTCCACTTCTTACAATGTGACAGGTGCAACAGCTCCACCTAAAACACAGAAGCAAACACAGGAAGATGTGAATTGAGAACACAGAGGTATCGCCCAAAAGAGGGAGCAGATCAAGGTTCTAGCGGGAGAACTAAGTGATGAGGAGATCGCCAACCTAACAGACGCAGAGATGAAAACACTGGTGATAAAGGTGCTCACATTGAGCATTGGCCTGCGGACCAAGTGTCGCTGGTTTGATTCCCATTCAGGGCACATGACTAGGTTGCATGCCAGATCCCCAGCTGGGGCTGCGTGAGAGGCAACCGCACATTGATGTTCCTCTCCCTCTCTTTCTCCTTTCCCCTCTCTCTAAAACAGAGAAATAAAATAAATAAAGTCACCCTTGTGAAAAATTAATTAATTAATTAATATTATAAAAAATAAATAAAGTTCTAAAAAAGAAAAGGTGCTCACAGACTTGACAAATACGCTTGACTATTGCAAATGCAGAAGGAAAGAAGTGAGGACTAGGCGAAGTGAAATGAATTAAAATATGCATGAAATCAATGGTGAAGGGAAGGAAACCAGGGTTCAAAGCAACAATCTGGAACATAAGGAAGAAATAAATAGTCAACCAGTACAGAATGAAGAAACAATTTTTGAAAGTGAGGAGGGGCTTAGGAACCTCTGGGACAACTTCAAACGTGCCAACATCCAAATCATAGGAGGGCCAGCAGCAGAAGAGGAAGAGCAAGAAATTGGAAACTTATGTGAAAAAAATAATGAAGGAAAACTTTCCTCATTTGGTGAAGGAAATGGACATACAAGTCCAGGAAGCATACAGAGTCCCAAGCAAGCTAGGCCCAAAGAGGACCACACCAAGACGCATCATAATTAAAATGTCAAAGGTTAAAGATAAAGAGAGAATCTTAAAAGCAGCAAGAGAAAAGGACATAGTTACCTACAAAGGGGTCCCTATACACTATCAGGTGTTTTCTCCAAAGAAACTTTGCGAGCAATAATGGACTGGCAAGAAGTATCCAAAGTGATGAAAAGCAAGGACCTACAACCAAGATTATCCAGCAAAGCTGTCATTTAGAATGAAAGGGCAGATAAAGTGCTTCCCAGACAAGTGAAAACTAAAGGAGCTCATCACCACCATGCTCTTATTATATGAAATATCAAAGGGACTTACTTAAGAAAAGGGTCAAAATTATGAACGTTAAAATGACACAAACTCACAACTGTTAACAGCTGAATCTAAAAAGTAAAAACAAAATCCAACTAAGCAAACCAGAATAGGAACAGAATCAAAGATATGGGGATTATTTGGAGGGTTATTAGCTGGGAGTGGGGAGGGGGATAAATGGGGAAATGGTGGAAGGATTAAGAAGAATACTTGTTTGGTACAAAATAGACAGGGGGAAGTTAAGAACAATATGGAAAAGGGTGAAGACAATGAACTTATATGTATGACACATGGACATGAACTAAGGGGGTGGGACTGCTGGAGGGAAAGGGGTACTGGGCAGAGGGGAGCAAAGGGAAAAAATTGGGACCACTGGAACAACATAATCAATAAAATATGCTTAAAAATAATTTTAAAAGAAAAAAAGAGTAGTTATAAATAAATGTTTCGGGACTTCCAGCCAAGATGGAGGTGTAGGTAGACAGACACGCTGCGTCTCCCTCCACAACTGAGAAGCAATACAACTACCTCAAAACTGTAGACAACCAGAAGTTCCAGAAATCCGAGCTGCATGGAAGTCCAACAAACAAAGATATAAAGAAGAAATACTCATTCAGACAGGCAGGAGGGGCAGAGCTGGGGTGGAGAGAATGTGGTGTGTTGGCAGCAGTGACAGCAGCTGTGACTGGCCGACAGAAAGCACAGTCACACATTAAGAAAAAAGGAGGGAGGGACATCTGGGGAACGGTCCGAGCCCCAGACAAGGCTGCACAGCTCACAGTTCTGGTTCCAGGGAAAACAAAGCCTCATCGCTTCTGACTGTGCGAAGCAGTGGGGGGTGGGGTGGCAGAAGAAACTGCTGGTCTCTCAGCAGACTCCATTTCTTTAGAAGGCCTCCATGGTCCTAGAATATCCACAAACCTACCCACTCTGGGAACCACAACCAGAGCAACAGCTAGAAGGGTGCCAGTCCCATACAGGAAGTAGGGCAAGTGCCTGGAAAAGGGGCAAGTGCTGAGCAAGTGGCATTGTTACCACGCAGACACCTCCCCCACGTACACCACAATGCGGTGAAACAAGTCGCCTGTCGCTGACAAATACCTAAAGCTCCACTTCTTACAATGTGACAGGTGCAACAGCTCCACCTAAAACACAGAAGCAAACACAGGAAGATGTGAATTGAGAACACAGAGGTATCGCCCAAAAGAGGGAGCAGATCAAGGTTCTAGCGGGAGAACTAAGTGATGAGGAGATCGCCAACCTAACAGACGCAGAGATGAAAACACTGGTGATAAAGGTGCTCACATTGAGCATTGGCCTGCGGACCAAGTGTCGCTGGTTTGATTCCCATTCAGGGCACATGACTAGGTTGCATGCCAGATCCCCAGCTGGGGCTGCGTGAGAGGCAACCGCACATTGATGTTCCTCTCCCTCTCTTTCTCCTTTCCCCTCTCTCTAAAACAGAGAAATAAAATAAATAAAGTCACCCTTGTGAAAAATTAATTAATTAATTAATATTATAAAAAATAAATAAAGTTCTAAAAAAGAAAAGGTGCTCACAGACTTGACAAATACGCTTGACTATTGCAAATGCAGAAGGAAAGAAGTGAGGACTAGGCGAAGTGAAATGAATTAAAATATGCATGAAATCAATGGTGAAGGGAAGGAAACCAGGGTTCAAAGCAACAATCTGGAACATAAGGAAGAAATAAATAGTCAACCAGTACAGAATGAAGAAACAATTTTTGAAAGTGAGGAGGGGCTTAGGAACCTCTGGGACAACTTCAAACGTGCCAACATCCAAATCATAGGAGGGCCAGCAGCAGAAGAGGAAGAGCAAGAAATTGGAAACTTATGTGAAAAAAATAATGAAGGAAAACTTTCCTCATTTGGTGAAGGAAATGGACATACAAGTCCAGGAAGCATACAGAGTCCCAAGCAAGCTAGGCCCAAAGAGGACCACACCAAGACGCATCATAATTAAAATGTCAAAGGTTAAAGATAAAGAGAGAATCTTAAAAGCAGCAAGAGAAAAGGACATAGTTACCTACAAAGGGGTCCCTATACACTATCAGGTGTTTTCTCCAAAGAAACTTTGCGAGCAATAATGGACTGGCAAGAAGTATCCAAAGTGATGAAAAGCAAGGACCTACAACCAAGATTATCCAGCAAAGCTGTCATTTAGAATGAAAGGGCAGATAAAGTGCTTCCCAGACAAGTTAAAACTAAAGGAGCTCATCACCACCATGCTCTTATTATATGAAATATCAAAGGGACTTACTTAAGAAAAGGGTCAAAATTATGAACGTTAAAATGACACAAACTCACAACTGTTAACAGCTGAATCTAAAAAGTAAAAACAAAATCCAACTAAGCAAACCAGAATAGGAACAGAATCAAAGATATGGGGATTATTTGGAGGGTTATTAGCTGGGAGTGGGGAGGGGGATAAATGGGGAAATGGTGGAAGGATTAAGAAGAATACTTGTTTGGTACAAAATAGACAGGGGGAAGTTAAGAACAATATGGAAAAGGGTGAAGACAATGAACTTATATGTATGACACATGGACATGAACTAAGGGGGTGGGATTGCTGGAGGGAAAGGGGTACTGGGCAGAGGGGAGCAAAGGGAAAAAATTGGGACCACTGGAACAACATAATCAATAAAATATACTTAAAAATAATTTTAAAAGAAAAAAAGAGTAGTTATAAATAAATGTTTCGGGACTTCCAGCCAAGATGGAGGTGTAGGTAGACAGACACGCTGCGTCTCCCTCCACAACTGAGAAGCAATACAACTACCTCAAAACTGTAGACAACCAGAAGTTCCAGAAATCCGAGCTGCATGGAAGTCCAACAAACAAAGATATAAAGAAGAAATACTCATTCAGACAGGCAGGAGGGGCAGAGCTGGGGTGGAGAGAATGTGGTGTGTTGGCAGCAGTGACAGCAGCTGTGACTGGCCGACAGAAAGCACAGTCACACATTAAGAAAAAAGGAGGGAGGGACATCTGGGGAACGGTCCGAGCCCCAGACAAGGCTGCACAGCTCACAGTTCTGGTTCCAGGGAAAACAAAGCCTCATCGCTTCTGACTGTGCGAAGCAGTGGGGGGTGGGGTGGCAGAAGAAACTGCTGGTCTCTCAGCAGACTCCATTTCTTTAGAAGGCCTCCATGGTCCTAGAATATCCACAAACCTACCCACTCTGGGAACCACAACCAGAGCAACAGCTAGAAGGGTGCCAGTCCCATACAGGAAGTAGGGCAAGTGCCTGGAAAAGGGGCAAGTGCTGAGCAAGTGGCATTGTTACCACGCAGACACCTCCCCCACGTACACCACAATGCGGTGAAACAAGTCGCCTGTCGCTGACAAATACCTAAAGCTCCACTTCTTACAATGTGACAGGTGCAACAGCTCCACCTAAAACACAGAAGCAAACACAGGAAGATGTGAATTGAGAACACAGAGGTATCGCCCAAAAGAGGGAGCAGATCAAGGTTCTAGCGGGAGAACTAAGTGATGAGGAGATCGCCAACCTAACAGACGCAGAGATGAAAACACTGGTGATAAAGGTGCTCACATTGAGCATTGGCCTGCGGACCAAGTGTCGCTGGTTTGATTCCCATTCAGGGCACATGACTAGGTTGCATGCCAGATCCCCAGCTGGGGCTGCGTGAGAGGCAACCGCACATTGATGTTCCTCTCCCTCTCTTTCTCCTTTCCCCTCTCTCTAAAACAGAGAAATAAAATAAATAAAGTCACCCTTGTGAAAAATTAATTAATTAATTAATATTATAAAAAATAAATAAAGTTCTAAAAAAGAAAAGGTGCTCACAGACTTGACAAATACGCTTGACTATTGCAAATGCAGAAGGAAAGAAGTGAGGACTAGGCGAAGTGAAATGAATTAAAATATGCATGAAATCAATGGTGAAGGGAAGGAAACCAGGGTTCAAAGCAACAATCTGGAACATAAGGAAGAAATAAATAGTCAACCAGTACAGAATGAAGAAACAATTTTTGAAAGTGAGGAGGGGCTTAGGAACCTCTGGGACAACTTCAAACGTGCCAACATCCAAATCATAGGAGGGCCAGCAGCAGAAGAGGAAGAGCAAGAAATTGGAAACTTATGTGAAAAAAATAATGAAGGAAAACTTTCCTCATTTGGTGAAGGAAATGGACATACAAGTCCAGGAAGCATACAGAGTCCCAAGCAAGCTAGGCCCAAAGAGGACCACACCAAGACGCATCATAATTAAAATGTCAAAGGTTAAAGATAAAGAGAGAATCTTAAAAGCAGCAAGAGAAAAGGACATAGTTACCTACAAAGGGGTCCCTATACACTATCAGGTGTTTTCTCCAAAGAAACTTTGCGAGCAATAATGGACTGGCAAGAAGTATCCAAAGTGATGAAAAGCAAGGACCTACAACCAAGATTATCCAGCAAAGCTGTCATTTAGAATGAAAGGGCAGATAAAGTGCTTCCCAGACAAGTGAAAACTAAAGGAGCTCATCACCACCATGCTCTTATTATATGAAATATCAAAGGGACTTACTTAAGAAAAGGGTCAAAATTATGAACGTTAAAATGACACAAACTCACAACTGTTAACAGCTGAATCTAAAAAGTAAAAACAAAATCCAACTAAGCAAACCAGAATAGGAACAGAATCAAAGATATGGGGATTATTTGGAGGGTTATTAGCTGGGAGTGGGGAGGGGGATAAATGGGGAAATGGTGGAAGGATTAAGAAGAATACTTGTTTGGTACAAAATAGACAGGGGGAAGTTAAGAACAATATGGAAAAGGGTGAAGACAATGAACTTATATGTATGACACATGGACATGAACTAAGGGGGTGGGACTGCTGGAGGGAAAGGGGTACTGGGCAGAGGGGAGCAAAGGGAAAAAATTGGGACCACTGGAACAACATAATCAATAAAATATGCTTAAAAATAATTTTAAAAGAAAAAAAGAGTAGTTATAAATAAATGTTTCGGGACTTCCAGCCAAGATGGAGGTGTAGGTAGACAGACACGCTGCGTCTCCCTCCACAACTGAGAAGCAATACAACTACCTCAAAACTGTAGACAACCAGAAGTTCCAGAAATCCGAGCTGCATGGAAGTCCAACAAACAAAGATATAAAGAAGAAATACTCATTCAGACAGGCAGGAGGGGCAGAGCTGGGGTGGAGAGAATGTGGTGTGTTGGCAGCAGTGACAGCAGCTGTGACTGGCCGACAGAAAGCACAGTCACACATTAAGAAAAAAGGAGGGAGGGACATCTGGGGAACGGTCCGAGCCCCAGACAAGGCTGCACAGCTCACAGTTCTGGTTCCAGGGAAAACAAAGCCTCATCGCTTCTGACTGTGCGAAGCAGTGGGGGGTGGGGTGGCAGAAGAAACTGCTGGTCTCTCAGCAGACTCCATTTCTTTAGAAGGCCTCCATGGTCCTAGAATATCCACAAACCTACCCACTCTGGGAACCACAACCAGAGCAACAGCTAGAAGGGTGCCAGTCCCATACAGGAAGTAGGGCAAGTGCCTGGAAAAGGGGCAAGTGCTGAGCAAGTGGCATTGTTACCACGCAGACACCTCCCCCACGTACACCACAATGCGGTGAAACAAGTCGCCTGTCGCTGACAAATACCTAAAGCTCCACTTCTTACAATGTGACAGGTGCAACAGCTCCACCTAAAACACAGAAGCAAACACAGGAAGATGTGAATTGAGAACACAGAGGTATCGCCCAAAAGAGGGAGCAGATCAAGGTTCTAGCGGGAGAACTAAGTGATGAGGAGATCGCCAACCTAACAGACGCAGAGATGAAAACACTGGTGATAAAGGTGCTCACATTGAGCATTGGCCTGCGGACCAAGTGTCGCTGGTTTGATTCCCATTCAGGGCACATGACTAGGTTGCATGCCAGATCCCCAGCTGGGGCTGCGTGAGAGGCAACCGCACATTGATGTTCCTCTCCCTCTCTTTCTCCTTTCCCCTCTCTCTAAAACAGAGAAATAAAATAAATAAAGTCACCCTTGTGAAAAATTAATTAATTAATTAATATTATAAAAAATAAATAAAGTTCTAAAAAAGAAAAGGTGCTCACAGACTTGACAAATACGCTTGACTATTGCAAATGCAGAAGGAAAGAAGTGAGGACTAGGCGAAGTGAAATGAATTAAAATATGCATGAAATCAATGGTGAAGGGAAGGAAACCAGGGTTCAAAGCAACAATCTGGAACATAAGGAAGAAATAAATAGTCAACCAGTACAGAATGAAGAAACAATTTTTGAAAGTGAGGAGGGGCTTAGGAACCTCTGGGACAACTTCAAACGTGCCAACATCCAAATCATAGGAGGGCCAGCAGCAGAAGAGGAAGAGCAAGAAATTGGAAACTTATGTGAAAAAAATAATGAAGGAAAACTTTCCTCATTTGGTGAAGGAAATGGACATACAAGTCCAGGAAGCATACAGAGTCCCAAGCAAGCTAGGCCCAAAGAGGACCACACCAAGACGCATCATAATTAAAATGTCAAAGGTTAAAGATAAAGAGAGAATCTTAAAAGCAGCAAGAGAAAAGGACATAGTTACCTACAAAGGGGTCCCTATACACTATCAGGTGTTTTCTCCAAAGAAACTTTGCGAGCAATAATGGACTGGCAAGAAGTATCCAAAGTGATGAAAAGCAAGGACCTACAACCAAGATTATCCAGCAAAGCTGTCATTTAGAATGAAAGGGCAGATAAAGTGCTTCCCAGACAAGTGAAAACTAAAGGAGCTCATCACCACCATGCTCTTATTATATGAAATATCAAAGGGACTTACTTAAGAAAAGGGTCAAAATTATGAACGTTAAAATGACACAAACTCACAACTGTTAACAGCTGAATCTAAAAAGTAAAAACAAAATCCAACTAAGCAAAGCAGAATAGGAACAGAATCAAAGATATGGGGATTATTTGGAGGGTTATTAGCTGGGAGTGGGGAGGGGGATAAATGGGGAAATGGTGGAAGGATTAAGAAGAATACTTGTTTGGTACAAAATAGACAGGGGGAAGTTAAGAACAATATGGAAAAGGGTGAAGACAATGAACTTATATGTATGACACATGGACATGAACTAAGGGGGTGGGACTGCTGGAGGGAAAGGGGTACTGGGCAGAGGGGAGCAAAGGGAAAAAATTGGGAGCACTGGAACAACATAATCAATAAAATATACTTAAAAATAATTTTAAAAGAAAAAAAGAGTAGTTATAAATAAATGTTTCGGGACTTCCAGCCAAGATGGAGGTGTAGGTAGACAGACACGCTGCGTCTCCCTCCACAACTGAGAAGCAATACAACTACCTCAAAACTGTAGACAACCAGAAGTTCCAGAAATCCGAGCTGCATGGAAGTCCAACAAACAAAGATATAAAGAAGAAATACTCATTCAGACAGGCAGGAGGGGCAGAGCTGGGGTGGAGAGAATGTGGTGTGTTGGCAGCAGTGACAGCAGCTGTGACTGGCCGACAGAAAGCACAGTCACACATTAAGAAAAAAGGAGGGAGGGACATCTGGGGAACGGTCCGAGCCCCAGACAAGGCTGCACAGCTCACAGTTCTGGTTCCAGGGAAAACAAAGCCTCATCGCTTCTGACTGTGCGAAGCAGTGGGGGGTGGGGTGGCAGAAGAAACTGCTGGTCTCTCAGCAGACTCCATTTCTTTAGAAGGCCTCCATGGTCCTAGAATATCCACAAACCTACCCACTCTGGGAACCACAACCAGAGCAACAGCTAGAAGGGTGCCAGTCCCATACAGGAAGTAGGGCAAGTGCCTGGAAAAGGGGCAAGTGCTGAGCAAGTGGCATTGTTACCACGCAGACACCTCCCCCACGTACACCACAATGCGGTGAAACAAGTCGCCTGTCGCTGACAAATACCTAAAGCTCCACTTCTTACAATGTGACAGGTGCAACAGCTCCACCTAAAACACAGAAGCAAACACAGGAAGATGTGAATTGAGAACACAGAGGTATCGCCCAAAAGAGGGAGCAGATCAAGGTTCTAGCGGGAGAACTAAGTGATGAGGAGATCGCCAACCTAACAGACGCAGAGATGAAAACACTGGTGATAAAGGTGCTCACATTGAGCATTGGCCTGCGGACCAAGTGTCGCTGGTTTGATTCCCATTCAGGGCACATGACTAGGTTGCATGCCAGATCCCCAGCTGGGGCTGCGTGAGAGGCAACCGCACATTGATGTTCCTCTCCCTCTCTTTCTCCTTTCCCCTCTCTCTAAAACAGAGAAATAAAATAAATAAAGTCACCCTTGTGAAAAATTAATTAATTAATTAATATTATAAAAAATAAATAAAGTTCTAAAAAAGAAAAGGTGCTCACAGACTTGACAAATACGCTTGACTATTGCAAATGCAGAAGGAAAGAAGTGAGGACTAGGCGAAGTGAAATGAATTAAAATATGCATGAAATCAATGGTGAAGGGAAGGAAACCAGGGTTCAAAGCAACAATCTGGAACATAAGGAAGAAATAAATAGTCAACCAGTACAGAATGAAGAAACAATTTTTGAAAGTGAGGAGGGGCTTAGGAACCTCTGGGACAACTTCAAACGTGCCAACATCCAAATCATAGGAGGGCCAGCAGCAGAAGAGGAAGAGCAAGAAATTGGAAACTTATGTGAAAAAAATAATGAAGGAAAACTTTCCTCATTTGGTGAAGGAAATGGACATACAAGTCCAGGAAGCATACAGAGTCCCAAGCAAGCTAGGCCCAAAGAGGACCACACCAAGACGCATCATAATTAAAATGTCAAAGGTTAAAGATAAAGAGAGAATCTTAAAAGCAGCAAGAGAAAAGGACATAGTTACCTACAAAGGGGTCCCTATACACTATCAGGTGTTTTCTCCAAAGAAACTTTGCGAGCAATAATGGACTGGCAAGAAGTATCCAAAGTGATGAAAAGCAAGGACCTACAACCAAGATTATCCAGCAAAGCTGTCATTTAGAATGAAAGGGCAGATAAAGTGCTTCCCAGACAAGTTAAAACTAAAGGAGCTCATCACCACCATGCTCTTATTATATGAAATATCAAAGGGACTTACTTAAGAAAAGGGTCAAAATTATGAACGTTAAAATGACACAAACTCACAACTGTTAACAGCTGAATCTAAAAAGTAAAAACAAAATCCAACTAAGCAAACCAGAATAGGAACAGAATCAAAGATATGGGGATTATTTGGAGGGTTATTAGCTGGGAGTGGGGAGGGGGATAAATGGGGAAATGGTGGAAGGATTAAGAAGAATACTTGTTTGGTACAAAATAGACAGGGGGAAGTTAAGAACAATATGGAAAAGGGTGAAGACAATGAACTTATATGTATGACACATGGACATGAACTAAGGGGGTGGGACTGCTGGAGGGAAAGGGGTACTGGGCAGAGGGGAGCAAAGGGAAAAAATTGGGACCACTGGAACAACATAATCAATAAAATATGCTTAAAAATAATTTTAAAAGAAAAAAAGAGTAGTTATAAATAAATGTTTCGGGACTTCCAGCCAAGATGGAGGTGTAGGTAGACAGACACGCTGCGTCTCCCTCCACAACTGAGAAGCAATACAACTACCTCAAAACTGTAGACAACCAGAAGTTCCAGAAATCCGAGCTGCATGGAAGTCCAACAAACAAAGATATAAAGAAGAAATACTCATTCAGACAGGCAGGAGGGGCAGAGCTGGGGTGGAGAGAATGTGGTGTGTTGGCAGCAGTGACAGCAGCTGTGACTGGCCGACAGAAAGCACAGTCACACATTAAGAAAAAAGGAGGGAGGGACATCTGGGGAACGGTCCGAGCCCCAGACAAGGCTGCACAGCTCACAGTTCTGGTTCCAGGGAAAACAAAGCCTCATCGCTTCTGACTGTGCGAAGCAGTGGGGGGTGGGGTGGCAGAAGAAACTGCTGGTCTCTCAGCAGACTCCATTTCTTTAGAAGGCCTCCATGGTCCTAGAATATCCACAAACCTACCCACTCTGGGAACCACAACCAGAGCAACAGCTAGAAGGGTGCCAGTCCCATACAGGAAGTAGGGCAAGTGCCTGGAAAAGGGGCAAGTGCTGAGCAAGTGGCATTGTTACCACGCAGACACCTCCCCCACGTACACCACAATGCGGTGAAACAAGTCGCCTGTCGCTGACAAATACCTAAAGCTCCACTTCTTACAATGTGACAGGTGCAACAGCTCCACCTAAAACACAGAAGCAAACACAGGAAGATGTGAATTGAGAACACAGAGGTATCGCCCAAAAGAGGGAGCAGATCAAGGTTCTAGCGGGAGAACTAAGTGATGAGGAGATCGCCAACCTAACAGACGCAGAGATGAAAACACTGGTGATAAAGGTGCTCACATTGAGCATTGGCCTGCGGACCAAGTGTCGCTGGTTTGATTCCCATTCAGGGCACATGACTAGGTTGCATGCCAGATCCCCAGCTGGGGCTGCGTGAGAGGCAACCGCACATTGATGTTCCTCTCCCTCTCTTTCTCCTTTCCCCTCTCTCTAAAACAGAGAAATAAAATAAATAAAGTCACCCTTGTGAAAAATTAATTAATTAATTAATATTATAAAAAATAAATAAAGTTCTAAAAAAGAAAAGGTGCTCACAGACTTGACAAATACGCTTGACTATTGCAAATGCAGAAGGAAAGAAGTGAGGACTAGGCGAAGTGAAATGAATTAAAATATGCATGAAATCAATGGTGAAGGGAAGGAAACCAGGGTTCAAAGCAACAATCTGGAACATAAGGAAGAAATAAATAGTCAACCAGTACAGAATGAAGAAACAATTTTTGAAAGTGAGGAGGGGCTTAGGAACCTCTGGGACAACTTCAAACGTGCCAACATCCAAATCATAGGAGGGCCAGCAGCAGAAGAGGAAGAGCAAGAAATTGGAAACTTATGTGAAAGAAATAATGAAGGAAAACTTTCCTCATTTGGTGAAGGAAATGGACATACAAGTCCAGGAAGCATACAGAGTCCCAAGCAAGCTAGGCCCAAAGAGGACCACACCAAGACGCATCATAATTAAAATGTCAAAGGTTAAAGATAAAGAGAGAATCTTAAAAGCAGCAAGAGAAAAGGACATAGTTACCTACAAAGGGGTCCCTATACACTATCAGGTGTTTCCTCCAAAGAAACTTTGCGAGCAATAATGGACTGGCAAGAAGTATCCAAAGTGATGAAAAGCAAGGACCTACAACCAAGATTATCCAGCAAAGCTGTCATTTAGAATGAAAGGGCAGATAAAGTGCTTCCCAGACAAGTTAAAACTAAAGGAGCTCATCACCACCATGCTCTTATTATATGAAATATCAAAGGGACTTACTTAAGAAAAGGGTCAAAATTATGAACGTTAAAATGACACAAACTCACAACTGTTAACAGCTGAATCTAAAAAGTAAAAACAAAATCCAACTAAGCAAAGCAGAATAGGAACAGAATCAAAGATATGGGGATTATTTGGAGGGTTATTAGCTGGGAGTGGGGAGGGGGATAAATGGGGAAATGGTGGAAGGATTAAGAAGAATACTTGTTTGGTACAAAATAGACAGGGGGAAGTTAAGAACAATATGGAAAAGGGTGAAGACAATGAACTTATATGTATGACACATGGACATGAACTAAGGGGGTGGGATTGCTGGAGGGAAAGGGGTACTGGGCAGAGGGGAGCAAAGGGAAAAAATTGGGAGCACTGGAACAACATAATCAATAAAATATGCTTAAAAATAATTTTAAAAGAAAAAAAGAGTAGTTATAAATAAATGTTTCGGGACTTCCAGCCAAGATGGAGGTGTAGGTAGACAGACACGCTGCGTCTCCCTCCACAACTGAGAAGCAATACAACTACCTCAAAACTGTAGACAACCAGAAGTTCCAGAAATCCGAGCTGCATGGAAGTCCAACAAACAAAGATATAAAGAAGAAATACTCATTCAGACAGGCAGGAGGGGCAGAGCTGGGGTGGAGAGAATGTGGTGTGTTGGCAGCAGTGACAGCAGCTGTGACTGGCCGACAGAAAGCACAGTCACACATTAAGAAAAAAGTAGGGAGGGACATCTGGGGAACGGTCCGAGCCCCAGACAAGGCTGCACAGCTCACAGTTCTGGTTCCAGGGAAAACAAAGCCTCATCGCTTCTGACTGTGCGAAGCAGTGGGGGGTGGGGTGGCAGAAGAAACTGCTGGTCTCTCAGCAGACTCCATTTCTTTAGAAGGCCTCCATGGTCCTAGAATATCCACAAACCTACCCACTCTGGGAACCACAACCAGAGCAACAGCTAGAAGGGTGCCAGTCCCATACAGGAAGTAGGGCAAGTGCCTGGAAAAGGGGCAAGTGCTGAGCAAGTGGCATTGTTACCACGCAGACACCTCCCCCACGTACACCACAATGCGGTGAAACAAGTCGCCTGTCGCTGACAAATACCTAAAGCTCCACTTCTTACAATGTGACAGGTGCAACAGCTCCACCTAAAACACAGAAGCAAACACAGGAAGATGTGAATTGAGAACACAGAGGTATCGCCCAAAAGAGGGAGCAGATCAAGGTTCTAGCGGGAGAACTAAGTGATGAGGAGATCGCCAACCTAACAGACGCAGAGATGAAAACACTGGTGATAAAGGTGCTCACATTGAGCATTGGCCTGCGGACCAAGTGTCGCTGGTTTGATTCCCATTCAGGGCACATGACTAGGTTGCATGCCAGATCCCCAGCTGGGGCTGCGTGAGAGGCAACCGCACATTGATGTTCCTCTCCCTCTCTTTCTCCTTTCCCCTCTCTCTAAAACAGAGAAATAAAATAAATAAAGTCACCCTTGTGAAAAATTAATTAATTAATTAATATTATAAAAAATAAATAAAGTTCTAAAAAAGAAAAGGTGCTCACAGACTTGACAAATACGCTTGACTATTGCAAATGCAGAAGGAAAGAAGTGAGGACTAGGCGAAGTGAAATGAATTAAAATATGCATGAAATCAATGGTGAAGGGAAGGAAACCAGGGTTCAAAGCAACAATCTGGAACATAAGGAAGAAATAAATAGTCAACCAGTACAGAATGAAGAAACAATTTTTGAAAGTGAGGAGGGGCTTAGGAACCTCTGGGACAACTTCAAACGTGCCAACATCCAAATCATAGGAGGGCCAGCAGCAGAAGAGGAAGAGCAAGAAATTGGAAACTTATGTGAAAGAAATAATGAAGGAAAACTTTCCTCATTTGGTGAAGGAAATGGACATACAAGTCCAGGAAGCATACAGAGTCCCAAGCAAGCTAGGCCCAAAGAGGACCACACCAAGACGCATCATAATTAAAATGTCAAAGGTTAAAGATAAAGAGAGAATCTTAAAAGCAGCAAGAGAAAAGGACATAGTTACCTACAAAGGGGTCCCTATACACTATCAGGTGTTTCCTCCAAAGAAACTTTGCGAGCAATAATGGACTGGCAAGAAGTATCCAAAGTGATGAAAAGCAAGGACCTACAACCAAGATTATCCAGCAAAGCTGTCATTTAGAATGAAAGGGCAGATAAAGTGCTTCCCAGACAAGTTAAAACTAAAGGAGCTCATCACCACCATGCTCTTATTATATGAAATATCAAAGGGACTTACTTAAGAAAAGGGTCAAAATTATGAACGTTAAAATGACACAAACTCACAACTGTTAACAGCTGAATCTAAAAAGTAAAAACAAAATCCAACTAAGCAAAGCAGAATAGGAACAGAATCAAAGATATGGGGATTATTTGGAGGGTTATTAGCTGGGAGTGGGGAGGGGGATAAATGGGGAAATGGTGGAAGGATTAAGAAGAATACTTGTTTGGTACAAAATAGACAGGGGGAAGTTAAGAACAATATGGAAAAGGGTGAAGACAATGAACTTATATGTATGACACATGGACATGAACTAAGGGGGTGGGATTGCTGGAGGGAAAGGGGTACTGGGCAGAGGGGAGCAAAGGGAAAAAATTGGGACCACTGGAACAACATAATCAATAAAATATGCTTAAAAATAATTTTAAAAGAAAAAAAGAGTAGTTATAAATAAATGTTTCGGGACTTCCAGCCAAGATGGAGGTGTAGGTAGACAGACACGCTGCGTCTCCCTCCACAACTGAGAAGCAATACAACTACCTCAAAACTGTAGACAACCAGAAGTTCCAGAAATCCGAGCTGCATGGAAGTCCAACAAACAAAGATATAAAGAAGAAATACTCATTCAGACAGGCAGGAGGGGCAGAGCTGGGGTGGAGAGAATGTGGTGTGTTGGCAGCAGTGACAGCAGCTGTGACTGGCCGACAGAAAGCACAGTCACACATTAAGAAAAAAGTAGGGAGGGACATCTGGGGAACGGTCCGAGCCCCAGACAAGGCTGCACAGCTCACAGTTCTGGTTCCAGGGAAAACAAAGCCTCATCGCTTCTGACTGTGCGAAGCAGTGGGGGGTGGGGTGGCAGAAGAAACTGCTGGTCTCTCAGCAGACTCCATTTCTTTAGAAGGCCTCCATGGTCCTAGAATATCCACAAACCTACCCACTCTGGGAACCACAACCAGAGCAACAGCTAGAAGGGTGCCAGTCCCATACAGGAAGTAGGGCAAGTGCCTGGAAAAGGGGCAAGTGCTGAGCAAGTGGCATTGTTACCACGCAGACACCTCCCCCACGTACACCACAATGCGGTGAAACAAGTCGCCTGTCGCTGACAAATACCTAAAGCTCCACTTCTTACAATGTGACAGGTGCAACAGCTCCACCTAAAACACAGAAGCAAACACAGGAAGATGTGAATTGAGAACACAGAGGTATCGCCCAAAAGAGGGAGCAGATCAAGGTTCTAGCGGGAGAACTAAGTGATGAGGAGATCGCCAACCTAACAGACGCAGAGATGAAAACACTGGTGATAAAGGTGCTCACATTGAGCATTGGCCTGCGGACCAAGTGTCGCTGGTTTGATTCCCATTCAGGGCACATGACTAGGTTGCATGCCAGATCCCCAGCTGGGGCTGCGTGAGAGGCAACCGCACATTGATGTTCCTCTCCCTCTCTTTCTCCTTTCCCCTCTCTCTAAAACAGAGAAATAAAATAAATAAAGTCACCCTTGTGAAAAATTAATTAATTAATTAATATTATAAAAAATAAATAAAGTTCTAAAAAAGAAAAGGTGCTCACAGACTTGACAAATACGCTTGACTATTGCAAATGCAGAAGGAAAGAAGTGAGGACTAGGCGAAGTGAAATGAATTAAAATATGCATGAAATCAATGGTGAAGGGAAGGAAACCAGGGTTCAAAGCAACAATCTGGAACATAAGGAAGAAATAAATAGTCAACCAGTACAGAATGAAGAAACAATTTTTGAAAGTGAGGAGGGGCTTAGGAACCTCTGGGACAACTTCAAACGTGCCAACATCCAAATCATAGGAGGGCCAGCAGCAGAAGAGGAAGAGCAAGAAATTGGAAACTTATGTGAAAAAAATAATGAAGGAAAACTTTCCTCATTTGGTGAAGGAAATGGACATACAAGTCCAGGAAGCATACAGAGTCCCAAGCAAGCTAGGCCCAAAGAGGACCACACCAAGACGCATAATAATTAAAATGTCAAAGGTTAAAGATAAAGAGAGAATCTTAAAAGCAGCAAGAGAAAAGGACATAGTTACCTACAAAGGGGTCCCTATACACTATCAGGTGTTTCCTCCAAAGAAACTTTGCGAGCAATAATGGACTGGCAAGAAGTATCCAAAGTGATGAAAAGCAAGGACCTACAACCAAGATTATCCAGCAAAGCTGTCATTTAGAATGAAAGGGCAGATAAAGTGCTTCCCAGACAAGTTAAAACTAAAGGAGCTCATCACCACCATGCTCTTATTATATGAAATATCAAAGGGACTTACTTAAGAAAAGGGTCAAAATTATGAACGTTAAAATGACACAAACTCACAACTGTTAACAGCTGAATCTAAAAAGTAAAAACAAAATCCAACTAAGCAAACCAGAATAGGAACAGAATCAAAGATATGGGGATTATTTGGAGGGTTATTAGCTGGGAGTGGGGAGGGGGATAAATGGGGAAATGGTGGAAGGATTAAGAAGAATACTTGTTTGGTACAAAATAGACAGGGGGAAGTTAAGAACAATATGGAAAAGGGTGAAGACAATGAACTTATATGTATGACACATGGACATGAACTAAGGGGGTGGGATTGCTGGAGGGAAAGGGGTACTGGGCAGAGGGGAGCAAAGGGAAAAAATTGGGACCACTGGAACAACATAATCAATAAAATATGCTTAAAAATAATTTTAAAAGAAAAAAAGAGTAGTTATAAATAAATGTTTCGGGACTTCCAGCCAAGATGGAGGTGTAGGTAGACAGACACGCTGCGTCTCCCTCCACAACTGAGAAGCAATACAACTACCTCAAAACTGTAGACAACCAGAAGTTCCAGAAATCCGAGCTGCATGGAAGTCCAACAAACAAAGATATAAAGAAGAAATACTCATTCAGACAGGCAGGAGGGGCAGAGCTGGGGTGGAGAGAATGTGGTGTGTTGGCAGCAGTGACAGCAGCTGTGACTGGCCGACAGAAAGCACAGTCACACATTAAGAAAAAAGTAGGGAGGGACATCTGGGGAACGGTCCGAGCCCCAGACAAGGCTGCACAGCTCACAGTTCTGGTTCCAGGGAAAACAAAGCCTCATCGCTTCTGACTGTGCGAAGCAGTGGGGGGTGGGGTGGCAGAAGAAACTGCTGGTCTCTCAGCAGACTCCATTTCTTTAGAAGGCCTCCATGGTCCTAGAATATCCACAAACCTACCCACTCTGGGAACCACAACCAGAGCAACAGCTAGAAGGGTGCCAGTCCCATACAGGAAGTAGGGCAAGTGCCTGGAAAAGGGGCAAGTGCTGAGCAAGTGGCATTGTTACCACGCAGACACCTCCCCCACGTACACCACAATGCGGTGAAACAAGTCGCCTGTCGCTGACAAATACCTAAAGCTCCACTTCTTACAATGTGACAGGTGCAACAGCTCCACCTAAAACACAGAAGCAAACACAGGAAGATGTGAATTGAGAACACAGAGGTATCGCCCAAAAGAGGGAGCAGATCAAGGTTCTAGCGGGAGAACTAAGTGATGAGGAGATCGCCAACCTAACAGACGCAGAGATGAAAACACTGGTGATAAAGGTGCTCACATTGAGCATTGGCCTGCGGACCAAGTGTCGCTGGTTTGATTCCCATTCAGGGCACATGACTAGGTTGCATGCCAGATCCCCAGCTGGGGCTGCGTGAGAGGCAACCGCACATTGATGTTCCTCTCCCTCTCTTTCTCCTTTCCCCTCTCTCTAAAACAGAGAAATAAAATAAATAAAGTCACCCTTGTGAAAAATTAATTAATTAATTAATATTATAAAAAATAAATAAAGTTCTAAAAAAGAAAAGGTGCTCACAGACTTGACAAATACGCTTGACTATTGCAAATGCAGAAGGAAAGAAGTGAGGACTAGGCGAAGTGAAATGAATTAAAATATGCATGAAATCAATGGTGAAGGGAAGGAAACCAGGGTTCAAAGCAACAATCTGGAACATAAGGAAGAAATAAATAGTCAACCAGTACAGAATGAAGAAACAATTTTTGAAAGTGAGGAGGGGCTTAGGAACCTCTGGGACAACTTCAAACGTGCCAACATCCAAATCATAGGAGGGCCAGCAGCAGAAGAGGAAGAGCAAGAAATTGGAAACTTATGTGAAAAAAATAATGAAGGAAAACTTTCCTCATTTGGTGAAGGAAATGGACATACAAGTCCAGGAAGCATACAGAGTCCCAAGCAAGCTAGGCCCAAAGAGGACCACACCAAGACGCATCATAATTAAAATGTCAAAGGTTAAAGATAAAGAGAGAATCTTAAAAGCAGCAAGAGAAAAGGACATAGTTACCTACAAAGGGGTCCCTATACACTATCAGGTGTTTTCTCCAAAGAAACTTTGCGAGCAATAATGGACTGGCAAGAAGTATCCAAAGTGATGAAAAGCAAGGACCTACAACCAAGATTATCCAGCAAAGCTGTCATTTAGAATGAAAGGGCAGATAAAGTGCTTCCCAGACAAGTTAAAACTAAAGGAGCTCATCACCACCATGCTCTTATTATATGAAATATCAAAGGGACTTACTTAAGAAAAGGGTCAAAATTATGAACGTTAAAATGACACAAACTCACAACTGTTAACAGCTGAATCTAAAAAGTAAAAACAAAATCCAACTAAGCAAACCAGAATAGGAACAGAATCAAAGATATGGGGATTATTTGGAGGGTTATTAGCTGGGAGTGGGGAGGGGGATAAATGGGGAAATGGTGGAAGGATTAAGAAGAATACTTGTTTGGTACAAAATAGACAGGGGGAAGTTAAGAACAATATGGAAAAGGGTGAAGACAATGAACTTATATGTATGACACATGGACATGAACTAAGGGGGTGGGATTGCTGGAGGGAAAGGGGTACTGGGCAGAGGGGAGCAAAGGGAAAAAATTGGGACCACTGGAACAACATAATCAATAAAATATACTTAAAAATAATTTTAAAAGAAAAAAAGAGTAGTTATAAATAAATGTTTCGGGACTTCCAGCCAAGATGGAGGTGTAGGTAGACAGACACGCTGCGTCTCCCTCCACAGCTGAGAAGCAATACAACTACCTGAAAACTGTAGACAACCAGAAGTTCCAGAAATCCGAGCTGCATGGAAGTCCAACAAACAAAGATATAAAGAAGAAATACTCATTCAGACAGGCAGGAGGGGCAGAGCTGGGGTGGAGAGAATGTGGTGTGTTGGCAGCAGTGACAGCAGCTGTGACTGGCCGACAGAAAGCACAGTCACACATTAAGAAAAAAGGAGGGAGGGACATCTGGGGAACGGTCCGAGCCCCAGACAAGGCTGCACAGCTCACAGTTCTGGTTCCAGGGAAAACAAAGCCTCATCGCTTCTGACTGTGCAAAGCAGTGGGGGGTGGGGTGGCAGAAGAAACTGCTGGTCTCTCAGCAGACTCCATTTCTTTAGAAGGCCTCCATGGTCCTAGAATATCCACAAACCTACCCACTCTGGGAACCACAACCAGAGCAACAGCTAGAAGGGTGCCAGTCCCATACAGGAAGTAGGGCAAGTGCCTGGAAAAGGGGCAAGTGCTGAGCAAGTGGCATTGTTACCACGCAGACACCTCCCCCACGTACACCACAATGCGGTGAAACAAGTCGCCTGTCGCTGACAAATACCTAAAGCTCCACTTCTTACAATGTGACAGGTGCAACAGCTCCACCTAAAACACAGAAGCAAACACAGGAAGATGTGAATTGAGAACACAGAGGTATCGCCCAAAAGAGGGAGCAGATCAAGGTTCTAGCGGGAGAACTAAGTGATGAGGAGATCGCCAACCTAACAGACGCAGAGATGAAAACACTGGTGATAAAGGTGCTCACATTGAGCATTGGCCTGCGGACCAAGTGTCGCTGGTTTGATTCCCATTCAGGGCACATGACTAGGTTGCATGCCAGATCCCCAGCTGGGGCTGCGTGAGAGGCAACCGCACATTGATGTTCCTCTCCCTCTCTTTCTCCTTTCCCCTCTCTCTAAAACAGAGAAATAAAATAAATAAAGTCACCCTTGTGAAAAATTAATTAATTAATTAATATTATAAAAAATAAATAAAGTTCTAAAAAAGAAAAGGTGCTCACAGACTTGACAAATACGCTTGACTATTGCAAATGCAGAAGGAAAGAAGTGAGGACTAGGCGAAGTGAAATGAATTAAAATATGCATGAAATCAATGGTGAAGGGAAGGAAACCAGGGTTCAAAGCAACAATCTGGAACATAAGGAAGAAATAAATAGTCAACCAGTACAGAATGAAGAAACAATTTTTGAAAGTGAGGAGGGGCTTAGGAACCTCTGGGACAACTTCAAACGTGCCAACATCCAAATCATAGGAGGGCCAGCAGCAGAAGAGGAAGAGCAAGAAATTGGAAACTTATGTGAAAAAAATAATGAAGGAAAACTTTCCTCATTTGGTGAAGGAAATGGACATACAAGTCCAGGAAGCATACAGAGTCCCAAGCAAGCTAGGCCCAAAGAGGACCACACCAAGACGCATCATAATTAAAATGTCAAAGGTTAAAGATAAAGAGAGAATCTTAAAAGCAGCAAGAGAAAAGGACATAGTTACCTACAAAGGGGTCCCTATACACTATCAGGTGTTTTCTCCAAAGAAACTTTGCGAGCAATAATGGACTGGCAAGAAGTATCCAAAGTGATGAAAAGCAAGGACCTACAACCAAGATTATCCAGCAAAGCTGTCATTTAGAATGAAAGGGCAGATAAAGTGCTTCCCAGACAAGTGAAAACTAAAGGAGCTCATCACCACCATGCTCTTATTATATGAAATATCAAAGGGACTTACTTAAGAAAAGGGTCAAAATTATGAACGTTAAAATGACACAAACTCACAACTGTTAACAGCTGAATCTAAAAAGTAAAAACAAAATCCAACTAAGCAAACCAGAATAGGAACAGAATCAAAGATATGGGGATTATTTGGAGGGTTATTAGCTGGGAGTGGGGAGGGGGATAAATGGGGAAATGGTGGAAGGATTAAGAAGAATACTTGTTTGGTACAAAATAGACAGGGGGAAGTTAAGAACAATATGGAAAAGGGTGAAGACAATGAACTTATATGTATGACACATGGACATGAACTAAGGGGGTGGGATTGCTGGAGGGAAAGGGGTACTGGGCAGAGGGGAGCAAAGGGAAAAAATTGGGACCACTGGAACAACATAATCAATAAAATATACTTAAAAATAATTTTAAAAGAAAAAAAGAGTAGTTATAAATAAATGTTTCGGGACTTCCAGCCAAGATGGAGGTGTAGGTAGACAGACACGCTGCGTCTCCCTCCACAGCTGAGAAGCAATACAACTACCTCAAAACTGTAGACAACCAGAAGTTCCAGAAATCCGAGCTGCATGGAAGTCCAACAAACAAAGATATAAAGAAGAAATACTCATTCAGACAGGCAGGAGGGGCAGAGCTGGGGTGGAGAGAATGTGGTGTGTTGGCAGCAGTGACAGCAGCTGTGACTGGCCGACAGAAAGCACAGTCACACATTAAGAAAAAAGTAGGGAGGGACATCTGGGGAACGGTCCGAGCCCCAGACAAGGCTGCACAGCTCACAGTTCTGGTTCCAGGGAAAACAAAGCCTCATCGCTTCTGACTGTGCAAAGCAGTGGGGGGTGGGGTGGCAGAAGAAACTGCTGGTCTCTCAGCAGACTCCATTTCTTTAGAAGGCCTCCATGGTCCTAGAATATCCACAAACCTACCCACTCTGGGAACCACAACCAGAGCAACAGCTAGAAGGGTGCCAGTCCCATACAGGAAGTAGGGCAAGTGCCTGGAAAAGGGGCAAGTGCTGAGCAAGTGGCATTGTTACCACGCAGACACCTCCCCCACGTACACCACAATGCGGTGAAACAAGTCGCCTGTAGCTGACAAATACCTAAAGCTCCACTTCTTACAATGTGACAGGTGCAACAGCTCCACCTAAAACACAGAAGCAAACACAGGAAGATGTGAATTGAGAACACAGAGGTATCGCCCAAAAGAGGGAGCAGATCAAGGTTCTAGCGGGAGAACTAAGTGATGAGGAGATCGCCAACCTAACAGACGCAGAGATGAAAACACTGGTGATAAAGGTGCTCACATTGAGCATTGGCCTGCGGACCAAGTGTCGCTGGTTTGATTCCCATTCAGGGCACATGACTAGGTTGCATGCCAGATCCCCAGCTGGGGCTGCGTGAGAGGCAACCGCACATTGATGTTCCTCTCCCTCTCTTTCTCCTTTCCCCTCTCTCTAAAACAGAGAAATAAAATAAATAAAGTCACCCTTGTGAAAAATTAATTAATTAATTAATATTATAAAAAATAAATAAAGTTCTAAAAAAGAAAAGGTGCTCACAGACTTGACAAATACGCTTGACTATTGCAAATGCAGAAGGAAAGAAGTGAGGACTAGGCGAAGTGAAATGAATTAAAATATGCATGAAATCAATGGTGAAGGGAAGGAAACCAGGGTTCAAAGCAACAATCTGGAACATAAGGAAGAAATAAATAGTCAACCAGTACAGAATGAAGAAACAATTTTTGAAAGTGAGGAGGGGCTTAGGAACCTCTGGGACAACTTCAAACGTGCCAACATCCAAATCATAGGAGGGCCAGCAGCAGAAGAGGAAGAGCAAGAAATTGGAAACTTATGTGAAAAAAATAATGAAGGAAAACTTTCCTCATTTGGTGAAGGAAATGGACATACAAGTCCAGGAAGCATACAGAGTCCCAAGCAAGCTAGGCCCAAAGAGGACCACACCAAGACGCATCATAATTAAAATGTCAAAGGTTAAAGATAAAGAGAGAATCTTAAAAGCAGCAAGAGAAAAGGACATAGTTACCTACAAAGGGGTCCCTATACACTATCAGGTGTTTCCTCCAAAGAAACTTTGCGAGCAATAATGGACTGGCAAGAAGTATCCAAAGTGATGAAAAGCAAGGACCTACAACCAAGATTATCCAGCAAAGCTGTCATTTAGAATGAAAGGGCAGATAAAGTGCTTCCCAGACAAGTTAAAACTAAAGGAGCTCATCACCACCATGCTCTTATTATATGAAATATCAAAGGGACTTACTTAAGAAAAGGGTCAAAATTATGAACGTTAAAATGACACAAACTCACAACTGTTAACAGCTGAATCTAAAAAGTAAAAACAAAATCCAACTAAGCAAACCAGAATAGGAACAGAATCAAAGATATGGGGATTATTTGGAGGGTTATTAGCTGGGAGTGGGGAGGGGGATAAATGGGGAAATGGTGGAAGGATTAAGAAGAATACTTGTTTGGTACAAAATAGACAGGGGGAAGTTAAGAACAATATGGAAAAGGGTGAAGACAATGAACTTATATGTATGACACATGGACATGAACTAAGGGGGTGGGATTGCTGGAGGGAAAGGGGTACTGGGCAGAGGGGAGCAAAGGGAAAAAATTGGGACCACTGGAACAACATAATCAATAAAATATGCTTAAAAATAATTTTAAAAGAAAAAAAGTGTAGTTATAAATAAATGTTTCGGGACTTCCAGCCAAGATGGAGGTGTAGGTAGACAGACACGCTGCGTCTCCCTCCACAACTGAGAAGCAATACAACTACCTCAAAACTGTAGACAACCAGAAGTTCCAGAAATCCGAGCTGCATGGAAGTCCAACAAACAAAGATATAAAGAAGAAATACTCATTCAGACAGGCAGGAGGGGCAGAGCTGGGGTGGAGAGAATGTGGTGTGTTGGCAGCAGTGACAGCAGCTGTGACTGGCCGACAGAAAGCACAGTCACACATTAAGAAAAAAGTAGGGAGGGACATCTGGGGAACGGTCCGAGCCCCAGACAAGGCTGCACAGCTCACAGTTCTGGTTCCAGGGAAAACAAAGCCTCATCGCTTCTGACTGTGCAAAGCAGTGGGGGGTGGGGTGGCAGAAGAAACTGCTGGTCTCTCAGCAGACTCCATTTCTTTAGAAGGCCTCCATGGTCCTAGAATATCCACAAACCTACCCACTCTGGGAACCACAACCAGAGCAACAGCTAGAAGGGTGCCAGTCCCATACAGGAAGTAGGGCAAGTGCCTGGAAAAGGGGCAAGTGCTGAGCAAGTGGCATTGTTACCACGCAGACACCTCCCCCACGTACACCACAATGCGGTGAAACAAGTCGCCTGTCGCTGACAAATACCTAAAGCTCCACTTCTTACAATGTGACAGGTGCAACAGCTCCACCTAAAACACAGAAGCAAACACAGGAAGATGTGAATTGAGAACACAGAGGTATCGCCCAAAAGAGGGAGCAGATCAAGGTTCTAGCGGGAGAACTAAGTGATGAGGAGATCGCCAACCTAACAGACGCAGAGATGAAAACACTGGTGATAAAGGTGCTCACATTGAGCATTGGCCTGCGGACCAAGTGTCGCTGGTTTGATTCCCATTCAGGGCACATGACTAGGTTGCATGCCAGATCCCCAGCTGGGGCTGCGTGAGAGGCAACCGCACATTGATGTTCCTCTCCCTCTCTTTCTCCTTTCCCCTCTCTCTAAAACAGAGAAATAAAATAAATAAAGTCACCCTTGTGAAAAATTAATTAATTAATTAATATTATAAAAAATAAATAAAGTTCTAAAAAAGAAAAGGTGCTCACAGACTTGACAAATACGCTTGACTATTGCAAATGCAGAAGGAAAGAAGTGAGGACTAGGCGAAGTGAAATGAATTAAAATATGCATGAAATCAATGGTGAAGGGAAGGAAACCAGGGTTCAAAGCAACAATCTGGAACATAAGGAAGAAATAAATAGTCAACCAGTACAGAATGAAGAAACAATTTTTGAAAGTGAGGAGGGGCTTAGGAACCTCTGGGACAACTTCAAACGTGCCAACATCCAAATCATAGGAGGGCCAGCAGCAGAAGAGGAAGAGCAAGAAATTGGAAACTTATGTGAAAAAAATAATGAAGGAAAACTTTCCTCATTTGGTGAAGGAAATGGACATACAAGTCCAGGAAGCATACAGAGTCCCAAGCAAGCTAGGCCCAAAGAGGACCACACCAAGACGCATCATAATTAAAATGTCAAAGGTTAAAGATAAAGAGAGAATCTTAAAAGCAGCAAGAGAAAAGGACATAGTTACCTACAAAGGGGTCCCTATACACTATCAGGTGTTTCCTCCAAAGAAACTTTGCGAGCAATAATGGACTGGCAAGAAGTATCCAAAGTGATGAAAAGCAAGGACCTACAACCAAGATTATCCAGCAAAGCTGTCATTTAGAATGAAAGGGCAGATAAAGTGCTTCCCAGACAAGTTAAAACTAAAGGAGCTCATCACCACCATGCTCTTATTATATGAAATATCAAAGGGACTTACTTAAGAAAAGGGTCAAAATTATGAACGTTAAAATGACACAAACTCACAACTGTTAACAGCTGAATCTAAAAAGTAAAAACAAAATCCAACTAAGCAAACCAGAATAGGAACAGAATCAAAGATATGGGGATTATTTGGAGGGTTATTAGCTGGGAGTGGGGAGGGGGATAAATGGGGAAATGGTGGAAGGATTAAGAAGAATACTTGTTTGGTACAAAATAGACAGGGGGAAGTTAAGAACAATATGGAAAAGGGTGAAGACAATGAACTTATATGTATGACACATGGACATGAACTAAGGGGGTGGGATTGCTGGAGGGAAAGGGGTACTGGGCAGAGGGGAGCAAAGGGAAAAAATTGGGACCACTGGAACAACATAATCAATAAAATATGCTTAAAAATAATTTTAAAAGAAAAAAAGTGTAGTTATAAATAAATGTTTCGGGACTTCCAGCCAAGATGGAGGTGTAGGTAGACAGACACGCTGCGTCTCCCTCCACAACTGAGAAGCAATACAACTACCTCAAAACTGTAGACAACCAGAAGTTCCAGAAATCCGAGCTGCATGGAAGTCCAACAAACAAAGATATAAAGAAGAAATACTCATTCAGACAGGCAGGAGGGGCAGAGCTGGGGTGGAGAGAATGTGGTGTGTTGGCAGCAGTGACAGCAGCTGTGACTGGCCGACAGAAAGCACAGTCACACATTAAGAAAAAAGTAGGGAGGGACATCTGGGGAACGGTCCGAGCCCCAGACAAGGCTGCACAGCTCACAGTTCTGGTTCCAGGGAAAACAAAGCCTCATCGCTTCTGACTGTGCAAAGCAGTGGGGGGTGGGGTGGCAGAAGAAACTGCTGGTCTCTCAGCAGACTCCATTTCTTTAGAAGGCCTCCATGGTCCTAGAATATCCACAAACCTACCCACTCTGGGAACCACAACCAGAGCAACAGCTAGAAGGGTGCCAGTCCCATACAGGAAGTAGGGCAAGTGCCTGGAAAAGGGGCAAGTGCTGAGCAAGTGGCATTGTTACCACGCAGACACCTCCCCCACGTACACCACAATGCGGTGAAACAAGTCGCCTGTCGCTGACAAATACCTAAAGCTCCACTTCTTACAATGTGACAGGTGCAACAGCTCCACCTAAAACACAGAAGCAAACACAGGAAGATGTGAATTGAGAACACAGAGGTATCGCCCAAAAGAGGGAGCAGATCAAGGTTCTAGCGGGAGAACTAAGTGATGAGGAGATCGCCAACCTAACAGACGCAGAGATGAAAACACTGGTGATAAAGGTGCTCACATTGAGCATTGGCCTGCGGACCAAGTGTCGCTGGTTTGATTCCCATTCAGGGCACATGACTAGGTTGCATGCCAGATCCCCAGCTGGGGCTGCGTGAGAGGCAACCGCACATTGATGTTCCTCTCCCTCTCTTTCTCCTTTCCCCTCTCTCTAAAACAGAGAAATAAAATAAATAAAGTCACCCTTGTGAAAAATTAATTAATTAATTAATATTATAAAAAATAAATAAAGTTCTAAAAAAGAAAAGGTGCTCACAGACTTGACAAATACGCTTGACTATTGCAAATGCAGAAGGAAAGAAGTGAGGACTAGGCGAAGTGAAATGAATTAAAATATGCATGAAATCAATGGTGAAGGGAAGGAAACCAGGGTTCAAAGCAACAATCTGGAACATAAGGAAGAAATAAATAGTCAACCAGTACAGAATGAAGAAACAATTTTTGAAAGTGAGGAGGGGCTTAGGAACCTCTGGGACAACTTCAAACGTGCCAACATCCAAATCATAGGAGGGCCAGCAGCAGAAGAGGAAGAGCAAGAAATTGGAAACTTACGTGAAAAAAATAATGAAGGAAAACTTTCCTCATTTGGTGAAGGAAATGGACATACAAGTCCAGGAAGCATACAGAGTCCCAAGCAAGCTAGGCCCAAAGAGGACCACACCAAGACGCATCATAATTAAAATGTCAAAGGTTAAAGATAAAGAGAGAATCTTAAAAGCAGCAAGAGAAAAGGACATAGTTACCTACAAAGGGGTCCCTATACACTATCAGGTGTTTTCTCCAAAGAAACTTTGCGAGCAATAATGGACTGGCAAGAAGTATCCAAAGTGATGAAAAGCAAGGACCTACAACCAAGATTATCCAGCAAAGCTGTCATTTAGAATGAAAGGGCAGATAAAGTGCTTCCCAGACAAGTTAAAACTAAAGGAGCTCATCACCACCATGCTCTTATTATATGAAATATCAAAGGGACTTACTTAAGAAAAGGGTCAAAATTATGAACGTTAAAATGACACAAACTCACAACTGTTAACAGCTGAATCTAAAAAGTAAAAACAAAATCCAACTAAGCAAACCAGAATAGGAACAGAATCAAAGATATGGGGATTATTTGGAGGGTTATTAGCTGGGAGTGGGGAGGGGGATAAATGGGGAAATGGTGGAAGGATTAAGAAGAATACTTGTTTGGTACAAAATAGACAGGGGGAAGTTAAGAACAATATGGAAAAGGGTGAAGACAATGAACTTATATGTATGACACATGGACATGAACTAAGGGGGTGGGATTGCTGGAGGGAAAGGGGTACTGGGCAGAGGGGAGCAAAGGGAAAAAATTGGGAGCACTGGAACAACATAATCAATAAAATATGCTTAAAAATAATTTTAAAAGAAAAAAAGAGTAGTTATAAATAAATGTTTCGGGACTTCCAGCCAAGATGGAGGTGTAGGTAGACAGACACGCTGCGTCTCCCTCCACAACTGAGAAGCAATACAACTACCTCAAAACTGTAGACAACCAGAAGTTCCAGAAATCCGAGCTGCATGGAAGTCCAACAAACAAAGATATAAAGAAGAAATACTCATTCAGACAGGCAGGAGGGGCAGAGCTGGGGTGGAGAGAATGTGGTGTGTTGGCAGCAGTGACAGCAGCTGTGACTGGCCGACAGAAAGCACAGTCACACATTAAGAAAAAAGTAGGGAAGGACATCTGGGGAACGGTCCGAGCCCCAGACAAGGCTGCACAGCTCACAGTTCTGGTTCCAGGGAAAACAAAGCCTCATCGCTTCTGACTGTGCGAAGCAGTGGGGGGTGGGGTGGCAGAAGAAACTGCTGGTCTCTCAGCAGACTCCATTTCTTTAGAAGGCCTCCATGGTCCTAGAATATCCACAAACCTACCCACTCTGGGAACCACAACCAGAGCAACAGCTAGAAGGGTGCCAGTCCCATACAGGAAGTAGGGCAAGTGCCTGGAAAAGGGGCAAGTGCTGAGCAAGTGGCATTGTTACCACGCAGACACCTCCCCCACGTACACCACAATGCGGTGAAACAAGTCGCCTGTCGCTGACAAATACCTAAAGCTCCACTTCTTACAATGTGACAGGTGCAACAGCTCCACCTAAAACACAGAAGCAAACACAGGAAGATGTGAATTGAGAACACAGAGGTATCGCCCAAAAGAGGGAGCAGATCAAGGTTCTAGCGGGAGAACTAAGTGATGAGGAGATCGCCAACCTAACAGACGCAGAGATGAAAACACTGGTGATAAAGGTGCTCACATTGAGCATTGGCCTGCGGACCAAGTGTCGCTGGTTTGATTCCCATTCAGGGCACATGACTAGGTTGCATGCCAGATCCCCAGCTGGGGCTGCGTGAGAGGCAACCGCACATTGATGTTCCTCTCCCTCTCTTTCTCCTTTCCCCTCTCTCTAAAACAGAGAAATAAAATAAATAAAGTCACCCTTGTGAAAAATTAATTAATTAATTAATATTATAAAAAATAAATAAAGTTCTAAAAAAGAAAAGGTGCTCACAGACTTGACAAATACGCTTGACTATTGCAAATGCAGAAGGAAAGAAGTGAGGACTAGGCGAAGTGAAATGAATTAAAATATGCATGAAATCAATGGTGAAGGGAAGGAAACCAGGGTTCAAAGCAACAATCTGGAACATAAGGAAGAAATAAATAGTCAACCAGTACAGAATGAAGAAACAATTTTTGAAAGTGAGGAGGGGCTTAGGAACCTCTGGGACAACTTCAAACGTGCCAACATCCAAATCATAGGAGGGCCAGCAGCAGAAGAGGAAGAGCAAGAAATTGGAAACTTATGTGAAAAAAATAATGAAGGAAAACTTTCCTCATTTGGTGAAGGAAATGGACATACAAGTCCAGGAAGCATACAGAGTCCCAAGCAAGCTAGGCCCAAAGAGGACCACACCAAGACGCATCATAATTAAAATGTCAAAGGTTAAAGATAAAGAGAGAATCTTAAAAGCAGCAAGAGAAAAGGACATAGTTACCTACAAAGGGGTCCCTATACACTATCAGGTGTTTTCTCCAAAGAAACTTTGCGAGCAATAATGGACTGGCAAGAAGTATCCAAAGTGATGAAAAGCAAGGACCTACAACCAAGATTATCCAGCAAAGCTGTCATTTAGAATGAAAGGGCAGATAAAGTGCTTCCCAGACAAGTTAAAACTAAAGGAGCTCATCACCACCATGCTCTTATTATATGAAATATCAAAGGGACTTACTTAAGAAAAGGGTCAAAATTATGAACGTTAAAATGACACAAACTCACAACTGTTAACAGCTGAATCTAAAAAGTAAAAACAAAATCCAACTAAGCAAACCAGAATAGGAACAGAATCAAAGATATGGGGATTATTTGGAGGGTTATTAGCTGGGAGTGGGGAGGGGGATAAATGGGGAAATGGTGGAAGGATTAAGAAGAATACTTGTTTGGTACAAAATAGACAGGGGGAAGTTAAGAACAATATGGAAAAGGGTGAAGACAATGAACTTATATGTATGACACATGGACATGAACTAAGGGGGTGGGATTGCTGGAGGGAAAGGGGTACTGGGCAGAGGGGAGCAAAGGGAAAAAATTGGGACCACTGGAACAACATAATCAATAAAATATACTTAAAAATAATTTTAAAAGAAAAAAAGAGTAGTTATAAATAAATGTTTCGGGACTTCCAGCCAAGATGGAGGTGTAGGTAGACAGACACGCTGCGTCTCCCTCCACAACTGAGAAGCAATACAACTACCTCAAAACTGTAGACAACCAGAAGTTCCAGAAATCCGAGCTGCATGGAAGTCCAACAAACAAAGATATAAAGAAGAAATACTCATTCAGACAGGCAGGAGGGGCAGAGCTGGGGTGGAGAGAATGTGGTGTGTTGGCAGCAGTGACAGCAGCTGTGACTGGCCGACAGAAAGCACAGTCACACATTAAGAAAAAAGTAGGGAGGGACATCTGGGGAACGGTCCGAGCCCCAGACAAGGCTGCACAGCTCACAGTTCTGGTTCCAGGGAAAACAAAGCCTCATCGCTTCTGACTGTGCGAAGCAGTGGGGGGTGGGGTGGCAGAAGAAACTGCTGGTCTCTCAGCAGACTCCATTTCTTTAGAAGGCCTCCATGGTCCTAGAATATCCACAAACCTACCCACTCTGGGAACCACAACCAGAGCAACAGCTAGAAGGGTGCCAGTCCCATACAGGAAGTAGGGCAAGTGCCTGGAAAAGGGGCAAGTGCTGAGCAAGTGGCATTGTTACCACGCAGACACCTCCCCCACGTACACCACAATGCGGTGAAACAAGTCGCCTGTCACTGACAAATACCTAAAGCTCCACTTCTTACAATGTGACAGGTGCAACAGCTCCACCTAAAACACAGAAGCAAACACAGGAAGATGTGAATTGAGAACACAGAGGTATCGCCCAAAAGAGGGAGCAGATCAAGGTTCTAGCGGGAGAACTAAGTGATGAGGAGATCGCCAACCTAACAGACGCAGAGATGAAAACACTGGTGATAAAGGTGCTCACATTGAGCATTGGCCTGCGGACCAAGTGTCGCTGGTTTGATTCCCATTCAGGGCACATGACTAGGTTGCATGCCAGATCCCCAGCTGGGGCTGCGTGAGAGGCAACCGCACATTGATGTTCCTCTCCCTCTCTTTCTCCTTTCCCCTCTCTCTAAAACAGAGAAATAAAATAAATAAAGTCACCCTTGTGAAAAATTAATTAATTAATTAATATTATAAAAAATAAATAAAGTTCTAAAAAAGAAAAGGTGCTCACAGACTTGACAAATACGCTTGACTATTGCAAATGCAGAAGGAAAGAAGTGAGGACTAGGCGAAGTGAAATGAATTAAAATATGCATGAAATCAATGGTGAAGGGAAGGAAACCAGGGTTCAAAGCAACAATCTGGAACATAAGGAAGAAATAAATAGTCAACCAGTACAGAATGAAGAAACAATTTTTGAAAGTGAGGAGGGGCTTAGGAACCTCTGGGACAACTTCAAACGTGCCAACATCCAAATCATAGGAGGGCCAGCAGCAGAAGAGGAAGAGCAAGAAATTGGAAACTTATGTGAAAAAAATAATGAAGGAAAACTTTCCTCATTTGGTGAAGGAAATGGACATACAAGTCCAGGAAGCATACAGAGTCCCAAGCAAGCTAGGCCCAAAGAGGACCACACCAAGACGCATCATAATTAAAATGTCAAAGGTTAAAGATAAAGAGAGAATCTTAAAAGCAGCAAGAGAAAAGGACATAGTTACCTACAAAGGGGTCCCTATACACTATCAGGTGTTTCCTCCAAAGAAACTTTGCGAGCAATAATGGACTGGCAAGAAGTATCCAAAGTGATGAAAAGCAAGGACCTACAACCAAGATTATCCAGCAAAGCTGTCATTTAGAATGAAAGGGCAGATAAAGTGCTTCCCAGACAAGTGAAAACTAAAGGAGCTCATCACCACCATGCTCTTATTATATGAAATATCAAAGGGACTTACTTAAGAAAAGGGTCAAAATTATGAACGTTAAAATGACACAAACTCACAACTGTTAACAGCTGAATCTAAAAAGTAAAAACAAAATCCAACTAAGCAAACCAGAATAGGAACAGAATCAAAGATATGGGGATTATTTGGAGGGCTATTAGCTGGGAGTGGGGAGGGGGATAAATGGGGAAATGGTGGAAGGATTAAGAAGAATACTTGTTTGGTACAAAATAGACAGGGGGAAGTTAAGAACAATATGGAAAAGGGTGAAGACAATGAACTTATATGTATGACACATGGACATGAACTAAGGGGGTGGGATTGCTGGAGGGAAAGGGGTACTGGGCAGAGGGGAGCAAAGGGAAAAAATTGGGAGCACTGGAACAACATAATCAATAAAATATACTTAAAAATAATTTTAAAAGAAAAAAAGAGTAGTTATAAATAAATGTTTCGGGACTTCCAGCCAAGATGGAGGTGTAGGTAGACAGACACGCTGCGTCTCCCTCCACAACTGAGAAGCAATACAACTACCTCAAAACTGTAGACAACCAGAAGTTCCAGAAATCCGAGCTGCATGGAAGTCCAACAAACAAAGATATAAAGAAGAAATACTCATTCAGACAGGCAGGAGGGGCAGAGCTGGGGTGGAGAGAATGTGGTGTGTTGGCAGCAGTGACAGCAGCTGTGACTGGCCGACAGAAAGCACAGTCACACATTAAGAAAAAAGTAGGGAGGGACATCTGGGGAACGGTCCGAGCCCCAGACAAGGCTGCACAGCTCACAGTTCTGGTTCCAGGGAAAACAAAGCCTCATCGCTTCTGACTGTGCAAAGCAGTGGGGGGTGGGGTGGCAGAAGAAACTGCTGGTCTCTCAGCAGACTCCATTTCTTTAGAAGGCCTCCATGGTCCTAGAATATCCACAAACCTACCCACTCTGGGAACCACAACCAGAGCAACAGCTAGAAGGGTGCCAGTCCCATACAGGAAGTAGGGCAAGTGCCTGGAAAAGGGGCAAGTGCTGAGCAAGTGGCATTGTTACCACGCAGACACCTCCCCCACGTACACCACAATGCGGTGAAACAAGTCGCCTGTCGCTGACAAATACCTAAAGCTCCACTTCTTACAATGTGACAGGTGCAACAGCTCCACCTAAAACACAGAAGCAAACACAGGAAGATGTGAATTGAGAACACAGAGGTATCGCCCAAAAGAGGGAGCAGATCAAGGTTCTAGCGGGAGAACTAAGTGATGAGGAGATCGCCAACCTAACAGACGCAGAGATGAAAACACTGGTGATAAAGGTGCTCACATTGAGCATTGGCCTGCGGACCAAGTGTCGCTGGTTTGATTCCCATTCAGGGCACATGACTAGGTTGCATGCCAGATCCCCAGCTGGGGCTGCGTGAGAGGCAACCGCACATTGATGTTTCTCTCCCTCTCTTTCTCCTTTCCCCTCTCTCTAAAACAGAGAAATAAAATAAATAAAGTCACCCTTGTGAAAAATTAATTAATTAATTAATATTATAAAAAATAAATAAAGTTCTAAAAAAGAAAAGGTGCTCACAGACTTGACAAATACGCTTGACTATTGCAAATGCAGAAGGAAAGAAGTGAGGACTAGGCGAAGTGAAATGAATTAAAATATGCATGAAATCAATGGTGAAGGGAAGGAAACCAGGGTTCAAAGCAACAATCTGGAACATAAGGAAGAAATAAATAGTCAACCAGTACAGAATGAAGAAACAATTTTTGAAAGTGAGGAGGGGCTTAGGAACCTCTGGGACAACTTCAAACGTGCCAACATCCAAATCATAGGAGGGCCAGCAGCAGAAGAGGAAGAGCAAGAAATTGGAAACTTATGTGAAAAAAATAATGAAGGAAAACTTTCCTCATTTGGTGAAGGAAATGGACATACAAGTCCAGGAAGCATACAGAGTCCCAAGCAAGCTAGGCCCAAAGAGGACCACACCAAGACGCATCATAATTAAAATGTCAAAGGTTAAAGATAAAGAGAGAATCTTAAAAGCAGCAAGAGAAAAGGACATAGTTACCTACAAAGGGGTCCCTATACACTATCAGGTGTTTCCTCCAAAGAAACTTTGCGAGCAATAATGGACTGGCAAGAAGTATCCAAAGTGATGAAAAGCAAGGACCTACAACCAAGATTATCCAGCAAAGCTGTCATTTAGAATGAAAGGGCAGATAAAGTGCTTCCCAGACAAGTTAAAACTAAAGGAGCTCATCACCACCATGCTCTTATTATAGGAAATATCAAAGGGACTTACTTAAGAAAAGGGTCAAAATTATGAACGTTAAAATGACACAAACTCACAACTGTTAACAGCTGAATCTAAAAAGTAAAAACAAAATCCAACTAAGCAAACCAGAATAGGAACAGAATCAAAGATATGGGGATTATTTGGAGGGTTATTAGCTGGGAGTGGGGAGGGGGATAAATGGGGAAATGGTGGAAGGATTAAGAAGAATACTTGTTTGGTACAAAATAGACAGGGGGAAGTTAAGAACAATATGGAAAAGGGTGAAGACAATGAACTTATATGTATGACACATGGACATGAACTAAGGGGGTGGGATTGCTGGAGGGAAAGGGGTACTGGGCAGAGGGGAGCAAAGGGAAAAAATTGGGAGCACTGGAACAACATAATCAATAAAATATACTTAAAAATAATTTTAAAAGAAAAAAAGAGTAGTTATAAATAAATGTTTCGGGACTTCCAGCCAAGATGGAGGTGTAGGTAGACAGACACGCTGCGTCTCCCTCCACAACTGAGAAGCAATACAACTACCTCAAAACTGTAGACAACCAGAAGTTCCAGAAATCCGAGCTGCATGGAAGTCCAACAAACAAAGATATAAAGAAGAAATACTCATTCAGACAGGCAGGAGGGGCAGAGCTGGGGTGGAGAGAATGTGGTGTGTTGGCAGCAGTGACAGCAGCTGTGACTGGCCGACAGAAAGCACAGTCACACATTAAGAAAAAAGTAGGGAGGGACATCTGGGGAACGGTCCGAGCCCCAGACAAGGCTGCACAGCTCACAGTTCTGGTTCCAGGGAAAACAAAGCCTCATCGCTTCTGACTGTGCGAAGCAGTGGGGGGTGGGGTGGCAGAAGAAACTGCTGGTCTCTCAGCAGACTCCATTTCTTTAGAAGGCCTCCATGGTCCTAGAATATCCACAAACCTACCCACTCTGGGAACCACAACCAGAGCAACAGCTAGAAGGGTGCCAGTCCCATACAGGAAGTAGGGCAAGTGCCTGGAAAAGGGGCAAGTGCTGAGCAAGTGGCATTGTTACCACGCAGACACCTCCCCCACGTACACCACAATGCGGTGAAACAAGTCGCCTGTCGCTGACAAATACCTAAAGCTCCACTTCTTACAATGTGACAGGTGCAACAGCTCCACCTAAAACACAGAAGCAAACACAGGAAGATGTGAATTGAGAACACAGAGGTATCGCCCAAAAGAGGGAGAAGATCAAGGTTCTAGCGGGAGAACTAAGTGATGAGGAGATCGCCAACCTAACAGACGCAGAGATGAAAACACTGGTGATAAAGGTGCTCACATTGAGCATTGGCCTGCGGACCAAGTGTCGCTGGTTTGATTCCCATTCAGGGCACATGACTAGGTTGCATGCCAGATCCCCAGCTGGGGCTGCGTGAGAGGCAACCGCACATTGATGTTCCTCTCCCTCTCTTTCTCCTTTCCCCTCTCTCTAAAACAGAGAAATAAAATAAATAAAGTCACCCTTGTGAAAAATTAATTAATTAATTAATATTATAAAAAATAAATAAAGTTCTAAAAAAGAAAAGGTGCTCACAGACTTGACAAATACGCTTGACTATTGCAAATGCAGAAGGAAAGAAGTGAGGACTAGGCGAAGTGAAATGAATTAAAATATGCATGAAATCAATGGTGAAGGGAAGGAAACCAGGGTTCAAAGCAACAATCTGGAACATAAGGAAGAAATAAATAGTCAACCAGTACAGAATGAAGAAACAATTTTTGAAAGTGAGGAGGGGCTTAGGAACCTCTGGGACAACTTCAAACGTGCCAACATCCAAATCATAGGAGGGCCAGCAGCAGAAGAGGAAGAGCAAGAAATTGGAAACTTATGTGAAAAAAATAATGAAGGAAAACTTTCCTCATTTGGTGAAGGAAATGGACATACAAGTCCAGGAAGCATACAGAGTCCCAAGCAAGCTAGGCCCAAAGAGGACCACACCAAGACGCATCATAATTAAAATGTCAAAGGTTAAAGATAAAGAGAGAATCTTAAAAGCAGCAAGAGAAAAGGACATAGTTACCTACAAAGGGGTCCCTATACACTATCAGGTGTTTCCTCCAAAGAAACTTTGCGAGCAATAATGGACTGGCAAGAAGTATCCAAAGTGATGAAAAGCAAGGACCTACAACCAAGATTATCCAGCAAAGCTGTCATTTAGAATGAAAGGGCAGATAAAGTGCTTCCCAGACAAGTGAAAACTAAAGGAGCTCATCACCACCATGCTCTTATTATATGAAATATCAAAGGGACTTACTTAAGAAAAGGGTCAAAATTATGAACGTTAAAATGACACAAACTCACAACTGTTAACAGCTGAATCTAAAAAGTAAAAACAAAATCCAACTAAGCAAACCAGAATAGGAACAGAATCAAAGATATGGGGATTATTTGGAGGGCTATTAGCTGGGAGTGGGGAGGGGGATAAATGGGGAAATGGTGGAAGGATTAAGAAGAATACTTGTTTGGTACAAAATAGACAGGGGGAAGTTAAGAACAATATGGAAAAGGGTGAAGACAATGAACTTATATGTATGACACATGGACATGAACTAAGGGGGTGGGATTGCTGGAGGGAAAGGGGTACTGGGCAGAGGGGAGCAAAGGGAAAAAATTGGGAGCACTGGAACAACATAATCAATAAAATATACTTAAAAATAATTTTAAAAGAAAAAAAGAGTAGTTATAAATAAATGTTTCGGGACTTCCAGCCAAGATGGAGGTGTAGGTAGACAGACACGCTGCGTCTCCCTCCACAACTGAGAAGCAATACAACTACCTCAAAACTGTAGACAACCAGAAGTTCCAGAAATCCGAGCTGCATGGAAGTCCAACAAACAAAGATATAAAGAAGAAATACTCATTCAGACAGGCAGGAGGGGCAGAGCTGGGGTGGAGAGAATGTGGTGTGTTGGCAGCAGTGACAGCAGCTGTGACTGGCCGACAGAAAGCACAGTCACACATTAAGAAAAAAGTAGGGAGGGACATCTGGGGAACGGTCCGAGCCCCAGACAAGGCTGCACAGCTCACAGTTCTGGTTCCAGGGAAAACAAAGCCTCATCGCTTCTGACTGTGCGAAGCAGTGGGGGGTGGGGTGGCAGAAGAAACTGCTGGTCTCTCAGCAGACTCCATTTCTTTAGAAGGCCTCCATGGTCCTAGAATATCCACAAACCTACCCACTCTGGGAACCACAACCAGAGCAACAGCTAGAAGGGTGCCAGTCCCATACAGGAAGTAGGGCAAGTGCCTGGAAAAGGGGCAAGTGCTGAGCAAGTGGCATTGTTACCACGCAGACACCTCCCCCACGTACACCACAATGCGGTGAAACAAGTCGCCTGTCGCTGACAAATACCTAAAGCTCCACTTCTTACAATGTGACAGGTGCAACAGCTCCACCTAAAACACAGAAGCAAACACAGGAAGATGTGAATTGAGAACACAGAGGTATCGCCCAAAAGAGGGAGCAGATCAAGGTTCTAGCGGGAGAACTAAGTGATGAGGAGATCGCCAACCTAACAGACGCAGAGATGAAAACACTGGTGATAAAGGTGCTCACATTGAGCATTGGCCTGCGGACCAAGTGTCGCTGGTTTGATTCCCATTCAGGGCACATGACTAGGTTGCATGCCAGATCCCCAGCTGGGGCTGCGTGAGAGGCAACCGCACATTGATGTTCCTCTCCCTCTCTTTCTCCTTTCCCCTCTCTCTAAAACAGAGAAATAAAATAAATAAAGTCACCCTTGTGAAAAATTAATTAATTAATTAATATTATAAAAAATAAATAAAGTTCTAAAAAAGAAAAGGTGCTCACAGACTTGACAAATACGCTTGACTATTGCAAATGCAGAAGGAAAGAAGTGAGGACTAGGCGAAGTGAAATGAATTAAAATATGCATGAAATCAATGGTGAAGGGAAGGAAACCAGGGTTCAAAGCAACAATCTGGAACATAAGGAAGAAATAAATAGTCAACCAGTACAGAATGAAGAAACAATTTTTGAAAGTGAGGAGGGGCTTAGGAACCTCTGGGACAACTTCAAACGTGCCAACATCCAAATCATAGGAGGGCCAGCAGCAGAAGAGGAAGAGCAAGAAATTGGAAACTTATGTGAAAAAAATAATGAAGGAAAACTTTCCTCATTTGGTGAAGGAAATGGACATACAAGTCCAGGAAGCATACAGAGTCCCAAGCAAGCTAGGCCCAAAGAGGACCACACCAAGACGCATCATAATTAAAATGTCAAAGGTTAAAGATAAAGAGAGAATCTTAAAAGCAGCAAGAGAAAAGGACATAGTTACCTACAAAGGGGTCCCTATACACTATCAGGTGTTTTCTCCAAAGAAACTTTGCGAGCAATAATGGACTGGCAAGAAGTATCCAAAGTGATGAAAAGCAAGGACCTACAACCAAGATTATCCAGCAAAGCTGTCATTTAGAATGAAAGGGCAGATAAAGTGCTTCCCAGACAAGTTAAAACTAAAGGAGCTCATCACCACCATGCTCTTATTATATGAAATATCAAAGGGACTTACTTAAGAAAAGGGTCAAAATTATGAACGTTAAAATGACACAAACTCACAACTGTTAACAGCTGAATCTAAAAAGTAAAAACAAAATCCAACTAAGCAAACCAGAATAGGAACAGAATCAAAGATATGGGGATTATTTGGAGGGTTATTAGCTGGGAGTGGGGAGGGGGATAAATGGGGAAATGGTGGAAGGATTAAGAAGAATACTTGTTTGGTACAAAATAGACAGGGGGAAGTTAAGAACAATATGGAAAAGGGTGAAGACAATGAACTTATATGTATGACACATGGACATGAACTAAGGGGGTGGGATTGCTGGAGGGAAAGGGGTACTGGGCAGAGGGGAGCAAAGGGAAAAAATTGGGACCACTGGAACAACATAATCAATAAAATATACTTAAAAATAATTTTAAAAGAAAAAAAGAGTAGTTATAAATAAATGTTTCGGGACTTCCAGCCAAGATGGAGGTGTAGGTAGACAGACACGCTGCGTCTCCCTCCACAACTGAGAAGCAATACAACTACCTCAAAACTGTAGACAACCAGAAGTTCCAGAAATCCGAGCTGCATGGAAGTCCAACAAACAAAGATATAAAGAAGAAATACTCATTCAGACAGGCAGGAGGGGCAGAGCTGGGGTGGAGAGAATGTGGTGTGTTGGCAGCAGTGACAGCAGCTGTGACTGGCCGACAGAAAGCACAGTCACACATTAAGAAAAAAGTAGGGAGGGACATCTGGGGAACGGTCCGAGCCCCAGACAAGGCTGCACAGCTCACAGTTCTGGTTCCAGGGAAAACAAAGCCTCATCGCTTCTGACTGTGCAAAGCAGTGGGGGGTGGGGTGGCAGAAGAAACTGCTGGTCTCTCAGCAGACTCCATTTCTTTAGAAGGCCTCCATGGTCCTAGAATATCCACAAACCTACCCACTCTGGGAACCACAACCAGAGCAACAGCTAGAAGGGTGCCAGTCCCATACAGGAAGTAGGGCAAGTGCCTGGAAAAGGGGCAAGTGCTGAGCAAGTGGCATTGTTACCACGCAGACACCTCCCCCACGTACACCACAATGCGGTGAAACAAGTCGCCTGTCGCTGACAAATACCTAAAGCTCCACTTCTTACAATGTGACAGGTGCAACAGCTCCACCTAAAACACAGAAGCAAACACAGGAAGATGTGAATTGAGAACACAGAGGTATCGCCCAAAAGAGGGAGCAGATCAAGGTTCTAGCGGGAGAACTAAGTGATGAGGAGATCGCCAACCTAACAGACGCAGAGATGAAAACACTGGTGATAAAGGTGCTCACATTGAGCATTGGCCTGCGGACCAAGTGTCGCTGGTTTGATTCCCATTCAGGGCACATGACTAGGTTGCATGCCAGATCCCCAGCTGGGGCTGCGTGAGAGGCAACCGCACATTGATGTTCCTCTCCCTCTCTTTCTCCTTTCCCCTCTCTCTAAAACAGAGAAATAAAATAAATAAAGTCACCCTTGTGAAAAATTAATTAATTAATTAATATTATAAAAAATAAATAAAGTTCTAAAAAAGAAAAGGTGCTCACAGACTTGACAAATACGCTTGACTATTGCAAATGCAGAAGGAAAGAAGTGAGGACTAGGCGAAGTGAAATGAATTAAAATATGCATGAAATCAATGGTGAAGGGAAGGAAACCAGGGTTCAAAGCAACAATCTGGAACATAAGGAAGAAATAAATAGTCAACCAGTACAGAATGAAGAAACAATTTTTGAAAGTGAGGAGGGGCTTAGGAACCTCTGGGACAACTTCAAACGTGCCAACATCCAAATCATAGGAGGGCCAGCAGCAGAAGAGGAAGAGCAAGAAATTGGAAACTTATGTGAAAAAAATAATGAAGGAAAACTTTCCTCATTTGGTGAAGGAAATGGACATACAAGTCCAGGAAGCATACAGAGTCCCAAGCAAGCTAGGCCCAAAGAGGACCACACCAAGACGCATCATAATTAAAATGTCAAAGGTTAAAGATAAAGAGAGAATCTTAAAAGCAGCAAGAGAAAAGGACATAGTTACCTACAAAGGGGTCCCTATACACTATCAGGTGTTTCCTCCAAAGAAACTTTGCGAGCAATAATGGACTGGCAAGAAGTATCCAAAGTGATGAAAAGCAAGGACCTACAACCAAGATTATCCAGCAAAGCTGTCATTTAGAATGAAAGGGCAGATAAAGTGCTTCCCAGACAAGTGAAAACTAAAGGAGCTCATCACCACCATGCTCTTATTATATGAAATATCAAAGGGACTTACTTAAGAAAAGGGTCAAAATTATGAACGTTAAAATGACACAAACTCACAACTGTTAACAGCTGAATCTAAAAAGTAAAAACAAAATCCAACTAAGCAAACCAGAATAGGAACAGAATCAAAGATATGGGGATTATTTGGAGGGCTATTAGCTGGGAGTGGGGAGGGGGATAAATGGGGAAATGGTGGAAGGATTAAGAAGAATACTTGTTTGGTACAAAATAGACAGGGGGAAGTTAAGAACAATATGGAAAAGGGTGAAGACAATGAACTTATATGTATGACACATGGACATGAACTAAGGGGGTGGGATTGCTGGAGGGAAAGGGGTACTGGGCAGAGGGGAGCAAAGGGAAAAAATTGGGAGCACTGGAACAACATAATCAATAAAATATACTTAAAAATAATTTTAAAAGAAAAAAAGAGTAGTTATAAATAAATGTTTCGGGACTTCCAGCCAAGATGGAGGTGTAGGTAGACAGACACGCTGCGTCTCCCTCCACAACTGAGAAGCAATACAACTACCTCAAAACTGTAGACAACCAGAAGTTCCAGAAATCCGAGCTGCATGGAAGTCCAACAAACAAAGATATAAAGAAGAAATACTCATTCAGACAGGCAGGAGGGGCAGAGCTGGGGTGGAGAGAATGTGGTGTGTTGGCAGCAGTGACAGCAGCTGTGACTGGCCGACAGAAAGCACAGTCACACATTAAGAAAAAAGTAGGGAGGGACATCTGGGGAACGGTCCGAGCCCCAGACAAGGCTGCACAGCTCACAGTTCTGGTTCCAGGGAAAACAAAGCCTCATCGCTTCTGACTGTGCAAAGCAGTGGGGGGTGGGGTGGCAGAAGAAACTGCTGGTCTCTCAGCAGACTCCATTTCTTTAGAAGGCCTCCATGGTCCTAGAATATCCACAAACCTACCCACTCTGGGAACCACAACCAGAGCAACAGCTAGAAGGGTGCCAGTCCCATACAGGAAGTAGGGCAAGTGCCTGGAAAAGGGGCAAGTGCTGAGCAAGTGGCATTGTTACCACGCAGACACCTCCCCCACGTACACCACAATGCGGTGAAACAAGTCGCCTGTCGCTGACAAATACCTAAAGCTCCACTTCTTACAATGTGACAGGTGCAACAGCTCCACCTAAAACACAGAAGCAAACACAGGAAGATGTGAATTGAGAACACAGAGGTATCGCCCAAAAGAGGGAGCAGATCAAGGTTCTAGCGGGAGAACTAAGTGATGAGGAGATCGCCAACCTAACAGACGCAGAGATGAAAACACTGGTGATAAAGGTGCTCACATTGAGCATTGGCCTGCGGACCAAGTGTCGCTGGTTTGATTCCCATTCAGGGCACATGACTAGGTTGCATGCCAGATCCCCAGCTGGGGCTGCGTGAGAGGCAACCGCACATTGATGTTTCTCTCCCTCTCTTTCTCCTTTCCCCTCTCTCTAAAACAGAGAAATAAAATAAATAAAGTCACCCTTGTGAAAAATTAATTAATTAATTAATATTATAAAAAATAAATAAAGTTCTAAAAAAGAAAAGGTGCTCACAGACTTGACAAATACGCTTGACTATTGCAAATGCAGAAGGAAAGAAGTGAGGACTAGGCGAAGTGAAATGAATTAAAATATGCATGAAATCAATGGTGAAGGGAAGGAAACCAGGGTTCAAAGCAACAATCTGGAACATAAGGAAGAAATAAATAGTCAACCAGTACAGAATGAAGAAACAATTTTTGAAAGTGAGGAGGGGCTTAGGAACCTCTGGGACAACTTCAAACGTGCCAACATCCAAATCATAGGAGGGCCAGCAGCAGAAGAGGAAGAGCAAGAAATTGGAAACTTATGTGAAAAAAATAATGAAGGAAAACTTTCCTCATTTGGTGAAGGAAATGGACATACAAGTCCAGGAAGCATACAGAGTCCCAAGCAAGCTAGGCCCAAAGAGGACCACACCAAGACGCATCATAATTAAAATGTCAAAGGTTAAAGATAAAGAGAGAATCTTAAAAGCAGCAAGAGAAAAGGACATAGTTACCTACAAAGGGGTCCCTATACACTATCAGGTGTTTTCTCCAAAGAAACTTTGCGAGCAATAATGGACTGGCAAGAAGTATCCAAAGTGATGAAAAGCAAGGACCTACAACCAAGATTATCCAGCAAAGCTGTCATTTAGAATGAAAGGGCAGATAAAGTGCTTCCCAGACAAGTTAAAACTAAAGGAGCTCATCACCACCATGCTCTTATTATAGGAAATATCAAAGGGACTTACTTAAGAAAAGGGTCAAAATTATGAACGTTAAAATGACACAAACTCACAACTGTTAACAGCTGAATCTAAAAAGTAAAAACAAAATCCAACTAAGCAAACCAGAATAGGAACAGAATCAAAGATATGGGGATTATTTGGAGGGTTATTAGCTGGGAGTGGGGAGGGGGATAAATGGGGAAATGGTGGAAGGATTAAGAAGAATACTTGTTTGGTACAAAATAGACAGGGGGAAGTTAAGAACAATATGGAAAAGGGTGAAGACAATGAACTTATATGTATGACACATGGACATGAACTAAGGGGGTGGGATTGCTGGAGGGAAAGGGGTACTGGGCAGAGGGGAGCAAAGGGAAAAAATTGGGAGCACTGGAACAACATAATCAATAAAATATACTTAAAAATAATTTTAAAAGAAAAAAAGAGTAGTTATAAATAAATGTTTCGGGACTTCCAGCCAAGATGGAGGTGTAGGTAGACAGACACGCTGCGTCTCCCTCCACAACTGAGAAGCAATACAACTACCTCAAAACTGTAGACAACCAGAAGTTCCAGAAATCCGAGCTGCATGGAAGTCCAACAAACAAAGATATAAAGAAGAAATACTCATTCAGACAGGCAGGAGGGGCAGAGCTGGGGTGGAGAGAATGTGGTGTGTTGGCAGCAGTGACAGCAGCTGTGACTGGCCGACAGAAAGCACAGTCACACATTAAGAAAAAAGGAGGGAGGGACATCTGGGGAACGGTCCGAGCCCCAGACAAGGCTGCACAGCTCACAGTTCTGGTTCCAGGGAAAACAAAGCCTCATCGCTTCTGACTGTGCGAAGCAGTGGGGGGTGGGGTGGCAGAAGAAACTGCTGGTCTCTCAGCAGACTCCATTTCTTTAGAAGGCCTCCATGGTCCTAGAATATCCACAAACCTACCCACTCTGGGAACCACAACCAGAGCAACAGCTAGAAGGGTGCCAGTCCCATACAGGAAGTAGGGCAAGTGCCTGGAAAAGGGGCAAGTGCTGAGCAAGTGGCATTGTTACCACGCAGACACCTCCCCCACGTACACCACAATGCGGTGAAACAAGTCGCCTGTCGCTGACAAATACCTAAAGCTCCACTTCTTACAATGTGACAGGTGCAACAGCTCCACCTAAAACACAGAAGCAAACACAGGAAGATGTGAATTGAGAACACAGAGGTATCGCCCAAAAGAGGGAGCAGATCAAGGTTCTAGCGGGAGAACTAAGTGATGAGGAGATCGCCAACCTAACAGACGCAGAGATGAAAACACTGGTGATAAAGGTGCTCACATTGAGCATTGGCCTGCGGACCAAGTGTCGCTGGTTTGATTCCCATTCAGGGCACATGACTAGGTTGCATGCCAGATCCCCAGCTGGGGCTGCGTGAGAGGCAACCGCACATTGATGTTTCTCTCCCTCTCTTTCTCCTTTCCCCTCTCTCTAAAACAGAGAAATAAAATAAATAAAGTCACCCTTGTGAAAAATTAATTAATTAATTAATATTATAAAAAATAAATAAAGTTCTAAAAAAGAAAAGGTGCTCACAGACTTGACAAATACGCTTGACTATTGCAAATGCAGAAGGAAAGAAGTGAGGACTAGGCTAAGTGAAATGAATTAAAATATGCATGAAATCAATGGTGAAGGGAAGGAAACCAGGGTTCAAAGCAACAATCTGGAACATAAGGAAGAAATAAATAGTCAACCAGTACAGAATGAAGAAACAATTTTTGAAAGTGAGGAGGGGCTTAGGAACCTCTGGGACAACTTCAAACGTGCCAACATCCAAATCATAGGAGGGCCAGCAGCAGAAGAGGAAGAGCAAGAAATTGGAAACTTATGTGAAAAAAATAATGAAGGAAAACTTTCCTCATTTGGTGAAGGAAATGGACATACAAGTCCAGGAAGCATACAGAGTCCCAAGCAAGCTAGGCCCAAAGAGGACCACACCAAGACGCATCATAATTAAAATGTCAAAGGTTAAAGATAAAGAGAGAATCTTAAAAGCAGCAAGAGAAAAGGACATAGTTACCTACAAAGGGGTCCCTATACAATATCAGGTGTTTTCTCCAAAGAAACTTTGCGAGCAATAATGGACTGGCAAGAAGTATCCAAAGTGATGAAAAGCAAGGACCTACAACCAAGATTATCCAGCAAAGCTGTCATTTAGAATGGAATGGCAGATACAGTACTTTCCAGACAAGGTAAAGCTAAAGGAGTTCATCATCATCAAGCCATTATTATAGTAAATGTTAAAGAGACTTATTTAAGAAAAAGAAGAAGATCGAAACTATGAACATTCAAATGGCAACAAACTCACAACTATCAACAACAGGATCTGAGAAATAAGAACAAAAACAAGCTAAGCAAACAACCAGAATAGGAACATAATCGAAGATATGGGAATCAGTTGGAGGGTTATCAGCTGGGAAGGGGGAGGGGGAGAAATGGGGAAATGGTGCCGGGATTAAGAAGCATAAATGGTTGGTACAAAATAGGCCAGGGGATGTTAAGAGTCGTATAGGAAAGGCAATAGACAAAGAACATACAAGCATGACCCATGGACATGAACTAAGAGGGTTGGGACTGCTGGAGGGAAGGGGGGTACTGGGCAGAGGGGAGCAAAGGGAAAAGAAATGGGGACAACTGTAACAGCCTCATTAAGGAGATGTAATTTTTTTTTTTAATTGTGAATCATGATTTTGGTATCATGTTTAAGAAAACTGTTAAACCCAAGTTTTGAAGATTTTATTTTATTCTAAAAGTTATATATTGAGTTAATTTTTGTTTAAAGTATAAGATATTAAGGTCAAGATTCATTAATTTATGTATGGAGTTCCAATTTCTGAACATCATTCGTAGAAATGAGTATCCTTTCTTCATTAAACTACTTTTCCACCTTTGTCAAAAGTTGTTGGCTATACTTGTTTGAGACATATTCTAAACTTTCCACTATGGTTGATTGAGCTAGGTTTTTGTTCCTATGCCAATATACACGATCTTGACAGTGAGTCTCATATCTATAACTATTAACTGTAAGTGTTAATGTAACTATATAATAAGTCCTAAAACCAGGTGGTACAAAAGAAGAGCTGTTGTGCATGGGCTGATCTATAGTGCAAGACTATTTTTAGTGATCCTCTGGTGCCATTGATGCCACCCTTCAGGCGTGTTGGTTTCAGAACTGGTTGATTAAAGCTCTGCTGCAGTCTGAATGTGGTCATCTGTGTGTTGGGCCTGGAGACTCTTTGGAGCATCTCCAGTGCGGGTCAAACTTAGCTGGCACTTTGGCAGGCTTCGACCACTTTGTACAAGTTAAAAGGTGATCTGTGTTTGCTTGCTACTCGTGTTGGACTTGGAGGTACTTGGAAGAGGCTATACACTAAAAGCTGAGGCCAGCTGCCACTTTCCCTAGTCTTGTGGTTGCTTAGTTCAAGCTGTTAAAGGACAAGACCGGTTGCCACTTATGCCAAGCTTGGGGCCACTTGGTGGGATTCACAATGCAAATCAAGCTTGGTCGCTGCTTGTGCTGGGCTTGAGGTCACTTGGCTGGAGCTACAATGTACATCGAGGCTGACTACTATTTGTGTGGAAGTTTTGTGGAACTTTGCTATTTGTGTGGGGGGTTTGTGGAACTTTGAGAGATTCTTTAGCATGAGTTGAGGGCAGCCACTCTTTGTCTGTGGCTTTTGGACTTCTCAGAGAGTCTGAAATGTGAGCCAAATGCAGCTGCCACTTGTGTGAGGTTTGCCGACCTTCAAGAGAGTCTGAGGCACTAGCTGATGGCAGCCACCAGTTATGCCAAACTTCAGAGCCACTTGGGAGATGCTACAAAGTAATCTTCAGTTGGTTGCCACTTAGGCTAGGTTTGGAAGTTCTTGGGAGAAGCTGCAGCGTGAACCGAGACGGGCTGGCATTTGTGCCAGGCTTGAGTGTCTTCAGTGGACACTACCATGCGAGAAGACTCCAGCTGCCAGTCGTGATGTGCTCAGATATGCTTGGTTAGAACTATACTCCAGGCCATGACTGGCTGCCTCTTACAACAAGCTGTGAGCTACTTGATGGGATTTACAATACAGGTTAAAACTGGTAGTTGGCTGTTCTGGGCTTTGGGACACTTGGCAGGAGCTAAAATACCTGCAATGGCTACTGCTTGTGTGGCATTTGTGGATCTTTGAGAGACTGTAGCATGAGCCCAGGGTAGCTATCATCTGTGCGAGGTTTGCAAACTTCTGAGAAAGTCTGCAGTGCAAACTGTAGGCAGCCACCACTTGTGTGAGGTTTGTAAATTTGGGAGAAAGTCCGCCTCATGGGCTAGGCAGGTTGCTTGTTTGGAGAAGTTGCCATGAAATGTTTGGCCAGGGGAGCAAGGAGGGTAGTGCAGAATCACAGGGAGTCGCCAGGGCAGGGAGAAGTGTTAACCAGGTTAGTGGAGAGAACACGTTTGGTACCCACCTGTGCAGGGCCAGCTGAGTGGCAAGAGAATTCAACCAAGTAACAATGACACATGCCAGAACTTCCTTCCTCGGAGATTTGCCCCAACCCCTGCCTTTTAAGTCCTCCCCTTGACATTCAATTAAGGTCTACCTCCTATGTTCCTGGCACTTTTTGAGCTGCACTGGAACTTAGAAGGAGTGAGTTTGTGCTTGAATCCTTTAAGAGCAGCGTATCTATCTCCCACAGCTTTTGTCTCTCAAATGCAATCTCTGCTGGTTTTCACAGACAGATATTATGGGGATTCCTCTTCATGTCACTGGTTACCTGGACTGGCGAGCTGGGTGTGGGCCTGGGATCCCCCACTTCTCATTGTGGGTGGGGGATTCACTATTGAGCTTCCTCTCCTGTTTTATAATCACCACCCTGTGGGTGTGGACCTGCAGGGTCCACATATTTGCCTCTACTACCAGTTTCAACATGGCTTCTTCTTAATATTCTTAGTTACAGGAGTCCTGTTCAGCTCCTCTTCAAGTAGCTCTCAATGTCTGTTTTTCCATAATTAGTTGCAATTTCAATGTGCTTATTGGAAGAGGTGAGCTCATAGTATACCTACTCTGCCGTCTTGTCCAAAATCAGGCTTATTCTTCTTAGTTTGCATGGAATTCTTTTTTCTACTATTTTATTTTTTTACATATCTACATCATTATTTATGAAGTAAATTTCTCATAGAATATAGATGGGATGATTTTGGTTGGTATTAATTTGACAGTCTCTGTTAGATGGGCCATTTATATTAAATACAGCTATTTACAACTTAAGATTTAATTATGCCACTTTACTATTACCTTTCTTTTAGTTGGATCCTTTTTTGTTCTGTTAAATCTCCTCTGCTTACCTGTGTGTTAGTTTAATTTTTAAAATATTTTCGTTTGAGATTGGCTCAAGAGAAATTAGCCATCTGAATACTACACCAAAAATATTCTAGAAATCGAACAGATTTTTAGGGACCTGGAAGACTGTAATAAAAGATCTAATGTTTTTGCACTTGGCTTATTTCTTCAAAGGGAGAGTAATGGAGAGTATCTGGGAAAGCATTCAAAAAATATTGTTTGAAAATTCTCCAAATTTGTTAAAAGACTGAAGTCTACGGACTAAAGAAGTTTAGGGAAATCCAAACAAGATAAACTTAATAAATCTCTGATAAGTTACATCATAGGCACAATTTTAAAAATTGAGGAGTGATGTCACCAAGATGGCAGAATAGCAGATCACCAGCCCGCATCCCCCAAAGAAACAAATATTTCTCAGCCATCCATAGACCAAAATGACTTTGTGGTAGCTTTAAAATCTATGCAGAAGGTTGTGAAATCCCAGCGGAACCCAAGACTAAGGATGACTGCTTTCTGAAGGGAAAAACACACAGCAATGGTAGGCCGAACCATGGACTCTGCTATGGACAGAAAGAAGTCCTACCCTTCTCTTAACTCAGGTGTAGTTTTTCCCTTATGCGATCCCTTTGCCAACCAGGAGGAGCCATGACCATCTGTACCATCAGTAATAGGCTTGAGAATCGTGGACCCAACTATGTTCATTAAAGCAGTTCATAACTTGAGTGTAATAGCACTCTCTCAAAATCACAAGTCAATACTGCATGCACAGTGGACCACCCAAGAGACCCAGTAGAAATCACAACTATAGGTGTTCCCATAACAGGGATGTAGACCTCAGACAGGGTTGTACATGAAGCAATCCTGTGAACAGGCTTCAGTCCTCTGGGACAGCAATTATGGAGGCAATCACTTCAGTTTTGAGCAAGAGAGGTGTTCGCCAGCTACAATCATTCTGCGCAGACTGGATGATGTTTCAGTTCTTTCAAAGTTACATCAGCATAAGGCTCCCTGGATCTCAAACATCAGGCAACCATAATGCCCAAAGAATATTAATAAAGCTCCTGTAATCAATACTAAAATAAAATGGAGACCCATGAACTGCTTCAATAATAAAACAATACTTATAAAGGAGCTCAGTGAGCAGCAAAAGAGCACAGGTAGATAACTAAAACTCAGGAAAACAAGATACACAAAATGAGAAATTTTCAAAAGAAACAGAAAATGTAAGATAGAATCAAAAATAAATCCTGGAGGGGAGCTGAACTAAAAATACACAATAGAGACCCACCTTGAGCATCTGTCTCACCGAGGAGGGGTGTCAATAGAGGGGCCTGAAGCTAGAGCCCCAACTCCCCACCTCACAGCTCATCCCACACCCCTCCACCCTAGGAGTGCAGGACCCTGAGGAGCTTCATGTCCATGAACAAAATTTTAACAGGTTTGCAGGTCGTGCCAGTTTATCTCTTAAAAAAGATGTGGGAGAGACAAGAGAAAGATGGTGGCAGAGTAAATAGCAGTGTGGTCTGCCTGCTCCCATCGCGGAAGGACTTGGAGTATACACATGGAGCAGAGAGTGAGTGAGAGCAGCTTTCAGAGAGGGCGAACAGGGATGGGAGTGTGGGAACAGCGTGGGAGAGGCCAGTAACCATGGCCTGCACTCTCCAAGCAGAGTCACTGGGCTTCGTAGCCCAGCACCTCTGATGTACCAAAAGGGGCAGCTGCTGACCGGCTCATTAGCTGGGAGCTGCTTGGAAACTGCACTACCACCGTAGGCGTCCTGACCAGCGACATCCGGGAATGGAGTCAGCCAGAAGGTTTGGTGAAACAGTCGGAGGCACAGGAACACAGAGGCCAGCCCTGACTGCAAGGAACTGTGTGGATTAAGACTTGGTAGGGACCCCCGGGGCGGGCAGCCCTGCGCCCATGGGCGCATGCGCACAGAGGCTCTGCCAGACACAAATGCAGAACTGAGCTACAGAGAGGGATGCACATGGGGGAAAACAGAGGGACAACCTGGGATTTGGTAGGGACCATGGTCTGGCAGCCCTGTACCCACGAGCATGCACACACAAAGTTTCTGCCAGACAAAAACACAGACAGACCAGTGCTGCACTTTGGAAGCCACACAGAGACTTTTTTGGAAAAGGAGAGGAAAAAAGGCCCAAGACTGGGCCTTTGGGACTATGGGCATGCACACCAGCTCATCGGCAGAGTAGAGTTGCTAAACAAAAATGAAGAGCACTACAGGGTACCACAGAACCAGTGGAGGGGGAGACCCCAACTCAGAGCAGGTCATAGCAGAGAGCTGTGGCAGACTCACGAGCGAGAGAATAGCAGCCATAGAATTTAGCTATATCTCCTCACAGACAGAGAGCCGGAAAGGAAGATATGAAACCCATGGAACTCTGACCAGGGCCAGATCCAGAAAGAGATGAAAGCAGTAAAAACCAGATATTACTGGGGAAAATTCCACCATGGTATTTTTCGTGAGTTATTTTTTGTCCTCTCAGTTTATGCATTTTAAGTCACTATATCAGTTGTTATATTATAGTTTATTCCAAATATCATATGTTGCTCCCCCCTTGTATTACCCCACCTTAACCTCCGATCTCCTCTTCTTACTTTGGTCTTAAATTCTATCTTCTCTCCTATTTCTCTCATTCTGTAAGCTTAAATATGAAAAAAAAAATATTTTCCTCTCTTAGCATGGTTTTCACTCCTCATTCTTAGTATATCATCTCAGATTCACTTCCCTCACCTTTGGGCATCTCTTAAACTTTTCTTTCTTTCTTTTTACCCTCTTAGTCCCATCCCACTTATATCAACCATAGCCCAAAGGTTGTACTGGGGGAAAGCTCTTTCTTTGGTCTGTTTCCTACCTTCTCTCCCTCTTATTCTTATTCTTCTTTATGGTTTTTGTTTGCCTTGTTCATGCTCCCTCTTGCACTAAATATATAACATATAACTTCTGTATAAACGTAATACTATACACTTCCACTCTCTCACTTCATTCTACCCTCTCTGTCCCTTTTTCAACATACAATGTAAATATTACTTACTGTCTCACATTGCCGTGTCCCTACTCACTACTATTATTACTCCTCCACTTTCCCTCTCAAAAGTCATCTTCCTTTCAGTTAGCCAACTCTTATCTGCTTTTCCTTTAGTATAATAGTCTTAATCTCTTTACATCTATGTTAATGCTACCTCATTTGCTGCTGCTACAGTGATTATGGGTGGGGGATCTTTGGAGGGCATGGGTTTCTTGCCAGGGTTGTTTGTTTGTGTTTTAACATCATCTCCACAAAAGAATTGAATATGTGGTGGGAAGAATGACTCTCAACTAGTGAGAGGAAAGGTTCCCCAAAAGAGCAATAGAACAACCACAAACACTGAAATACCACCAGACAGCCTAAACACACAGCATAAAGGGAATTCCAAGAGCATCAAGCTCAGGAGATCAAAGAGACTGCAACACTGAATCCCCCAGGTCTCCTATTACAGAAGGTCATACCATGAAGGCAGGAAGTCAAAGCAGACAAATCTAAGAAATAAAAACAAACAAGAAGAGGCACCTAAAATGGGGAGACAAAGAAACAAACCCCCAATGGGAACAAATAAAGGAGGAATAGCCAGAAAAAGAGCTAGATGAAACAGAGGCGAGCAAACTATCAGACATGGAATTCAAAAGAATGGTTATAAGGAAGCTCAATAAACTTGACAAACTCAGAGAAAACTACAACGAACTCCAAGGGAATTGCAGAAAAACTCCAGGGAAACTATAAAGAACTCCAGGGAAGCTATAAGGAACTTACTGAGAACTACGCCAGCATTAAAAAGGACATAGAAACTAGTTATAAGAGCCAGGAGGAAATGAAGAATACAAGTTATGAACTGAAGAACACAGTAGAAGGAATCAAAAGCAGGCTAGAGGAAGTAGAGGATTGGATCAGCGAGCTGGAGGACAAGGTAGAAAAAAATTCCCAGACAGTGCAACGGCAACAACAACAACAACAACAACAAAACACTGAAAAAGAATGAAGAAGGTATAAGAGAGCTTCAGGACAACATGAAACATAACACTATCCATATCATAGGGATACCAGAGGGAGAAGAAGGGGAGCAAGGGATAGAAAGCGTGTTTAAAAAGGGAATGACAGAAAACTTCTCTGACTTAAGGAGAGGAAGACATCATGCAAGTCCAAGAAGCACAGATGGTCCGAATGAAGATTAACCCAAAGAGGCTCACGCCAAGACTCATCGTAATTAAAATGGCAACATTCAAAGGCAAAGAGAGAATCCTAAAGGCAGCAAGAGAGAAACAGTCAATAACACACAAAGGAGCTCCAATAAGACTATCAGTGGAATTCTCAACAGAAACACTACAAGCTAGAAAGGGATGGCAAAACATATTTCAAGCAATGAAAAAAAAGGCCTACAACCAAGACTGCTCTACCCAGCGAGGCTCTCAGTCAAGATGGAAGGTCAAATAAGGAGTTTCCCAGGCAAAAGAAAACTAAAAGAATAAACTTCCACCAAACTGGCATTGCAAGAGATGCTAAAGAGACTGCTTTAAGAAGGTGAAGAAAAAGAGAAAGAGAGAAGAAGAAAGGTACAAAGGGGGGGGAGCACAATGAATAAGTAACTATCTATAATAACCTTAAAAGTAAATAGATTAAATGTTCCAATAAAAAGGCATAGGGTAGCTGAGTGGATAAGAAAACATGACCCACATATATACTGTCTACAAGAGACCCACCTCAGAACAAAAGATCTACACAGACTAAAAATGAAGGGATGGAAAAAAGTATTTCAAGAAAACAGACATGAAAAAAAAAAGCGGGGATAGCAATACTTATATCAGACAAAATAGATTTCACAACAAAGGCCATAAAGAGAGACAGAGAAGGACATTTCATAATACTTAAAGGAACAACACATCAAGGAGATATAACCCTGCTAAACATATATGCACCAACATAGGACCACCCAAATATATAAAGAAAATCTTGCAAGACTATGAGGAGAGTATCAACAGCAACACAGTCATAGTAGAGAATTTTAACACCTTGTTATCACCAGTGGACAGATCTTCAAGCAAAGAAGCACCAAGGATATTGAGGCATTGAACAACGCTCTAGGTCAAATGAACTTAGTTGATATATATAGAGCCTTTCACACCAGAGAAGCAAAATATACATTCTTGTCAAGTGCACATGGAACATTTTCAAAGAGAGACCACATGGTAGGACACAAAACAAGCCTCAACAAATTCAAGAAAATTGAAATTATATCAAGCATCTTCTCAGATCACAATGGCTTAAAATTGGAAATCAACCTCAAGGGAAAAACTCAAAAACACTTAAACACGTGGAGAATGAATAACATGATATTAAGTAATGAATGGGTTAACAATGACATCAAGGAAGAAATCAAGAAGTTTCTGGAAACAAATGATGATGAATACACAACAGCCCCAAACCTATGGGACACAGCAAAATCAGTCCTGAGAGGGAAGTTCATAGCAATACAGGCTTACCGAAAAAGGACAGAGGAATCCCCAATAAAAAATCTAACCCTACACCTACAAGAACTAGAGGAACAACAACAAACAAAGCCCAGAGTGAGAAGAAGGAAGGAAAACATCAAGACCAGAGCAGAATTAAATGACATAAAGACTCAACAAACAATTCAAAACATCAATAAAACCAGGAGCTGGTTCTTTGAAAAGACAAACAAAATTGACAAACCTTTAACCAGGCTCATCAAGAAAAAAAGAGAGAGAACCCAAATGAACAAAATCAAAACTGAAAGAGGAAAAATCACAACTGATACCACAGAAATACAAAAGATTATAAGAAATTACTACAAACAACTATGTGAAAAGAGATAGGAATGATATGAAACCTGGATGAAATGGACAAATGTCCGGAAACATATCATCTTCCAAAACTGAATCAAGAAGAAACAGGAAGCCTAAGTAGACCAATAACCAAGTGTGAAATTGAGGCAGTAATCCAAAAACTCCCGGCACACAAAAGCCTTGGACTGGATGGCTTTACAGGTAAGTTTTACAACACATTCAGGGGAGAACTAACTCCTATCCTTCTCAAACTACTCCCAAAAATCCAAGAAGAGGGAAGACTCCCAAAATCTTTCTATGAAGCCAGTACTACCCCAATTCCAAAACCAGGTCAAGACACAACAAAGGAAGAAAACTACAGGCCAATATCGCTGATGTACATCGATGCTAAAATCCTCAACAAAATATTGACAAACCGGATCCAGCAGCACATTAAAAAGGTCGTCCACCACGAGCAAGTGGGATTCATCCCAGGCATGCAAGGATAGTTTAATATTCACAAATCAATAAACATAATGCACCACATAAACAAAACGAAAGACAAAAAAAAGAATCACATGATCATATCCATAGATGCTGACAAAGCATTTGATAAAGTAAAACACCCATTTTGATGAAGACACTCAGAAAAATGGGAATTGAGGGAGCATACCTCGACATAAATAAAGGCTGTATACGAGAAACCTGAAGCCAACATCGTATTCAATGGGCAAAAACTGAAACATTCCCCCTAAGATCAGGAACAAGACAAGGATGTCCACTTTCTCCTCTCTTATTCAACATAGTTTTGGAAGTCCAAGTTACAGCAATCAGAGAAGAAAAATAAATAAAAGGCATCCAAACTGGAAAAGAGGAAGTAAACCTATCATTATTTGCAGATGACATGATAGTGTACATAGAAAGCCTTATAGATTCCACCAAAAAACTACTCTGCCTAATAAGTGAATTTGGCAAAATAACAGGGTACAAAGTCAATATTCAGAAATCAAAGGCATTTCTGTACACCAACAATAAAATGTTAGAAATAGAAACTAGAAAAAAACCCATTTGCTATAGCAACAAGGAAAATAAAGTACTTAGGAATAAACTTAACCAAGAAGGTAAAAGACCTGTACTCGGGAAACTACAGAACACTGAAGAAAGAAATTAAGGAAGATACTGATAAATGGAAGCATATACCATGTTCACGGATGGGAAGAATCAACATCATTAAAATGTCCATACTACCCAAAGCAATTTATAGATTTAACACAATCCCTATTAAAATATCAACGACATATTTCACACACCTAGAATAACTACTTCTAAAATTTATAGGGAACCAAAAAAGACCACGAATAGTTGCAGCAATCTTGAGGAAGAAGAACACAGTAGGAGGACTCACAATGCCTGATATCAAACTGTACTACAAAGCCACGGTGATCATGACAGTCTGGTACTGGCATAAGAACAGAAATATAAATCAGTGGCACATAGAGAGCCCAGAAATAAACCCACGTCTCTATGGTCAACTAATATTTGACATATGGGGAAGAAACATAAAATGGAGTGAAAAGAGCCTCTCCAACAAATGGTGCTGGGAGAACTGGACAGGGACATACAAAAATATGAAACTAGACCACCAACTTACACCACACACGAGAAAAAACTCAGGATGGATCAAAGACTTAAATGTAAGCCGTGACACCATAAAAGTCCTAGAGGAAAACATAGGCAGGGAAATCTCAGATACTCAATGTAGCAACATTTTCACCAACATATTTCCTAGAGCAAAGAGTAAACAAATGGGAGCACATCAAACTAAAGAGTTTCTGCTCGGCAAAAGAAAACATCAGCAAGATGAAAAGTGAACCAACCATATGGGAAAACATACTTGCCAATGTTACCTCAGACAAGGGTTTGATCTCCAAAATATATAAAGAACTTATAAGGGTTGGTGAAATATGGGGTGGTCTTCGGGCTTCACTTTAAAACTGGATTCTCTTTTCTATCCTAATGGCTTGGACATAAAGGGCCCAGAGGTGTGTGTGTGTGGGGGGGGGACTAAAATACTCCCCTCAGCCCAAAATTAGTACAGTGGACAAAAGGGCTTCGGACAGGTGTGATGTGTCTTGCACACCCTCTGTGAAAAAAGCCTTTTTCTTTTTCCTAAAGTGGCACATGGAAAAATTGTCTTCGGTAAAGATTTATTTCATTTACTTACAGCACATGGGCATGAGGACTAAGGGAGTAGGAGGTGAGCAGATTGGAAAGGTGCCTGGCAAGCACACAGTAGGTCTGCAATAAATATTAGCCAAGCAGGATTTCTTGGGCTGTATCCTGAGCCCCATTCTCTCTCCTCCCTACACCCTTCCTCTCACTTCTATTCTCTCCCAGAACTTTGACTTCTTCTGTAATGATTCCCAAATGTATTTGCAGCATGGAACTCTTTCCTGAGTTTCACATTCCTGTAGCCATATGTCCCTTGTTAATAATAAATATAAAGTTTATGAATAAACCATGTTGATTGCTAATAAGCCCTCTTCCCTTAGAAGCAGCACTTACAAGAATGTTCTTGACTTTTTATTTGAGCCAGTCCAAGTTTATTTATTTGAACAGTCCACTTCAACACAGGTGTCCAGCTCTAGTTGTAAACTGGGAGAGGAACATGAAAGGTTGGGGAAGGAAATTAACAGTGTGTGTAGGACTGCCTCTGAATTTCTGCTTGTTATCCAAAGCAGGTGTATATTCAAAGATAGCTCTACCCTTCAACCCTTATCACCTTCCTACCACCAAGTCATGAACACTGGGATTGTTGAGAGTGTGGTCACACATGTGATCTCAAGGACCCTGACAACAGGCTATAAATGCTCCAGAACAGGAGACATATTCTGGTGATAAATAGCTACCTGGCACTTTGTTAAGGCTCCACATGCCTTAACCCACTTAAACATCATTATCAACTCCAAGGTGAGTGCTGACAATAGTCACATTTTCAGGTGGGTTCACGCTGGAATAGTAAAAGTTGCTCAAGATTACACAGCTAGAAAGTAGAGGAACAAGAATATGAACACGTACTGTCATACTCCAGAGCCTCACTCTGTTCATCAAGGTTCCTTAACCCCAGCACGAGTGACATTTGGAGCCAGATACCTGTGCTGTGGAGGACCTCCTGTACACTGTAGGATGTTTAGCAACACCACTGGCCTCTACCCACTAAATGTCAAAAGCAAACCCCAAGTGGTGACAATCAAAAATGTCTCCAACATTGCCCAATGCCTCCTAGAGAGTAAAATTACCTCCCACTGAGAATCCCTGCTATAGATGGGAGTGGGCTAGTTTAGAGATTAAATAAGTTGCCGATCAATGATAACTAGTAAAGAGTCCAACCTGTATTCAAACCTAGCATGACTTGATGCCATATATTATGGCATATTAATCAATATGGCAGAAAAAACAAGAGCCTCCTCCACCACCACCCCCCAAAAAAAGAAAGAAAGGAGGAATAAAAGAAAATAAATAAGATGATTCTTTTCAAATGATTTGCTTTTGTTTAAAGCAAAAGAAAGAGAACAGAAGTAGTCCCTAAAGACTGTTAAAGAAACAGACTGTCAAAGATTGTTTTAAGAAAAAGAGTCTCTAATGTACTTAAACTTAACTAAGAGTACGCAGGAACATTCTATGAAGCAGTGTTTCCCAGACTCAGCTGTGTATTATAACGTCCCAGCGAGCTTTAAAAATACTGATATGAGTCCCAGCCCCAGGAGATTCTCATTTAATTGGTCTAGGATGTGGCCAGTGTTTAGGGATTTTTAAAGCTCTCCATGTGTTGCCCGCATGAATCCAAAGCTAAGAACCACTGCTATAAACAATTAAACTAACCTTATCAATTATGCACATTAAATTGATTATATTTCTTTAGCTTAATAGAAAACCAAATGGTTACTTAATAAACTGACTATGTACACTATTCTCAACATCCATTGAGCTACTGATCATCAAATTTGTAGACATCCATAGCATTCTATAGCCAGAAGGGAAGTATTCTCTAGTTCCTAACCTTTGGGCCATCTAGCCTCCCATCATTATTTGCAATAGAAAATGAGCAAAAAAACTTGGAAAGGATATTTGTTATTTCATAATTTTTACAACATCGTAAAAACAAATTTTAGTTATTGGATAAAATCTGGTTTAGAATGGTTTTGAGGCTCTAAACATTCTTTTTATTATTCCAATATGTTTGACTGAGTGGTTTTTCCTAAAAGTTAACCTTGTCTCTACTATCATGAATAATCTAGAACTCAGTAGATGCATCAGTTTCTAATATGTGATTTATTCAGATGACAATAGGGCCTTATAGGTTTTCGTTAAGATAGTCTTCAAACTATGGAAATGATAACCATTTTTCTCAGCGAGCTTTCTGTCACAAAGACCAGGGAATCTTGTCTAATATGAACATAACCCTGCTGTTCACTCCAAGTATACTTCTTTTCCTTCCCTGGGCAATCTACACCTGCACATAAGCAATAAAACAGTGTGTGCGTTCTGATCATTTCTCCAATACCGATGACCTTTTCTAATCACACTGGACAAAAACTTGTCTAGCAATTTGCATTGATTCTTAGAAGACGGTCATTTCTCAAACACGCATCTAAATGTAGGTCATTTCTCACATACTGATCCATGGAATCTGCAAGGTTCTTCAGAATTAAACAAAAGAAACCAAAAATTATGTCCCGTTACAAGTTATCTTTCAATCACTACTCTGAAGATTAAGGGGTGGGTTTGCTTATTCTGTTTTGTGGTTTTTGCCCATTTTGTTGGGGCTTTTTTGGAGTAAGAAGAAGGCTGGGAACTATAAAAACCTTTCCCCAGCCCTGTAAGTTTATAAATACCTTTCAAGAGTTGGATGGAGCTCAATAAGCTTTGGTAGAAATGCTCTTCAAAAGAGTCTATACTTCCGTAATGGCTACCATTACATTGGAGCCTTACTTTAGACACCAGAACTCAAAATAGCACTGACTCTGGGTAGCAGCAATATCTGAATTTATCTAACACCTAGATTCCCAGAGAGTTATGTGTAACTTAATTACATTTAATTCTGTTTTACTTATACAAACGGTCCACTATATCCTGCAGTTAACTCTTTCATTTAAAACAGATGAGGGCAGAGAGCACAAATGCTTACTTCTTTTGAGTCTCCATTGCATCTAGTAACCTGGTTTATGTTTAAAATATGCTTTTGTGTTCAAAATACGTGCTATTTCTTGGTTGTCAGAGGTAAATGATTCTTGCATCACAAATGATTATTCTCTAATTTCTGCTTTTCCTTGTTCCATTGCTCCTTCTAAACTAGAGAGAAATTTAGACCAGGATAAAGCCTATGAATGGAAAGGATGAAGTGACAAGGAAAAAGAATGGTGCAGATGTGAGCGTGGGTTTTTTGATGACTGTTGATTACTTGACTCTGGCTTTCAGTTTCCATCGATTGGTTGGGGTCGACTGGATTGACTACCATTATGCTTTGTTTCTGAGAGTGAGCATTTTATTTTCCGTGCAGCAGCATGCCCCTCGTGCATAGGTCATTTCCCTGAGACCTCAAGTATCCAGGAAACAGCCAAGAGCTAGGAAATAAGTCTGAACACTTCTGAGCATCCAAAATAGATATGGCCATTTCCCCACTGTCCAAAACCTTACATAAAGTGGTAAGCCCTTTAGAGCTCCCTGCACGTAATTCTCGTAAACTGAACTGTGTGAGTTTCTAACGAGGCATGTTAGAAGCAGCACATTTGTTAGGAGGTTCGTAAGAATAAGGCTGCCAAAGCCTGAGACACTGGCAACCACGAAATGACACCTGAGAGACAGCAAGAGAGAAAAAGACCAAACAACAGCAACAAGATAGAAAACCTGACAAAACAAGAACCAAGGAATCAAAACTCAGATATCTGATCATGCCTTGTAGAGGCAAATAACCCTATAGTTGGACTGCATGTAAGGGCAACATTGTATTCTAATGGGGAGAGATTGAGTCATGGTGACAAAACTGAGAAAGCCAAGAGTAAGATACACCCAGGAAACTGTTGGAGGGGGCAGAAAAGTATGCAATATGCTTTAGATCTATAGCCAACATCGTTTTGCAGTTGTTTTTGTGTTTAAGTGAGCGAAGATCATGGGGGGAAATGATATCTTAATTCTCAACCAGTTAACAGTTTTTAACAAAAAACCCATTCTTATTTAAATGATTTAAATAAGTCATTTAAATATGCCACATCGTCCGTAACATGCTGGATACATTAGGCATTACTGTATTTCGAGCAAAGCATGAAAATCTCTTTAGAAGTGTCGTGTTCTACGAAGTGTCACCATTACAGCAATGGAAGGAGAGACAGAGAGAGAAAGAGATACAGAGAGACAGAGATTCCAAGTTCTGTCAGGGTTATTACAGTTCCATCTTCCTTGCGTTTCTTTTCCAGCCACATGTGCTTTCCATTTTGACATAGTTACTAACACAATACTTAATTCATTCTGCTTTTATTTTATTTACTATCCACCAGACTTATCATTCCATGTACCTCCATAATAGTCACAATTTTCATTTTGATGGCTGCCATGTTCCTAAATTGCTTCCAACTTCACTAATTATCCATAAGAACTATTGTAATAAATAAACATCTATACATATATAGCTATTATGTGCTTTTGTAGTTCTGAATTACAAATGTACCTAAGGTAGAGTAAGAAACGTACCTGAAGAGTGACCAGCTTTACAAGACTGTGGTAAAAATAAGGTCAAAACACTAATCAAAGCCCTCCTCCTAAGATTAGCAGTAATCTAACCCCTGGAGATCTGTTCTCCCACTGCTCTGCATTGCCCAAGATCCTGGGGATTCATTCAAATTCTCCACTGAGAGAAAACTAGGTACTTACCACCATCTGGCGGACACTTCGTGACACTGCTTCAGTTAGTCCTGTACCGTGGCCCCGACGACCCCATGCACCTCATGGGCAACATGCACGGCTCTTATACTGGGAACACTCCTTGCCCACCTGTGAAGGGGGCCCGGTGGGCATTAGCATTCCTCTACTAACAGAAGAACACAGAGAAGCTCTGAGAAGTGGTTCCCTGACCAAGGCGTCACAACCAGTAAGGGACAAAGGCAAATGTTTCATCCCCTAAAACAAACCGTTGTCCATTTCATCACATGAACTCATCATGCCAAGCAAAATCTGAAAATATTGGTGGGGGGGCACTATTCACCTGATTTTTTAACTGTGAGGGACACACTGTACCATATATATAGGTCTGCTTCTGTATCATAACTTTTAAAATATCTTGTGAAAACAGAAAACATACCATATGTGAAACGATGCTCCAAAACACCCTTACACATTATTGGGCTCAAATAATTTTAGTCAGTTGAAATTAACAGTGTTATTCTTTTCCTTTTCATTGAATATATTGGGGTGACACTGGTTAACAAAATTATACAGGTCTCAGGCGCACGGTTCTACAGCACATCATCTGTACACTGTATTGTGTGTTCACCACCCCAAGTCAAGTCTCCTTCCATCACCAGGTACCCTCTTTGCCCTCCTCCACCTCCCTAGACCTTCTCCCCCTTGGAAATCACACTGTTGTTGGTGTCCATGAGGTTTTTTCCTCTCTCCTATTTGCTCAGTCCCTCTACCCAGCCACCCAACCACCCCCAGACAGCTGTCATCCTGCTCTCCATCTATGAGTCTGTCTCTATTTTGCTTGTCAGTTCAGTTTATTCATTACATTCCACATAAGAGTGAAATCGTATGGTAATACTTAGAGATTAACATAAAAAACAACGTGAAAGAATCGAGTTGGAAATGCAGTCTCCAAACAACACATTATGGAACTTCAGATGTGTAGTTACACTCATTTCCATGTGATCATATGTCACTGCAGCCTATGGCTGTGAGATGAATTCACTTCCTATTTGCTTTTGAAAGTGTTTCTCCAGCAATAACTCTGTATAGCTGTGCCCTCTGCTGGATGGAAATGGGTACCACTTTGTGGAGCTGTGCAGAGATGTGGTGTGTTATAATTCCATCTATTTAGGCAGAAATTTTCATTACTTGAAGTCTGAGTAATATTTCATAAATTAGTTGGCTCCATCCCACGCCATTCCTCACTCATCTTTATAAGTTACCGGTAAAGAATCTCATCTACTGAAGATTCAAAATACTGTTAACGATTAGGTCAGTACTGTTTATCTGCTGATACTGACTTGTTACTTCCAAAAAAAGTACTCATGAATTAATATAATAACATAAATACAGATTAATCTTTTTGGAGTCTCCCGTGGTTCAAGAAAATGCATCATGAAGCCTCTCATTAGAGTATTTAAGTTTGCAAATATCCAAAGAACCACAAGTATCATCCCATTTAATTTCATTGGGCCATTAAGCAAGTGTTCATTCCCAGGTGGTATGCTATGTTTCAAAGACACAGACCCAAATAAGGCATAGCCCCAGTTCTCAGGAGTTTTACCATGGAACAGAAGATGCTGAGAAGGAAATGGACAATTGTGGAGTAACACACGTCATGAACACTGGGCATAGCTCAGATGCCCCTTCATTGAAGGACTTGCTTCAGCCTCAGAAAGCCACCTCACCCAACACCATGCCCCCTTCCCGGGGCTCCTGTCCAGTGACTGCTGCCTATGAGAGAACAAAGGCCCTGACATCTCAGTCTAACTTGGACAACTGAGAAAGGCCATTTTAGCTCCTGAGATGCCTGCGGGTTCCACAGAGGCTGTTGTTAGGCCACATCCAAGTTCAACTCTTCTCTCTAGCCCAGTGCTTCTCAACTGGGGGTGATTTTGCAGCCCCCCTCCCCCAGCCGCATACTTGGCAATGTGGAAACAGTTCTGGTTGTCACAACTTGGGGAAGGAGAGTGGTGTGTGGGTGCTACTGACATCCAGAGGGTAGAGGACAGGGATGCTGCTAAACGTCCACAATTAGCAGCCCCACCGTAAAGCATTACCCATCTAGGTCAATATGCCAGCAGTTGAGAAATCCTGTCTACCCAGTCCTGCTTCTTTCATTTCCCTTTCATAGGTGTTGGCCCCGAGGTCATTCCCTAACAAACATCCTGCACACTAAATTCCGTTGTTGAGTCAGCGTTTGGAGGAACGGTTACAAAAGGATCTATAACAAGAACCCATTTTGGTTTTATATGTGTGTATATAAGCAAGAGAGTGGCATGTATGTGTTGAAATGTATTAGTATAACACAAACCTGGAAGGACATACTCTAAAGATGAAGAGCCGGTATTTTACAGTAATGGGACCGTGTCTTGTTTCCTTTTGTGCTTAAGTGCCTGGTTTCTGAGATTTGTGTTTTCCTTCTTGTGATCTGTTCTGTGCAGAGAGCACATGTTACTTTTGCAACTTGGGGAGGGAAAGTGGGGTAATTGCAAAGAAAGAGGGCATGGCCAATAGTATCAAACATTGCAGAGAGGCCAAATAATGCCAGATAATAGCTAGGAAGAAGCCAGCAGAGAGCCTCGGGGAGGTGGCTGTAGAAGGCGAGGGAATCAAAGTAGGCCGTTTTCTACAGCAGTAGGACCACAAAGAGAAGTTGAAGAATAGAAGAGTAAGGTGCAGGAGATGAAAAGTCGACCAAACCGATTGCCAAGATCAGAGCCTGGACGAGATTGATGCAGACGCAAAAGGGGCTGGGGAGAAGACAGGTGCTGATGTAAGACAGAGGTGTGTAATTGGGCAAGGTGCGTGTGAGGGCGTGGGTTTGGATGCCAAGAACACAAGAATGGATTGGCCCAGGCAGAAGCCAAGAGCCCTCTTCTTCTAAAACAAGACGCACGGTCATTACAGAGTTCAGATGGCAACACATTTTGAAGTGATAAATTCTGCAACTGGTCATCTTCATTTTTTCAGTAGGAGGTGAGGTCGTCCACTGAAAGAGCGTCTGGGTGGCGGGACAGGAGTTTGCCAGGAAGGTGAAACGGAAGGGAAACGAGCGACCCAAAGCCCTGCCTGAGAGGGCATGCTCCTAGGAAACTTACCTTTCCTTTACCCAGTTTCAAAGTAAAATCTCAGGAGTGTTAGCACTACCGACATCACCGAGGCCAGGGAACGGGCTCCCAACCAGCGCTTCTCTACAACACTCAGGTGGCAGAGGGCTCCCGGAGGGCTCTAAAAGGCCCACCTGGCAGGATCAGCCACACCTGTACATCTCCACGGGGCTTTTGGGCACTCAGTATCACAGTCTGGGATTATTCTGTGCTACTTCCTGCTTTAGGGAACGGTGTCTGAAGATTTCCTTGCCTTGCCGTGGGGTTTCAAGAAGCTGTACAACCTCTCGCCGGGTCTTCTGGCATATCTCAATCTGATCTCCAGCTGCTGGGACTTCTCCAGAGTATAAAAAAGAGGGCATGTCATGCTGCAGCTGGAGCCTCGTTTTCTCCTAGCTCTCCCGGACACACCTGTCCACCCCCAGGACACGCTGATATGAGATCATTGTTAGCATATGGTCTTAATAGAGCGTGGAATTTTTAGGTGCTTTGTTAAAAGAAATGGTTCTCAACTGGGAGTAATTTTGCCTCCATGCCAAGGGGAGATTCGGCCATTTTGCTGAACATCCTACAATGCACAGGGCAGCTTCCACAACGAAGAATGATCTGTCCCCAAATGTCAATAGTGCTGAGGGTGAGAAACCCTGCTTTAAAGAGTTCCTTATCTGCAAGGACCTTTTCTTTTTTAAAATCCTCACCCCAGGATATGTTTTTAGTGATGAGAGAGGGAGACGGAGAAGGAGAGGGAGAGGGAGAGAAGGAGAGAGATTGATTGGTTGCCTCCTGTATGCACCCCGACCAGGAATCAAATCTGCAACCTATTGGTGCAGGGGAGACACTCCATCAACTGGGCCACCCAGCCAGGGCTGCAAGGACCTTTTTAAAGTCTTCCTAAAACCCATATAAGGGTTATTTTTAATTTGAAATTAGTGTCGAAAATAAATCAAAGAAAATGCCAGATGAGAGTGACGAATGGTAGGATTTATAAATGTCCACAAGATGGCACTGAAACACAGACGAAAATTCAATCTTCTCCAGCCTCCATTTCAGAATGCAGTTTCTCACTCACCCTGGTCAGCTTTCTAGGGTAACAAAAGCCCATCCTTTTTCTAAAGGGCTTGTCACTTTTTTGTGCCTAGTGTTCCCTACCACCAGTATTTTCATGCAAGTGAATTAAAATGATTAGTGACTAAAACTTAGCCTGGAACATAAAAAGAACAGGGCCACCTACTCGATCAGCTACAGAATTTGTGGGAGAATCTGCTAGCTTCTTGCCTTCTTTTTAGCTTAACATTTAGCTGGGCACCTGGCTAGCAGACATTTCCAAGACTCCAGTACCCTTAGGATGGTCAAGTGACAAAGCTCTGGCCACAAGTGGGATTTAAGCAGAAGTGTTGTTGGGGACTTCTGGGTAATACCCTTAAAGAAGTGGTTCTCAATGGGGGGGGTGACTTTGCCCCTAGGGGACATTTGGCCGTGCCTGGGACATCTTTAATGGTCACAACTGGAGGATGCTAGTAACCTGTAGTGGGTAGAGCCCAGGGATGCTGCTAAATAGCCTACAATGCACAGGACAGCCCCCCAAACACAGAATTACCCAGCTTCCAATGTAAATTGTGCCCAGGTGGGCAAACGCTACCTCAGAGGAACAGGGCATGCCACGGCTTCCCATACCTCTCTTCCCACTGGCTGTGACGGTACAGTGGTGCACCATCTTGGTCCATGTGGGCCAAGGCAACAAACCAGGGAGCATGAAGCTACAAGATAGGTGGCATCTGAGTCCCTGGGCCAGTGAATCTACCTTACCACTCTGAACACCTTCCACCCAGAGACAGAATATATACACACACACTCATGGCACTATAGTCCACATACTCGTAGTACTCCAGTAACTGCTCTACCTCAAACATATCTACTCTAGACCTGTCTGTTCTGCCTTACCCAGGAGGCCCTTGGCATTTTCTCCCTCCTACTTACCCCTATTTTTCTCATGGTCCTTCTCCCCTGATGTGGCCTCTTCCCTAAGGCAGATATTTCAACAGCCCCCAACTGATTTATCAGCCTCACTCCATACCTGACCTTTCCCAGAAGATACTACACTCCTAACCACTCCCCATACACCCCCACCTCCACCCCCATTCTATCCATAGATATTTCATTTTACCCCACATTCATTTCTTAAACAGAGCAAAACTACTAAAAAATGTCAGTATCATGAAAGAGCAATAAAAAAATCCGGGGAACTGTTCTAGATTGCAGGAGACTAAAAGATGGCAAAACGAAATATATGGATTGTGGGTAGGGTAGAAACGAGTGGCAGTAGAGGCCATTATGGGATAGTTAAGGAAAATTGAATATGAATTGCATGTGGAAGAATGTCCTTGTTCCTAGGAGATGCATACTGAAGTATTTAAGATTGAATATCATGGTGTCTGCAACCAACTTCCGAATGGTTCAGCAAAATAAGGATTATTTTATATAATAACTACATATTCATAAGTTTAGTCAGTTGGGTGCTAGATAGATTTTAGATAAAGCAAGATGGCAAAACATTAATAATGGGTAAAACTGGATAAAGGGTCTATGAGTACTCATTGTACTGATTTTCCTTTGGGTTTTATTTTTTCCCAAAATATAAAGGGCTAATAGAACATCACTTGAAGAATGTTTTTCATAATACACGTGCTTCTGCTGTAGTCCAAAACCAAGGAATCAAGACTTTTCCTGGGTGGGACTTGGGAATCTGCATTTTAAAAGTCCTAGCGCCCCAAGTAAGAAACACGCCTGTGAAACTGCATCTCAGACCCGCCTCTGCCTCCTCTGGTCCTGGATTTCCTTCAGAACTTAAACCTTGACACTAGTTATTTTTGACAATGTTGAAAGCAGGTGCAGCTAGGGATTGGGGGTGGTGAGAAGAGCAGTGAACTGAGGATATGTTCTGGAGCACTCCAATATTTTAAGATGGGCAGACAAGGAGAATTCCATGAGACATCAACAAGGAAGGGCCAGGGAAGTAAGATGGTAGAAATGCCAGGAGTGCACGTATATACTTCAAAAGAGGATAGAGATAGATGACAAGGCATTCTAGGTGCGCCTGCTCTAGAAGTTGCATCAGGATGAGGAAAACTAAGTTGTTACATCAGTTCAGAAATGGGTCATTTGATGCCAGAGTAGATTTTCTTGGCCAGCCCTCTCTTCCTTCCAGTTGCCAGTATGTGCCGTGGGACTGGCTGACAGAGCCACCTGATATCTCAGACGGGAGAAATTTCTTTTCCAAAAAAAGCAAGGTCTCTGGGAGAGAGATGCTATCAAGCCCCAGAGAGAAAGTTTAGCAGTTAAGGGGGGTTTCCTTTGCTTCTTCCTCCTGCTGAATTCTGGGACGGGATTTATAGTTCTTGGGAGGCAGTGTACAAAACCACCTCAGAGTCACAGAAAATACTCCTGTTTGACATTTGAGAGTGAAGCGGTTGGGGATCATGGAGCCTGGAATCTACGGCTCCTAGAATTGGGTGGTAGTGAGAGTGTTAAATACAAGCTGTGAGACTTGACGAAGGGAAGTAAAAACCTACCACTCCTTCACCAATTGACTCCATCACAGCTGGGGTTTTACAGCCCCAGTCATAAGGGGCACCCTTTCTCGCTCTTACTTGCCCCGCTAAGACGTGTGTGGACCCAGGTATGGATAAATCCTCTTCACTTTCAGTGGAGCTCAGTGAGGCATTTTTAAAAATGTAAAATGAAAGGAAGGATACAAACAGAAGTTAACAAAGGAAGTAAAGAACAGTTGGTCAGGACAACGGTCCATTTGATCCATTCTTCCCATAGCAGACGGAGCAACTGCTCCAGAACACAAATCTCACCCTGAAAATGCCAGGCTCAGACCTTTTAAGTGGTTTTCCATTGACCTCAGAAAAGAGTCCAAAATTGTAAATGACACACAAGGCCTTTCTGATACTAGCTGACGTTTGGCTTTGTCACCCATCACTTCTCTTCACCCACTCTACACTCCAGTTACCACTTTTGTATCTGTATGGCCACTGAAATCAAGCACAGTAGTTAAGAGTACAGACTCCAGAATCAGGCTCCCAGGCCTTAATCTCAGACGTGAGCAAGACTCTGATCCTCTCTGCCTTCATTTCTTCAGTGACAAAACGAGGCTACCAACAGAGGTGCTTTAAGGATCAGATAAGAGGCCTGCCACAAAGTCAGCACACAATACATGTTAGCTGTTCCTCAACAAACAATGATTGGCTGACTGCCTGTCACGTCCATTTATCACATGCTACTTCTCACCTAGAGGAAAGGCAGACATGTAAACAGGACATTATCATACGTTGTGATCAAAGTGAGGATAGAGCTGTGTGAGCCAGAGGGAACAACTCGTGGGTTTCCTCCCTTGCACCCTTCCCTCAGCTACATTCATCAAAGGTGTTACTTCAAATTCAACTTTTAGCCAGGCCCTGAGGCTTGAGAAAAGTAAATAATTTCCAATTTAATGCTGGCATTAGAACTTTAGGGACTGGCATAGTCCTACTGCCTGTTAAAATATCAAAATACTTTCATATTGCTTAGCAAATGCCCTGAGCACCTGAAGTGTTCTGGCTCTCGGGAGCACTGACTGGACACCATCAGCGTCCACCCTCGTTCCCCCTATGGCACATGTGTGGCAGCTTGTCCGACACTGTTCTTTTGCTCTCATACCCCACCGCGATGGTAGCAACTCTAGGCACTGTGAGCAAATGGGAATTACCAGTTTGTTCAAGCCACCATTCATTTGGATATCACCTTGGCTTGCACTTGGGGATACCGCCTGCTCTATGAGTCCTAGGAGCTGTCTCTGTTTGCTTGTTGAGACGCCTGTTGTCTTAGGATAGCTTTTGGCCTTCTTTTGGGCCATGGCCTATGCCTGCAATACTCTTTGGAAACCTGTGCCTATCCACCAGCCTGGCTTCCTTCTAGCCATCTATCTACCCCACGTGAGAGGTTTCTCTTGCCTCCTAAAGGCACCCAATCCATTCTGTCGGTATTACCAGCTCTACGTACGCTAGCACTTATCATGACATGTGGCATTAGGAACATGTCCTGGTATCTATGAAAGAAGACAAAGTGAGAGATTTGGAACCAGAGCTATCTGTCCTTGAATCCCAGCTCTATCATTTCTTAACTCTCTGAACTTGAGCAGGTTATTCAGCTTCTCTGGGCCTCAGTTGCCTCACCTGCAAAATCAGATAATACTAATATGTACTTCATAGGGCTTTGGGGAAAATTAAAAGACATAGTAGTGAAAAGCACTTAGAAGAATGCCTGGTACATAGGAAAAGCTCAGTAAATGTTATTATTGCTATTGTTACTATTCTTATTATTTTATATCGAAGCTTTAATGGGCACATTGAGCATATTTTCAAATAGTTTTACCTTGCTTGCCTTTTCGAGTGGCTCAACACCTCCACAAATGTAGGTACGAAAGACATTGATTAGCATGCCAATTTCCAAGGGGAAGAAACTGATGCTCAGCTATATTAAGGGATTAAGTGACATTAAGTGGCAGTGGTGAATGACACATTTTTGACTCCCTATTTTCTGTCATTTTCCCCACCTGGGAACACTGAAATAGGTGGATCATTATTTATTCAATAAAAATTTATTAAATGGCTACTATGTACCAGATATTGCGCTAAGCACCGAGGATACAGTAGTGAGCAAGACTGACATTCTAGTGGGAATAAACAGTCAATAACCAAACAAATAATAATATAAATGACATATCAATTGGTATGATGAAAATAAAACAGGGTGATGTTTAAAGAATAACTGTGAGAGTTCGGTGAAGGAAGGAAGGCTTTTCTGAGGAGGAGACTTTCATGACAAGAAGACAAGCTGGAACCCTTTTCTTTTCTTTTTTTTTTTTCTGTGTGGTTGCCTCTCACTCGCGCCCGCAACTGGGGACCTGATGTGCAACCTGGTAATGTTCCCTGACTGGGAATCGAACCAGCGACACTTGATTCTCAGGCCGATGCTCAATCCACTGAGCCACAGCAGCCAGGGCTTGGAACCCTTTTCACATTTGATATGTGACTGGGATCTGGGAGGGAAGTTCTCACAGAAAGGAACTTCCTGCTCTGGGCCTCCACAGACAAGTGGAAGAAGCAGGAGGGAGGGCTGCAAGTTAAGTGTGGCTCAGGGCCTAAAGTCAGAATTAGAGACTTTCCGGAGAAGCACAAAAGCAAAGAAACTTGTGAATAGTGCAAGGCATTTTCCTTACAAGTATTTATTAAGTCTATATTTTTCAATTAACTTTACTGAGATATAATTTAGATAGAATAATGTTCAGATAGAATAATGTTTACTAATTTCAAGTGTATAGTTTGCTGAGCCTTGAGAAATGTACACATAAACCTGCACTAACCACCCCCCTCTGTTATTATCAAGGTGCATAGATGACATTTCCATAACCCTAAAACATTCCCTTGTGAATCTTTGCAGTCAATTATTGTGAGGTATTTTGTATAATGTCCCTCGATTTGAGTTTACTGAATCATTTTCATGATTACGCCGGAGTCATGCTTTTTTTTTTTTTTTTTTTGCAAAAATGCCGTAGAGGTAATGTGCCCTTCTCTTGACATCATGTCTGGAGGTAGGTGGTGTCAATGTCTTTACTGGCAATGTTAACCTTGATCACCTAATTAAAATGTGACTGATGGGGTTTATCTATTGTAGTTACTCCTTTTCCCTTTGTAATTAATAAATATTTTGTGGGAGGAGTGATATCCCATAAGGATTTACACTGGCATTGTATGAGACCTATGTGTTGAATTAGAGAATATTGTTTTGTTTTATTTAGTTATAGTAGAAGCATAGTCTGTTTCTGTATTTATCAGCTTTCCTCTATTTTCCTCGTTCATGTTTTATGGCTTTGTTTTTTAATAAACACGGGTTCTGAATGAATAGGAAAACAGTGTGAGAAGAATGGAAAGAAACATAGAGAAGCAAACTTGGATTTGAATACCAACTCTCCCACTTACTGATCACATGACCTTGCAAGTCTTTTAAACCTAAGCCTCTAGTTTCTCATCGGTAAAAATGGCTAATAAGAAACCATGTCACAAGGTTTTAGGAAGAATTAAAGCACTTAGTAGTGTTTGGCACTCAGTAAGTGCTCTGTAAATGCCATTTCTTGCCTTCCTTAATATGCCAGTGTTTAATATTGTCATTGCCCTGGCTGGTTTAGCTCAGTGGATTGAGCGTTGGCCTGCGAGCTAAGTGTCGCTGGTTCGATCTTCCAGTCAGGGTACATCAGAGAAGGAAAACTCTGACTCCAAAAAACCTCCGCTGCCTTGCGGCATACCTCTTCAGGGGAAAGGCTAAGGGAGTAAACCCCAACAGAAAATCCGGAGCCGGAGTCCCTAAGGCGGTTTGACGTAGTAGTCAACACCGGCAACTCCTGCGGCGCACCTGAACCCAAGCTGTATTGACTCCGTCTTTCCCTTGGATCCTTCAGCTGCGAAGAGAGGGGGGGTCTGCTGCATGGGCAACAGCAGACCCTCCATATCACCCTGCCCAGGCTCTGTAGCTTCAGCTCCACTGGAGAGGACACTCCAGCATCATCGCAAGATGTCGATTCAATACGGGAGGAGACAGATACCGTGTCACTCCCAAGTCGGACTGCACAGCCATTCTCGGCGGTGCAGATAGACTCTTAAGAAGCTACACCATCGTCTCTCGAGACGGACGGCTGCCGACGAATATTGTCATTGTCTTTCTCTGACTGGGTGGCTCTAGGATATAGAAACACAATCAATTTTTAGATGTTTTTCATGCTCTGACAGCACAAAGACTTTAGTGCAGTGGTAGTGCTCAACCTTTTACATGTTTCTGAGTCGCTGGGGAGAAAGAATCTGGAACTGTTTTAGTTGATGGCAAATTCTTACACCTCACTAGTATTTTCTATCTTATACTTCTGCAAAGTTCACTTATTACTTCTGGTATTAGGGGACGTGATTTTCATGGATGTACAAATATATATCATTTGCAAAAGTAGCATTTTTATTTGTCTTTTTTCCGTATTAGAACTATTTTAAAGCAGAATTTTGAAAGGTCGATTTTGTGTTGTCCCTGTTTTCAAGCAGAATTAATGCAATATGAGCTTTGTTGGGAAGATGTACTCCTATGTTAAGCAAGAGAGGAAACACTACAGACATCCTTCTCCTTCTCCCTGATATTTGTAAGGTTTCAGTGAAACTTTGATTTCTCTGCTTTTTCCTTGCTCCAAGTTTTATTTCCCCTTTCCTAAACTTGTTTGATTTGTTCCCTACGTTCTTTAAGCAGGAGCCAATGCATTGGCTTCTTTTGTACTGATACACGTTTTTAGGACAAGACATTCTCTAAGTACTGCCTTGGCCATATAATGCCTACCCATTTTTGCTTTTGCCTCAAGTTCCATTATGGTTTGGCATGGCACTGTTACTGTATCTTCTGTATCACAATCAAGGAATTTTTTGCATTAATTTTTTATTGAATTTGTTGGGGTGACATTGGTTAATAAAATTACAATCTATAGGTTTCAGGCGTACAGTTCTATAATAAGCCTTCTGTATATTGTATTGTGTGTTCACCACCCCTAGTCATATCTCCTTCTGTTAGGGATAAAGAAGCAAGCCAGTGGCTCTCAAACCAGCAGGAGATAATTAACAGATGAATCATGGAAAAGGGGCGAGGGAACAACATTCTGCAGCTCCTCACACATATCTCTGGGATCAAAAGGAGAAAGACTGTTGTCACCAAACACAGAGAAATGGGAAGATGTAGCTAGATAACTTGGCAAGTACAGTAAGTTGGACATAGACCTATAACTAGATTACCCTTAGTTAATCACACCCTGAGTTAAGTAGTTAATCACATTAGAATAGATTGTGAACCCGGATTAACCAGTAGTGGAGAAACCGGGGAGAAGGAGAGGGGAGGAGAGCTCATCGCGTTAGTATAAAACCAGTTTACTTTGTCTACTTTGCGCGCACATGCTCCTGGCTGGTGGTGCGCCCAGCTCCGCAGACTCACGAATAAATGCCTCGCTTTGCTGCTCAAGTCCTGTGTACCAGTGGTTTATTGTGAGCGTTTCTCACCCTTCCATCACCATTTCTCTCCCCTTTACCCTCTGCCTCCCCCAATTCCTTTTCCCTTTGGTAATCACCATACTGTTGTCTATGTCTATGAGGTGGGTTTTTTTTTCCTTTTTCTTTTTTGGCTTAATTTCTTCACCTTTTCCACACAGCCTCTCAACCTCCCTCCCTTGTGACAGTTGTCAGTCTGTTCTCTACCTGTTTTGTTTGTTTATTTTGTTCATTAGATTCCACATATGAGTGAAATCATATGGTACTTGTCTTTCTCTGACTGCTATTAATTTTGACTTAAAAAAAACAGTACACAGTATGGAATTTGCTCAAAAAACTAAAAATGGAACTGCCTTTTTACACATTGATTCCACCGCTGGGATTATACCCTAAGAACCCTGAAACACCAATTCAAAAGAACCTATGTACCTCAATGTTCATAGCAGTGTTATTTACATTAGCTAAGGGCTGGAAACAGCCTAAGTGCCCATCAATAAGTGAGTGGATCAAAAACTGTGATGCATTTACACAGTGCAATACTACACAGCAGAACGAAAGAAGGAACTCTCGCCCTTCACAAGAGCATGAGTGGACCTGGAGAATATTATGCTTAATGAAATCAGCTAGCGGTGAAAGGCAAATACTATACGATCTCACCTAATACAGGAACCTAATGAACAAAACAGACAAATGAGCAAAATAGAGCCAGTGATATATAAACAAAGAGCAGACTGACAGCGACCAAAGGGGAAGGGGAAGGGGAAGGGGAGTAATGGGGGAAAGAAAGGGAAGGGTCGAGTCAAGGAGCAAGTATAAAGGACCCATGGTCATGAGCAAAAGGTAAGAACTGACTATGAATGTGGGAGTGGGGGTGGGCGGGGCAGGGGAGAGCAATGGGAAAAGGATTAGGACAACTGTAGTTGAACAACAATAAAATTAAAAATTAAAAAACTAAAAGCATATTAAAATAAAAATAGTACATTGAAATATTATTTATCTTGATTACTGAGTTTTCTGGTACCCCCTTAAAATGTGACCCTGAAGCAAGTGCTTCTAACACTTCACCTCAACACAGCCCTAGACCTGCAGTAACCTTCTAGATGAGTTATGCTCACAACTTCCTTTTAAAATGGATGCCTGATGCTCAGATAGACTAAAACTGTCAGAGATAGCAAACCAATTAATTACACCACCTATCAGGAGATAATCGTGATTTTCCCCTCCTTCTTCTCCTGTCTTCCCTTTTTACACGTTGGGTTCGCGGCTCAGCAGAAATCTTTGCCCATTTCCAACTGTTGGCACTGAGGAAGGCCGCATTGCTAATATGGTGCCGGGGAGCACTTCTCAATTTATAGAGGTGAAAGGCCAGGGTCCCACCCTCCAGGGATAAACCTCAAGACTGCAGAGCTGTTCCAGACACTTGCCAGGGCCCTTTGAGGCCCAAAGCATTCTTTTCTCTCTTGGAGTTTGTCAATTAGTTCTGGCAAAAATCAAGTTTCCTCACCCTGATCTTACCTCATCTACACAGGTTTCCCTGAGAAAATATGGAAAAGAAACTCTTATAATCCTGAAATATCAGAAGTAAAAAAGCCCTCAAGGAGAATCTTACCCCAATGCCTTCCACTTAACAGCACATATAACTTCCTGTGCTGTATCTCCACAGTCTCAGGAATCCCTAAGGCTGCCTCATAATAAAAATCAGGAGCAAGTCAAGAGCCAAGTTAATCAAGGAAGTAAACTACTATGGGCCCCAGTTATGCTCAGGGAGATCTGAGTCATCAGAAATGCAGCCCTGGCCCTGTAACTTGTTTATTAAGGATTTTCCTAAGGACAGAGACAAGGATCTGTAGTGGCTCAACTCCAAAGCTCTTCATGGGGTGGGATGGGACTGCAAAAGATTTGACTAGCTTTCATTTGAGTTGCGGAGCTTTAAAGGTTCTGCTTTAAAGGGGCCTGCCTTTCCTTCTGACAGGTCCAGGCACTGTGAAGAAGCTGGTAAAGTTTGCCTCCATGCCTCTTATCCCCCACCCCTCACCCCGTAAAGTGTCTCTCTAGGTTACATTGTCAGAGAATTTTGTTTTTATTTTAAAATATATCAAGAACACTTGCAAATGTGTTAGGATGGGCTTTGAGACATACAGCTTCCTTCACATAGCCACATTTATAAGATTCACCTTGTGCAAAGCATCACATCCATTCCTCCAGCTTAAACAGTGAGGGTAATTTCTGGCTACATTTTACACGTGAAGAAACAGGCTTACAGTCTAGGTGACTCTGTAAGGCCACGTAGCTAGTAAGAGGCAAAAGCTTTGACTTTTGAATTCAGAAGGATGCCACATCTTGTGCTTGTTCTACAAAGCCACTCGCACCTCAAAGGTGCTAAGGTATGCCACAGCAAACTAGCTAGTAGAGGACCACAGGGTCGAAACCACTATCTTGATCTCATCTGATCTGCAATGAATTCTAGCATTATAATTGACTTCTGAGAAGCATACAACAAATCTAGGAACTTAGTGCTAGTCTCAATGGAATTCGCATAGCATGGCTATGAGGAATTTACCATTCTGTAGTTTATTCTCAGAAAAATTTCCTTTCAGACTGGTAGAAGACAAGGAAATCTCATCAATTGAAGGAAATGACTTATAAGGAAACTTTATTCACACAGGGGGGAGGATCAGAACACATTGTAGTTCAGTCAGTAAATACTAAATAGCCATGGCTAAATAGTAAGTACTAAATAGCCACATGCAGTTGATATGGAGTGTGTGTGTGTGTGTGTGTGTGGGCGTGCGCGAGCGTGCGCGTGCATGTGGCAAGTGGTCACAATGTCCTTGAGTAATATACCTATCAATTTTTTTTTGTCTAAGCTAGCTGTCCTGTCATGATGACTGTAGTCAAGAACCCTGCCTCAACACCCATGTATTTCTCCAGCTTATCCTTACATAAAAGAGTGCCTTAGTATGCAGGTGCCACACTATCTCACAGTTCTTGTTGGCCCTGTGCTACTTCTGTTTAATTTCTTATATATATGAGTCCCTGTTGTCCAGGCAGTATGGATAATTTGTTACTGTCTTGCCTGCCGCCACGAGAATACAGTTGGTGTGAATTCCTTCTGCAATGCCCCACTGTCATTTTGCAGTCTCACTGAATCCAAAGTTAACCTGCCTGGAGCTGAGCTCCTGCGGCACTTGGTACAGTCAGCAGGACTTGCCACAAACGAAAGCTATGGAGCAGGGGTCAGCCACGGGGCATGGCCACTCAGGGTGGGCTATCGGGTTGGCCTGCATGGATATGTGGTTCATGGTGGTGACCGTGTTGGAGGCTTCGGTGCCCCTGCAAGATTGGGAGAGGGTAGAAGTGACTCCTGAGGTGAGAGAAGAGGCTCTGCTGAAGATAGGGGGCTCTCTAGGGAAGAAAAGTGCCTGGGTAGGGGCTGGTGCTGTAGGCTGGCTATTTCTCTGTTCTGCATAAAGCATTCAGGGAGTTGCTTGAATTGGAAGCCCAGGTCCGAGAGTTGAAAGAGGACCTGTCTCAGGAGCAGGAATTGAGGGCTGCCTGGGAGAAAACATGGGAGCTATTAGAGGTGGAAGTGGCCACCCTGAGGGCCTGGATCAGGACTGGTTTTGTGACAGGATCAGAGGTACAGGTCATAGACTCCTCGGAGGATGAGGATGAGGAGGAGGATGTTGGGGAGGGCTAGACCTCACCCATTTCAGCCATGCCTGGGGTGGCGGTGGTGGTAATGCAGAAGATTAAGACCAAGTGTCCTTGAATGACTGAGGGTCAAGCCAGCCCCCTCTGCCAGTCACAGAGCACTCCACAGTGCATCCGTACTTGCAAGCAGAGCTGGTGGATTTGGGGAGCTGCTTCTGGCAAAAGGCGTCAGAATCTTTGGCGGCTTGGTTGCTAAGATTATGGGATGTAGGGGCGGGTGGCATTTTACTTCCTGGCCAGGGAATGGGTAAGCTTGTATCCATTCCCACGCACCCAGTGCTGAGGCAGCAGCTGCAGAATGCACACGAGACTCCAGGCAATCATTCCCTGTTAGATTGGATCAAGGCAGCTGATCGCATTACGTGGCCGAACCCAGGAGATCTTCCATCTACGTCCAGCAGGTGGCAGTTGTATACTGGGTTACAGCAGCTATTAGGAGAACTGGGACTGAAGGATGCTATTTATACTGTAATTTGAAAACTCATGGCCTGGATGAAGAAGTGTTCACAGCGAGAATAAGGGATTTGGTCCTACAAACTGCACTGTAGTAGTTATTCAGACCCAACAGAAACTACCCTGGGGAGGGGAGTAAAGGTGTGGTATACAAAACCAGGGAGGGACCTGATACCTGCGATTGTATTATCTCAAGATATCTCTTTAGTATGCAGCCTACCGGACGAGCAAGACCTACCCTTGTTAGTACCACTAAAACCTATTTTTAAAATCACCCTTAGGGTCAGTCTGTAGCAATGTGTACATGGACTGGGCATACACCCTTTGCTGAGGTGGCAAATGCCTTGGCATGCAGTGTCAGCACAGAGACGCCAAGCAGAATTGCCACCGGCTTACCATGGAGAGCGTGGATCCTTTGTTCCTGTCTCACCTGCTGCCACAAGAATAAACTTGGGACTTCTGGCCAAAATGGAGACATAGGTAGACACGCTGCATCTCCTTCCACAACTGAAAAGGAATACAACTACCTCAAAACTGGAGACACCCAGAAGTTCCAGAAAGTCGAGCTGCATGGAAGTTCAACAAACACAGATTTAAAGAAGAAAAACTCATCCAGAGAGGCAGGAGGGATGGAGCCGGGGCAGAGAGGAAGCAGTGAGGTGGCAGTGGCAGCTGTGGCATCGGCAGTGGCAGACCAGTGGAAAACGCAGTCACGCCTTTAAAAAAAGTAGGGAGGAACACCTGGGCAGAGCTCTCAGCACCAGACCAGACAGTGCAGCTCACAGTTCCAGCACCAGGGAAAATAAAGCCCATTGCTCGTGACTGAAAGTCAGTGGGGGTTGGGGCATGGGTAGAAGCTGCTGGTCTCTCAGCAGAGTTCCTTTGTTTAGAGGCCCTCATAGTCCTAGAATGCCACAAACCCACCCATTCTGGGAACCACAGCCAGAGAAATAGCTAGAGACAGCCAGTTCCACACAGGAAGTGGGAGAAGTGCCTGGAAAAGGGGCGAGGGTTGAGCAAGCAGCTTTGTTCCCTCTCAGACTCCCCTCCCTCATATGGCACCACAACGTGGCAAAATGGGTCGCCCCATACTAACGAAGACCTAGGGCTCTGCCCCTCACAATGTAGCAGTTGTGACAGCTCTACTAACACAGAGGCAAACACAGAAGCCTCTCAAGTTAATGAGACAGAGAAGTATGGCCCAAAAGAGAGAACGGATCAAGGTTCCAGTGGAAGAACTAAGCGATGAGGAGATAGGCAACCACTGGTGATAAAGATGCTCACAGATGTGACAGATATGCTGGAGTGTGGCAAATGCAGAAGGGAACAAGTGAAGGCTAAGTTAAGTGAAACCAAGGACAATCCACACAAAACCAATAGTAAAGGGAAGGAAGTCTGGGTTCAAATCAATGACTTGGGACATAAGGAAGAAATAAACAGTCAACCATTGTAGAAGGAGGAAACAGGAATTGAAAAAAAAGAATGAGGACAGGCTTAGGAACCTCTGGGACAACTTGAAACGTGCCGTCATCTGAATCATAGGAGTGCCAGAAAGAGAAGAGGAAGAGCAAGAAATTGAACCTTATGTAAAAATAAATAAATAAATAAATAAATAATGCCAACTTTGGCAAAGGAAAGAGACATACACGTCCAGGAAGCACAGAGTCCCAAACAAACTAGACCCAAAGAGGACCACACCAAGACACATCACGATTAAAATGCCCAAGGTCAAAGGTAGAGAATCTTCAAAGCAGCAAGAGAAAAGCAGAGTTACCTACAAAGGGGTGCCTGTAAGACTATCAGCTGATTTCTCAAAAGAAACTTTGCAGGCAAGAAGGGACTGGTAAGAAGTATTCAAAGTGATGAAAAACAAGGATTTACAACCAAGATTACTCTATCCAGGAAAGCTATCATTTAGAATGGAAGGGCAGATAAAGTGCTCCCCAGACAATGTGAAGTTAAAGGAGTTCAACATCACCAAGCCCTTATTATATGAAACGTTAAAGGCACTTATTTAAGAGAAAGAGGGTCAAAACTATGAACATTAAAATGACAACAAAGTCACAACTATCAACAACAGAACCTAAAAAATAAAAACAAACCAATAAAAGTAAACAGGCAACCAGAATAGGAACAGAATCATAGGCATAGGGATCATTTGGAGGGTTATCGGCTGGGAAGGGGAAGGAGGAGAAGTAGTGCAGGGATTAAGGAGCATAATTAGTAGGTACAAAATAGGCAGGGGGACATTAAGAATAATATAGGAAAGGGTGAAGCTGAAGAACTGGTATGCACAACCAATGGACATGAACTAAGGGGGGTGGGACTGCTGGAAGGAAGAAGGATACTGGGTGGAGGGGAGCATAGAGAAAAGAAATTGGGACAACTGTAACAGCATAATCAATAAAATATACTTAATTAAAAAAATCAACTTGGCACCTTCCTCCAAAGAAACCCTTTTGTTCCTCTAATGTGGGACATTGAAAAATTAATACCTGCCTTTTGTCATCTAGTGGTTATGGATTGAATGATGTCTTTTAACCCTGTTGCCAAAACTGTTGTCCCGAGAATACAACAAGGATGCCAGCCCGTTAAACCAAGCACGCCATTGTCCGGGGACAACCAACGGACCTGGAGTCTGCAAGACCCTTCCCCATGTGAAAAGACCACCCTCCCCTCCACACCCCCATTCTTATTAGCGATGTCTGGACCCAAGGGTAGGTAGGCCGACGGCCATGTCCAGAAGCAGCTAGAGGAGCTCCAGACCGTCACCCATTGTCCTTTATAAGATTATAAAGGGTCTTAAGTCTGAGAGGGGGGATTGTTATTTTTTATTGTTAGAATAATTAGTTAATTGATTAATTAATTAATTTTAAAAAAGAACAATATAGGAAAGGATGAAGCCAGAACTTGTATGTACGACCCATTGGCATGGACTGGGTTGGGGGGGTTGCTGGGGGAGGGGTGCTGCTGGGTAGAGGGGAGCAAAGGGGGAAAATTGGAGCTATTGTAACAATATAATGAATAAAATATACTTAAAAAATAAATAAATAAACTTGGAATGAATTCCCTCTCAAACACTCCACTGTCACTTTTTGGTCTCACTTAATCCAAAGTTAACCTGCCTGGAGCTGAGCTCCTGCAGCACAGTAGCCCATCTGCAAATTCCTGACAAAGACCGAGAAAACCGTACCCTCGGGATTAGAGGGGAGATTATCAAGTTATATGTGTAATGTGGCAGAAACAGGGGGTCCACAGGTGGCAAACCTCTGGATCATAATGGACAAACCATATTACTTAGAGATTTGGACATGAGTTATATCTTTATGTCTTGGGTGCTCAGAAAATTACCTAAGGTCAGATATAGACCCAAGCCCAACACTGTATCACTAATCCTTGGATTTAGACCCACTCCCCTCTTTTGCCTCAGATATATCTGATTAAGAAACACGACTTTTTTTTCCTAGCCCTGGCTGCTGTGGCTCAGTGGATTGAGCATCGGCCTGCGAGCCAAGTGTCGCTGGTTCAATTCCCAGTCAGGGCACATGCCTGGGTTGCAGGTCAAGGTCCCAGTTGGGGGCTCGTGAGAGGCAACCACACATTGATGTTTCCCTCTCTTTCTCCCTCCGCTCCTCTCACTCTGGAAATAAATAAAAAAATATAATCTAAATAATAATAAAAAAGTTAACAATAGAACGTATATTGTAAAAAAAGAACACAACGACTTTTTTTTTTTAATTTTTTAATTCATGTTGTTGCCTAGCTTATTTAACACCTTGTACTTGCATAGTCCAACTGCTCAGACGTATTGGGAAAGACAGTCGTGTAGTGTGTTGTTCAACTTGCCTAATGAAGGGGCGCCCAGATGGCATGGAATGCTGCTGTGGGGATGGGGTGACTAGCTACAGAGTTGTTGAAGGGACTGTTAGTTTACAAGTTAGTGAGCAGCCAGTCCAGCAGTTGTTTTCTAGCCATGTTGTCCATGGCTTCATCCAGTTGTCGTTCCTTGGCAAACCTCATTACTTCTCGAAGGAGATCTTCAACACTGTACCCCTTCTCTGCTGCCTTAGCTGAAACTTCTGGAAGCTGTGGAGGGAGCAGAGATAGCTTGAGTCATGTGATACTTTTGAAGAAAGGTCTCAGGTGGATAAAGTGAACTACCCCCCTCACCCACCTTTCCGCCCATGACTAAGATTAGAGTAAAAGCTTTCGCTGATCCAGGACTGCCTTCCCTCTCCTTTTTCCTTGACCCTCCTCTAATGTCATAGATCAAAATGAAAAACATAACTTCATTTTGAGCATCAAAAAACAAAACCTGGAATCAGTTGTCTTTACTAAATACTTCTCTCCAAGGCCTGGGTCTTTTGGTTAGTCTGTGCTGATTGCTAGGTCAAGGTTAGGGGTGGCCATCTCCCCCACCTTCCTAAAACATATTTTACCAAGCAGTTTGTTTAAAGGGTCACTGAATTTAAAAAAAAAAAAAGAAAAGAAAAAAAAGCTAATCTTTCTCGCCTCCTCTTGGCTGAAATGTGCAGACCCCGAGGTGCTACAGCCTCAATTAATGGGTCATTGCTTTTGTGTCTTTTTATGAGGATAAAGTAATTCATAAAGCACATGGTAAAGAGCATACTTGAGAAAAATTTGGACTGCTCGTGAGCCCTAAGTACAGTTTTGCCTCCCTTCCCCTGCCCAGTCTAACCATCTTTCTTCTTGTGCTTTGCCATTGCTTACCTTCTCCAGTTGTCCATCATCATCTCTCACGAAACAGAGCACAGGCACCTTAAATTGGGAGGCTGCAATCCAGTGCAGGACAGTCTGGAGCTGTTTCTGCAAGCTACTTGTTGAGCACCAATTATTGATGATGACTTCCGGCCCAGAAAACTCTCGATAGTTCTGTGACATTGCACTACTGTGACTGCATCTGGGGCCACCAACTTGGAAACTTGGGTTGTGTACCAAGGCTGCTTGTTCTTCCAATTCGGCAAGGGCTTCCCTGTTGTTGTGATACCTAGCCATGATAAGGCACAGCTTCCTCACAGGTTCTACCAGTTGATTGATGAATTGCCAGTTCATTTGCATCATCCCGCTGGCAAAATCAAGGTCTAAATTCTCCTGGAATTGTTTTTCCCCTCTCTTGGACATTGAAGTTGCTTTGTTTGGCCTGGGCTCAGAAGGCTTGCTCTCCCCTTCAGATTGCTCTTCACTGTTGAAGGAGGTCTCACTGAGCAGTTTCTGAATCAGTGATAGAATGATGTTTGACATATCGGACTTTTGGCACTCCGCCTGTTGTTGAGTCTCCTTTACAGAGGTAGATGGCCCAGGAGCTCCACAAGATTCTAGATGTTTCACTGAAAGTGCCTTGGCACTTTGGTCACTTGCGTTCTTCTCAAATTGGGCACTCTGAGTCCTATGGCCTATGGTGGAACCAGGATAGTCATCTTCAAGTTCATCTTTGGCCTCGGCCTGCTGGGTCAGGTGGTACTGAATCAGCATAGGGGCAGAGACAATCAAGTCCTTCGCCAGTGACTCTGTGGAAGGGCTGATCTTCTCTCTTTTTTCTTCCTTACTCACGCATGCTTTGCCAGCCATCTCGCCTTGGTTTCATTGTTTTTGGTTCCACATGGACAGGCTCTCCTTGAGGATGTGTTCACCAACTCTTTCAGCGCTAATCAATGACTCGCACTCCTCTGGTTTTATTTTGCATTTGTCCTTCCCCTTCAATTCAGTTTTCATGGTGGAGAATTCAAGACTTTGGTTTTGACTTTGGTTCTCGTATTTGAGACTGTGGGAGCCGGCCTTCAAGGATGCGTACAACAGAGGCTGTGATTTAGACTCCTTCTCTCCAAGCAGAACAGTAGCCAGGCGCTTCAGCATGGCCTCCATTATATGTGTAGCATTTTGTTTTCCGTGGTTGAACAGACTCTTCTTGACAGCTGAGATAAAGTCGCAGTCAGTCATCAGGGCCGCAGTGATATTATGCAGGTTCTTCAAGCAGGAATCAATCAAATCAGAGACAACTTCCTGGGTGTGTTTTAACAACACCCTCTTCAGGACCACACAAGCGGGAATTGGCTTCCCAGGAGCATGCACTTTCAAGGTCTTCAAAGTGGAGACCATCAGGTCAGATGCCACCTGATTTGCATAAACCGTGAGTCCTTTACTGATAGAGTGTGAAAAATCTTTGCTCTCTTGTTGGCACATCTCTTTGTCTACCCCCTTGTTCTTGTTGGATAATTCACTATACATAAACTTTTTCCTGCCACCTTCCCTGCCCTCTTCTCCAGTGCCCCGCCTTTCCACATAGGATATTTCCTCAGCATCATGGGCCATTTCAGAAACGATCTTGCTCACAGCGCTGCGGGAGTGTTTTTCCCTTTGTCCCCAGAGGGTGGATAGATTGAACGACGAAAGCATTTGCTTCCATTTTCCAACTTCTTGATTTCATTACAAGGCATCTCCATTACCAGATTAGATAGCCGGATGATGGTGAAGGAAAGGTCATCCATGGGACATTCTCCCTCAGGAGAGATTACTGCCCTGTTAGTGCTAGAAGATTTTGCTGGAGAGGTGGAAGGACTCTGATTTTTGTTGGTATTCTTGGCTGTAATCATGTCTACATGTGGGCTTTGAGGTCTATTGGCCATGTAATCGATATTCAGTTTATCATCATAGATGCTGTAGCAGTTTGCAGAGGGTAATTTGTGATGTTCATCTTCATCTCCTATTTTATGTTTTCAGCTAGAGGCTGAGGGACTTAGTGCATGTTTGAAACCCAAGGCATACTTCTGGATATCATTTAGAAGCCAATTTACAACAGTTATAGGATCAGAGGGAGCTTGTCTGAAAAGGCATATAGATCTGTCCATCTAAAAAAAAAGAACACCTAAGAGTTTGGGGAGGCTACTTTCCCCCCTTATTTTATTTAGAAGACATATCTTTCTAAACTGCATACATTAGGGGTTTAGCCTTTAGGATTTGCATGGAAACATAATACATAATTATATTCCTTTGAGCACAAGTGGTAGCGTGTCAATTTCACCTGAGCACGTGTGCTTATCTCAACATGTGTCAAAAATGTATCAATGTGTCTGTCATGTGTGTGTGTGTGTGAATATCAGTATAGCAATTCATAAGTGGGGACATCTCAGTAGATGTGAGAATGTTCAGTCTGTGTTGTTAGCGTGTGTGTCCGTGTGCACATGTCAGTGCACATGTATGCCTGCCTGTGTGTAAGCCTGTGTAACAATGTGTTGACATCAATACCGATTTTATATGTTTCCTGTACGGGCCAACATGTGCATGATAGCGTGTACATTTTGTACACTGTGTGAATGTAAAAATGAATGTGTATGTCAGTGTGTCTGAATATGTAAATGACAAGTGTCGATTTGAGTGATCTGCATGTTTGTTTATAATACAAATCTAATAGAATGTATCATGGAGCTATACCTATATGTGTATTAATCCTGTCTGCAGCGCGGCCTCCTGAGACTCAACGGTTTGGCTGAACTAAGTGGCTGGGTTGGTGAAGAATGGGTTGGTCTGTGGGCTTCACTTTAAAACTGGTTTCTCTGTTCTATCCTAATGGCTTGGACCGAAAGGGCCCAGAGGTCTAAGAGGGGGGAAAGCTAAACTGTTTCCCTCAGCCCAAACTAAGTAGAATGGGCAAAAGGGTTTTGGACAGGTGAGATGCGCCTGGCACACCTTCCTCCAAAGAAGCCCGTTTCTTTTCCCTAATGTGGAACATTGAAAAATTAATCCCTGCCTTTTCTCATCTAGTGGTTATGGATTGAAGATGTCTTTAAACCCTTTTGCCAAATCTGTTGCCCCCAGAATACAACAAGGATGCCAGCCTGTTAAACCAAGCACGCCGTTGTCTGGGGACAGCCAACTGACCTGGAGTCTGCACGATCCTTCCCCATGTGGGAAGGCAACCCTCCCCTCCACACCCCCACTCTTATTAGGGATGTCTGGACCCAAGGGTAGGTAGGACGAACGACAACCATGTCCAGCTTGAAGCAGCTAGAGGAGCTTGAGACCTTCGCCCATTGTCCTTTATAAGATTATAAAGGGTCTTAATGTCTGAGAGGAAGGGATTGTTATTTCCTATTGTTAAAATAACTAATTAATCATTTATTTATTTAAAAAAAAGAATAAAAAAAGAATAAATTCACATGTTAACGTATATAGTAATTAATAGATAATAGATAATACATTAATAAATGTTTATGTTCAATGTGGGTAGGTGCTAATATAATGACTGTGTATGTCAATAAATTGGGTATCAGTTTATGTTATATTTATATGCTACGTGAATGATTGAGAATGTGTGTCAGTGTTGCACACACCCTGGGTATTTGAGTACTTGTGTGAATACGTGAGTGAGGATGTCATTGTATTTGTGTCAAGGTATGCATCAGTGCATTCAAATGTTGTTAGTGTCACTTTGCTTAAGTTTGTATGTGTGCGTATCAACATGAGGTATATTTACAGAGTGGGGCGAAAAGTAGGTTTGCAGTTGTATGTATGGAAAATAATAAGTAATAATTCAAGAATAAACCGTTTCACATACTCATAACTGTAAACCTACTTTTGCCCCACCCTGTGTAAGAGTGCATGGCTATCACCTGAATTTGTACAGTCACTGTGTTTTGATCGAGGCTCATGTGTGTATGTTTATGCGTAGTGTGCATGTTTATGCATAGTGTGCATGGATGCATATATAGATGTTGATGTGCCACATGTGGGTATGTCAATGCAGCTGACTCTATACCTTTGTGTAGGTGAGTCATTGTTTATGAATATACACACACATCTGTTGTTTCAATGCTTGTGTGTGTTCACCAGTGTCATATGTAGACACGTAGCCAGGGATGTGTGTGTCACTGCTCGTATAAATTATTTTGTATATATTGCTGTGTGTCAGGGTAAATTATGTGCATATGCTCATGTCTAGATATGTGTATATGTATTATACATGTCTTCCACTCCTTGCTAAGTACCATCGTCCTCTTTACCCCTTCCATTGCTTCATCTCCTTACTTTCCACTGAATCCCTAGAAGTTTGAGGTCATGATAAGTTCAACATTTTGAAAATGGGTTTAGGTTACAATCAAGGACACCTGCATTATGTGTAGGAAATATGTGCTGGACTTTTAAGAATAAACATTAGGTATAATATATCCCTTTCTGAAGACTTCAAAATGGAGTCCTCCTTCAAACTAAACCCAAAACTCTTTGAAGAATATTTTTAAACTTTTTTTCTTCCTTAGGAGCCACTCTCATCACTGCAAATGTCTCTGAGGCCAGAAATGTTGTTCCTGGTTATAAGATAAGCATAGAGATGCAGAACAAAAAAAAAAAAATTGACTCCTTTGAGATAAAACCAAATATCCTATTTCAATATCAACTACTCCAGGTTTGTAGGACTGTGAAGGTGACTTGTCATGGACCAGGAGCCCAACAGATATAATTTAGGTAGTTACAGAAAAACAAAAGGACTTGCATGTGACAGTGGTATCCAAATCGAATTGCTTCTAACTTTACGCTACCTAACAGTCTGTAATCTCTTAGGCAACAGGATTGGGGAACAAGCCACTACAGTTCTTGGTCATTGTGGATTCTCTCTGTTCCATATATGCTTGTTCTTTTTCTTTTTTTGGACACTGGGCAATGTGGAGCACACAAGTCCATTAGAAGACAACAGAAAGCACTGAAAAAGATCATGCTTTCATTCCACATCTTTGTTAGGATAAGGGTAGCAAGATTCTGTTTGGAGTAGGGACCTGCAATCAGGGAAGGGCATTCTGAACCTCTGTGATTAGTGCCATTGTTAGATACCTGGACATTAAACTTACCTGACTTTGAACTTAGGCCTGTGAACTCTGGAATATCATAGTAGTCAAATGTAGGGGCTTGTTTGGAAATATTTCTCTTACCTTTTGTGAACCAGAGTCTTCGGAGTCAGCACTGGACTCTGGGAATTAGAAAGGGTGGACTCGGAAGCTAAGCATACCTTAGACTGGTTTTGCTTCTCGGTAGCCTTGATTATAATAATTTCTTTCTCTTTCAGATGGTGTTGCATTAGGTCACCTCCGGAACAGGAACCACCAGCATCCTATGGGATGAAGTGGTGAGATTCTTATGAATAACTGCTTTTTGAGACTTCTCCAAGCTGCCCTCTCCAAAACATGAATGTCATATCTCTTATCTTTTCCTTTCAATGGAGAAGGATAAGTAGGCTTGTGATGCTAGCTAATGTTTGAAGAATGAGATATTGTTCTCCTCACAAATTACTACCCCTTCAGAGGCATTCACAAATCCATAAATCTTAGGAATCATATTTCATGAATCGTCAAACTTTTGGACAGTTTTCTCACTGCTCTGACATGCTACCTTCCATGCTGTAATTCTTTCAGGCCTACCAGCAAATTAAGTTCCTTCTAGAATGAGATTTGGCATCAAGAGTGACAGTATATTCTCAACCGGGGGTTTGGGGTTTTCAAAAATGATGGCTGCCCACCTGAATCTCCTCCATCCTTCCACACTCTGGCACAGACTTTCCCTTTTATTATGCTGCCACTGATAACTCTTTCAGCAGTTTCTCACTCATTCCAACTCTGAGGGGAGCAGAGAATACTCACCTTGGAACCTTTATCTTCCACATTCAGGGTGGACACATCGACAAAGCATATCTGCACCAAATTAGGACAGCGTATTGAGGAAAATTCTAGAGAAAAGACTGCGGTTTCTCTTTGAGACGATAAAGCACCTACCGCATAGGGGTTCTTGTGAGGATTGATTGAGAGTGAATACAAAGTTTTCAGCAGAGTACCTGTACATAGTAAGTACTCAATAAATGCTATTAGGCAGAGAGAATCTTATCATTATTGTATTTCCTAGATAAGAATACCTACCTGTCAGAGATGCCCAAATTACAATACCTACATTTACTGAAAAAAGTAAGAAGAAAGGTGCCTTGCCCAACTGACGCAAACTCAAAGGTGAAACTTACATTAGAACTCAATTCAGGAAACTAAAGAGCAACACAAACAAACGAACTAAATAGGCAAAGACTAGAATAGTAGTCAGTAGGGGGGAGGGGGGAGGGGGAGAAGGGGGATAAGTAAGGGAAGGGTCTAGTCAAGGAACGTATATGAATGACTCATGGACATGGACAACGGGGAGGGATATAACTGTGGGAGAAGGGATGGGCTGGGAGGGAGGAGCAATGGGGGGAAATGGGACAACTGTAATCGAATAACCAAAAAATAAAATTATAAATAAATAAATAAATAAATAAATAAATAAACATAAAAAAAAAAGAAACCAATTCCCTGACTTTCAGTTAGAGCACTTTCAACTACCGTAGCGTTCCCCAAAAGTGGTGTTTTTACTACTGATGTTATAGAAAACTTTAAGTGATACATGGATAAACATTTCTGTGTTTAATATATGTACTTTTTTGTTGTTTAGTAGGAAAAATACATACTAAAACATAAAACCTGTGACATTATGGATAATATTGCTTAGGTTGATGGTAATTTTTAAACGTCAGTCAATTAAAAAAGCATTAAATACATAACAGTACGAATGGCATTTGAACGTGATAAAAAATGTGAAGTATTACACATTTTGCCCTCCTGTGGGAGTCCCACTTGAGTGCAACTTACTTGTAGCTAGCTGATATTATTGATTCCATTAGGCTGGTAAAACTAGGCAACCACCACTCCTCCCTCCCCTGAGGCTCCCCCCACCCCCCTCCCCAGCTACTCTTCATTCTCCCCCTCCCTTCACGTGTCCCTCTGTGATGTATAAGCATACTGCGCCCCGCCCCCGCCCCCACCCCCACCCCCCAGCCCACAAACTTTACTGAACTTGATATCTTAGAGAAACGACACTCACCCTCCATTAGTCTATTCTGGGTTCCAGGATATCTGTATCCATAAAGCAATCCTTTCCACCCCTTAGTAGGAGTAATTTAGTATCTTACCACTTTCCGTTCCTGTTCTTGCTGTCCTTTTGGGCTATGGAGCTTGACCTTGCACACACCCCTGGCGCTGTGTAACCACTCAATATTATCAGGCCTCTGGAAAGACAAAAGAACAGGAATCTGAAAGGCTTATATATGGTTTTCAGAAACTGGCTCAGTTTGGATAAGAAGGCCCTGGAACTCAGCTATGTAGTTCATATTGGGTTAGGCTAGAAACTGGTGGGGTGAGTAGTGGGAAAGGGATTCTCTGAAATTATCAGGATCATTTTAGCATACTTCGTTGGGAAGCAAATTTAAAAGGAAGTTTAGAGAACGTGGAGATTAACTTTAGAGACTTATTTCTACTAAACTCCACTAAATCTCACCTGCCTCTACTTCCTTTGCCATTCTTAAGCACCTTCAAAGAATCAAGCATACCTCATCCCCCTTAATTGAATTTTAGTTAACCCCAGTTCAACCAGAGCCTTTCTCATGATATAAGGAGTGAAATGGGATAAACAGCTGTAACACTTACCACATAGAGCCATTGGAGAAGACTAAGGCCAACACTAGTAGAGTGAAAAAATAACCTTTTTAATTAAAACAACATATGAGATCCCACAATAGAACAAGATTCTGAACACTGAGAAAACTCGGTCTAATAGCTATAAAAACCAGGCCCCGATCCCATAGAACCATATTTAATTTTATTTTTGAAAGAATAATCATCTCTGCCAACTTCTCTTACCACTCCCCACCACCTCCCACCCCAGCCTGGAATTAAAAGTAAAAAGAAAGTGGAAAAAGCCCTAAATAATGTTTGTTATGTAAGACCTTAGACCCATGTACAGGAAGACACAGTTATGGGTTCAGTAGAATTGTTTTGGTACCTCGTACTTGGATTTGACTTTGTTTTTTAACTAACAAGAGAAACTTTTTGCCAAATGGTAGAGGGCTATTGAATTCCTCTCCTCCAACTTCCTTCAAAATTTAGACCCCTTTAACCTCTAGCTCCCTTCTCCTCTTCCCCTCTTTTTCCCCCTCCCTTCCTCCCTTTACCTTCTTCCATTTTTCTCTCCCTCTCTCCCTCCTATACTCAGCTATCCTTTCACCGGATAGTATTACATGCCTACCCTTTATGACCCCCCCAACCCTCCAAGATCTTTGAGGGTCTCCCAAACATTTAGGAAAAGGCTTCCCATACCCTCAAAAGAGGGGGTTTCTTTTTTCCCAGAACTAGAGATCACTAGCCTAGAAACAAAGAGAGGGAGGCAAAGAGGTCTCTCGTGTCCAGATTCTAAAGAACTGTAAAAAACAACAACAACAACAACAACAACAAAATATATAAACTCATTACCTTGATAATGAAGTCCTTTTGGCTGAAAATGTGCCACCAAGAAAGGAGATGTGTCCCTTTAGATGGATCTGGGCAGTGTCAAGTTCTCGGGTACCCGCAGCTGGCTGCTGCCCTTGTCAGCAGTTGGACAAGACTGAAGGGCCAAAGCCTTTCCTGCTGCTTATGACCCTGGGACATGACACCAGAGTTTGTTGGGTCACAATGCCTGAAACCATAGCAACTGCAGCAAAAGTGTAGCAGGCTGGCAAACTCAACATCTCTTCATATGAAAACCACCTCAAGCTGCCTTCTGTATGACAACCTTCTGTTCTCTCTAGAAGGGTACACATAATCCTTTCATGTTTTGTCCAGTTCACACCTTGAAACCTCCTTTCTCTTTCTTCTTCTTGCTGGACTTCCAGAACAATCTAATCATACTCGTTACCAGTAGAGTCTATTTTTCACAGAGCAGTGTTGATTTTCACATCTTAGCTTAATTTTCTTTGGTTTCCCCCCTGAAGGTTCAGAGTTAGAGACAGAGTTAATCAAAGTCCTTTCTGGGTATCCTGAATGAAGGTATGAAAATAGAAAGTTGGAGACTCTTCCTTAGCAGCTTCTGTGGTTTTATCTCGCCATTAAGACACTTTTAGTCAAAAAGAAGTTCAGAAGACTTGTGCAATATTGGAGTAGGTTATTTCATAAGAACTTGAAATAATTCTTTTCTCGTGCATTTGGATGCTATGATAATCCTTCCAGTCTGACATAAGATGTTCGTTCTTTCCTCAACTCCCCATACTCTCCTAAAGCCTTGACCACCAGCTAGTACTAGGACTTCTACTTCATGACATTGCTGTTTCTTTCTATAGCTGACAATAACAGCACAAAGTTGGGTGTCCTTAGGATCCTGGGTGCCTAACTGGTCCAACAAGCTCTAACCTTCATCATGAAACATTATTAGCCCAGAATAAAAGCCAATAGTCTTGGGACAGGGTCAGCCTTTCAGAGGCCCCTCAAGCCCCTCTTTATTATTCTCCACTATCGCCAGTGCTGGGTTTCTGGCTACGGTATTCTTTAGAAGGTCATCTATTACACTTTGGGGTGCCTTTAGCTTATCCCCAGTGTGGAACCACTCGCCCACAACCAAATGACTTGCAGGGCGCTCAAGTATTATTTTGTTCTCTCCTTTTATTTTTTCCACATGTCTCCACTTTAACCTCCTACATGAGAAGAACTGCATCTGAAGTTTTAAAAGATCGGTTGAGATGACTCTCCTAAACGCTAGGGTTTCATAGTCTTGGTCTGACTTCATTTGTTACTTTCCCTGTTACCTCTAGGATTTCATGTCTTAAACTTGTTGTCCAGTTCTGATCTTTTTAGTTCATGGCATCGAAGAGAAAGAGAGCTGGACATCTGTTAAAGGTGGCAAGGTAGATTTTATTCAGGCTACTGCAGTAGAGGAGAGACTTTAGATAACTAGAGCTCAACTCCAGTGCAACAAAAGGCAGGAGCCCTTTAAATGCTGGGGTGTGCTAAAGGAAAAGTATTGAGGGACATTTTGGGGGCCAACGGAGTTTGATCACCATGATCAGGGCCTCTGCGTTTGCTAACTGGCACTTATCAAAGTTGAACTCCTATCCTTCCATAGAGATTGGGAAACAGAGGCTCTGTCTTTCTTGATGATTACGTTTCGAAGGGATGGCTCCCAGGTCCTGGAAACAGATATTTCTGGGTTGTAGAAGATATGTCTCAGAGGGACAGAGAAAGGATTTACAATTACAAGTTCTGTAAATGCTCTATGAAAAGGGAGGGGAGGCAGGGGCCCATGGTCAGGTTTTGGCTGAAACAGACAGGGAATTCTTTTGGCAACGTTGAGCTTTCTCAGGCCGGTATATTAAGGAGGCTGGGATCATCATTCTAAGGACATGCCTTGAGCTCATAAAAACCGAAAGTTGAAGTTTTTATAAGCCAAAGGTGAGGCCTAATTGAGAAGAAGGTTCAGATAAGCCTGACTATATCAAACCATTATGTTATATACCTTAAATACACACAGCTTTTATTAAAAATTAATTTTGGTCAAGAAGGGAGCTTTCGTCAATAGCGATGGGCTAAAATCCACAGTATAGAACTTGTTTTTCCTTTACCACCCTTTTGTCACGGGGAACTTCTGATATTTAAGTTGGAGCTCCTGTGTCTGGCTCATGTCTATGGAATAAGAAGCAAAGAAAGGAAATGTTTATTTATTCTCCAAGCACAAGAATGTATATCCCTAAGGTTAAAAAAACAAAACAAACAAACAAACGGACAAACAAACAAACAAAAAACCCTCTGTGTCTCCAAGCCCAGAAGGGAAAATCTGTGATCTGGGCCTGGAAAAATGTCTTATCAAATCCTCCAAACGACAAAGAGAGAACTCTTATTGATGATTAGAGCCCTGTCCCATGGTACCCCAACCTTGTCATCCTGGAGGCTAACAAGAGCAGTTTTTGGATGATAAACCAGTAATGAAAATGCAAGGAGGCTCAGTCATATGGTACTGCCTCTTCTTTCTCTTAAGCTGCTGAGGCTCTCAGAGTGTCCCGTATTGACAGATGGGGAAGAAAGGATGTTCAGAGTCAAAAAAAAAGGAACATGCTACATTAGTGTGTGGATATGTGTAAAGTAGTATGCACTTAGGTTATCCTCTAAGAGACAAACATAAATATGTTAAACCCAGAAGCTTTGGTCACCTTTTTTTCCCCCTAAGACCATCATTCATTTTCTAGCCTTGTTTATTCTATCCAAATATCTTCTCCTCCATACAAACTTGTGAATAGCCATACAAATCACACTTTAACTATGCTTTCAGTTTGTATTTGATTTGAAAGAGCTATTAATAAAAATGGAACCTGTGTTTGTAATGTAATTATTATGAATAATGGCAACATGAAGTTGAACTGAACCGAACTATCAGCCTTCATGAAACTGGTCTGCCTGTCAGTGCCACCAAGTATCTTTCAGCCTCAGATTTAGCCTCCCTAATTTAGTTTATGCAATGATACTGTGACCATTAGGTTTAATCAACTTTTCCTATTCTTGGATCACCTACACTGAAACCTTGAAGACAGGTTCTCTCTTTCTCTTCGTATCCGTGGTGATACGGGCTACAGAGTTGGGCTCAAGAAACAAATAACGGTTTTGAAAGTTCAGGCAGGAAACATAATTCAGAAAGCATGGAGTCATGGAATCTGAAATAATAACAAAGATTTTGGTTAGCTATTTGAGTGGGCAGCGTTCTTCATAAAGCAAAAACTCACACTTCAGGCATGCCTCAGAATCACCTGGAGAGCGTATTGAAACAGATAGTTGGGCCCCCTCCCAGCGTTTCTAACTCTGCAGGTCTGAACATTTGCCCGGTGCTGTGTTTTGCATGCATTATCTCATTTATTTCTCACGCAGCTGTATGATATGGGTACTATTTTAATCCAGGTTTTATTAACGGCAAAATGGAGCCCAGAGAGGCCATTTGATTGGTGGTTCAGCCACTTCCGGTATGAGCCACTTCCAGTACGAGCCGCTTCCATTATCTTGGGGACGGGGGTTTACGTGTGTGTGCTCAGAGATTAGCACGCGTTTACTCTCTTCTAGGGTCCGAAGATGCAGAAGAGGAATCCCCATAGCAAAAAAAGCAAGGGTAAAAGGTACCTAGTCTGAATTTTTGGCCCTCTCTGGTGGTTTCAAGCCTGATTGAAAAGTGTTGATCGGTTATCTCGCCCTGCCGGTGAGCATGCTAGGGTCGGCGCACCACCTGTTGGCCGTTAGTGTGAGGCGGTTGGTCTGAAACCGTCGGTCGTGAGGCCGCTGGTCTGACGTGGTAATTCCGAGGCGGTTAGTCCCTTATCCCTCTGCCCCTCATCTGTTTGTTTTGTTATGTTCTGTTTTGTTTCGTCTTTTTTCCGTTACTGACTGGTGGGGAGCGGCTCTCCTGTGTGTAGCTTTAGCTTTCAATCCATGTATGGCTTGTTAATGGTGCTTTAAAAAAATGTTTATGTCAGAGCTGGAGAAGTGGCTGAGGAAACTAGGCTGTTAGTCAGGATTCTTTTTCGTTTTTTATCAGACCAACAAACTTTTCTGACAGAAAAGTATTTAAATGTAATATTAGTTGCTGACAGTTTTTCTCCTTCCCTCCAGAGAGTGTCTTTATTTGTCAATAAATGTTTCAAACAAAGGCCTCGGAGGAAAGAAAGGGGATCTGGAAGCATAAACCTCTTCAGGTTCCCTCATAGTGCTTATAGGCATCGATCCGCCCACACACCCTTCAGGATCGCCCCTGGTTTTAGGGACATTTAAATAGGATGAAGACTGCCCTAGTCTTCAGCTTTGTCAGGTAGTTGCCCCGCAGGGATGTCAGACTTAACCTTTCTGTGCCTGTTGCTCTCAAAGCTAGATGGTAATGAGTTCGTGTGGCCACTAGGAGTTCGCAGCTGCTTGGGAAACGTGTTTCCACACGGTACAAGATCACTCCATACAAAAACCCATTTTGCCAAGGCATTCCTCAAATTAAAAGGGAACTCGGCGAATCCCCCCTCTAGAATAACTTGCATCCGAAAACCTGCCGTTTTATGTATGTTACATTTATAACCTAATATTTCATAATTATTTATAATAGAGATGACACACTTATAACATTAATGTACTATTTCCTTAGTAGTCCCATCATAAAGATGTGTTAGGTTCAAGGAAGAACTTCGCCTAACTCTCTGTATAGACTCTTAAGAGTTGCTCATGTACTTAGACACTCAGTAATCATTCTTGGTGATGTTGGGCTGAATATGACAACAGTGACTGTACTGGCAATAATGGTGTGCCGAACAACATGTCCTCTGAAATCCTTAGCAGTTGTATTTTAGCCTTGCTTTGGCACGTATCATGTTCTTTCGTGTGTTGGTAGTTATTTCATTATGAGCGTTACCTTTCCAAATACAGAATGAGTGTGTTTTACTCATTGTCATTTCTCCTGCCAGGGGTACTATTAGGTTCATATATATTAGTAAGTGCTTAAGGCTATTTATATAATTCAAAATCAGTGTGTGCATCGAAAACTGATATGTTTGTTATATGTCTGTTATATCGCAATTTTTTTTAAAAGAAGGAAAATTACTGATAACGGTTGTTCAAGAATTGCTGTGCCCAGAACCTTATAGAACTGCTTGGCCGTGACCAAGAACATTGGACTATTTTGGTACAAATTGCGTCGCTTATTGAACCAACTTCCTCACTGGTTCCATGGAGTCTTTCCTGTCACTCTTCAACAGACTTTTTAAAGAACCAATATATTTTATTACCCACTGTAATTGTATAACAGCTTCATTGACACCTAATTCAAATACCATCCATATAAAGCGTACAATTCAGTGACTTTCAGTGTACTCACAGAGTTGTGCAGTCATCACCAAAATAGATTCTAGAACATCTTCATCACCAAAAAATGAAACCTCATGCCCTTTAGCTATCGTAACTCCCCCAACTCTATACCTCTCCAGCTGTTGGCGGCCAGTAATCTGCTTTGTGGATGTATAGATTGACTTATTCTGGACATTTAATATAAATGGAACCATATAATAGGTAGTCTGTTGTGACTGCTTTCACTTAGTATAGCTTTTTGCAATGAAGAGTTGTGACAACTTGTGTGGAAATGCTGTTTATGAGGACAGCTCATTAGAGACAGTGCCAAGGGCTTTCATTAGGGGCTGGTCCTCCAGGCACCCTCTGCCTAGCACATACCAAAATCCCAGAGTCCCAGGGGGAAAGCTGTTGTTCACCATAAATCATATTGTTTGCACAAACAGTTAAGGTACAATAAGCTACTCTCATCAGTTGGGATAGTGGGAGCCCTTCCCTCCGACCAAATCCAAGTTCCTAGATCCCAGCCAAGGGCCAACCTTGCAAGCAGGATTTTCAAAAACGATAGCATTGTCGGGCCCACTATGTTAACTCTTCTCTGCACAGATTTTGATACAGATTGTATTGATTCTGTAGATCAATTTGAGGGCTGCCATCTTAACAATATTAAGTATCCTACTTGATGAACATGGGATGTCTTTACATTTGTTTAGGTCTTTAATTTCTCTCGATATTTTGTGGGTCTCGGTGTACAAGTCTTGTAGTTCTTTGATTACATTTATTTTCTAAGTCTTTTATTATTTTTGATGTCATCGTAAGTAGAATTGTCTTAATTTTATTTTCACATTGTTTCTTGCAAATGAATACAATTGAAATAGAAATACAATTCAATAGAAATACAACTGAGTTTTGTATGATCTTATGTCCTGTACCCTTGAGCTGGTTTATTAGCTCTCATAGCTTTCTTTTTGTGCTCATGGATTTCTTGGCCTATTAACGTGGATTGATTTTTTTGAACCAGCCTCGCATCCCTAGAATAAACCTCACTAGGTCATGGCATATAATATACTTCTTATATTTGGCTACGTTCTGTTTGCAACAGCTTGCTAAAGATTTTGAGTCTATTTTCATGAGGGATATCGGTCTGTAGTTTTCTTTTCTCATACTGTCTTTGTATGGTTTGGTATCATGGTAAAAGTGTTCTCATATAAGTAGTTGTAAGGTATTTCCTCCTCTTCTGTGTCTTAGAGAGATGGTATAGAATTGATGTCAGTTATTCTTTAAACATTTAGTTTCACTCTCCAGTGAAATATTTTGGGCCGAAAGACTTTTTTTAATTACAAATGTAATCCCTTTAAAACAATGGAACTATTCAAATTATGTATTAAATTCTGAGTATATCCTGGTCGTTTGTGATTTCCAAGGGATTTTTCCATTTCAATTAAGTTGTCAAGTTTATATCTATCATAGGGTCTGTAATGATATCCTTTGTTTCATTTCTGTTATTGTTAATTTGTATTTAATTGTCAGTCTTGCTAGAGGTTTGTCAATTTTATTGATCTTTGCAAAGAAACAGCGTTCTGTTTCATTAATTTTCTCTATTGATTTTTCTATTTTCTATTTCATCAATTTTTGCTTTTATCTTGAATATTCCCTACTTTATCTTTGCTTTGGATTTATTTTGCTCTTCTTTTTCTAGTTTTGATGTGGAGCTTAGATTGACTTTTAGACGTTTCCTCTTTCCTAATATAGACAGTGGGCTATAAACTTCTCTTGCAGCACTGCTCTGTGTCCTACAAACTTTGATGTATTGTATTTTCATACTCATTCAGTTCAATGCGTTTTTATTTGCCTTAATATTTCCCCTTTGATCAATGAGGTGCATTGTTTAGTTTCAAAGTATTTGGGGATATTCCTGTTACTTTTGTTATCGATTCCTTTGTGGTCAGAGGTAACACTCAATGATAATTTCGCTTGTTTTATGTTTGCTGGTTTGTTTTATTTATTTATTTTTCCTTTTATTTATTTATTTATTTATTTATTTTTTGGTTTTTCAATTACAGTTGTCCCATTGTCCCCCATTGTTCCCCCCACCCAGCCCATCCCTTCTCCCACAATCATATCCCTCCCCATTGTCCATGTCCATGAGTCGTTTATACATGTTCCTTGACTAGTCCCTTCCCTTACTTATCTCCCTTCTCTCCCTCCCCCCTCCCCACTACTGACTGCTATTCTAGTCTTTGTCCTATTCAGTTCGTTTGTTTGTGTTGCTCTTTAGTTTCCTGTATTAGGGGATATCATACGGTATTTTGCTATCTTTGCCTGGCTTATTTCACTAAGCATAATTCTCTCTAGTTCTATCCATGTTGTCGCAAATGGCAGGAGTTCCTTCTTTCTTTCTGCTACATAGTATTCCATTGTGTAAATGTACCACAGTGTTTTGATCCACTCATCTACAGATGGGCACTTAGGCTGTTTCCAGCACTTAGCTATTGTAAACAGGGCTGCTATGAACATAGGGGTGCATAGGTTTTTTTGAATTAGGGTTTTAGGATTTTTCGGGTATAATCCTAGCAGTGGAATCGCTGTTTCAAAAGGCAGTTCCATTTTTAGTTTTCTGAGGTAATTCCATACTGTTTTGCATAGTGGCTGCACCAGTCTGCATTCCCGCCAACAGTGCAGTAGGTTTCCGTTTCTCCACATCCTGGCCAGTATTTGCTGTTTGTTGATTTGTTGATGATGACCATTCTGACAGGTGTAAAGTGGTGTTTCATTGTGGTTTTTATTTGCATCTCCCTGATGGCCAATGATGTTGAGCATTTTTTCATGTGCCTATGGACCTTCTGTATGTCCTCTTCGGAGAAGTGTTTGTTCAGGTCCTTCGCCCGTTATTTAATTGGGTTGTTTATTTTCTTGATGTTGAGTCATATAAGCTCCTTATATATTTTGGAGATCAGTCCCCTGTCTGCGATATCATTGGCAGATATGTTTTCCCATATGGTTGGTTTCCTTTTCATCGTGCTGATGTTTTCTTTTGCTGAGCAGAAACACTTTAGTTTGATGTAGTCGCATTTGTTTATTTTTTCCTTTATTTCTCTTGCCTTAGGAGATGTATCCGTGAAGATATTGTTACGTGGGATATCTGAAATTTTCCTGCCTACGTTTTCCTCTAGGACTTTTGTGGTGTCACGTCTTACATTTAAGTCTTTAATCCATCTTGAGTTTATTCTCGTGTGTGGTGTAAGTTGGTGGTCTAGTTTCATTTTTTTGCACGTCCCTGTCCAGTTTTCCCAGCACCATTAGTTAGAGAGGCTCTTCTCACTCCATTTTATGTCCCTTCCTCCTTTATCAAAGATTAGTTGACCATAGAGGCCTGGGTTGTTTTCTGGACTCTCTATTGTGTTCCACTGATCTATGTGTCTGTTCTTATGCCAGTACCAGACTGTTTTGATCACAGTGGCTTTGTAGTATTGTTTGATGTCTGGTATCGTGATTCCTCCTGCTGTGTTCTTCTGTCTCAAGATTGCTGTTGCTATTCGGGGTCTTTTTGGTTCCATATGAATTTTTGGAGTATTTGTTCTAGGTCAGTGAAATATGTCAATGGCATTTTAATAGGGATTGCATTGAAACTGTAAATTGCTTTGGGTAGTAGGGCCATTTTGATGATGTTGATTCTTCCCATCCAAGAACATGGTATTTGCTTCCATTTTTTTTTGTATCTTCCTTCATTGTGGCGTGATTTTCAGTGTACGGGTCTTTTTATCTCTTTGGTTAAGTTTATTCCTAGGTATTTTGTTTTTCTTACTGCTATAGTAAATGGTATTTTCTCTTTTGCCTCTGTCTCCGATAGTTTATTGTTGGTGTACAGAAATGCCTTAGATTTCTGTATATTTATTTTGTACCCTGCTATTTTGCCAAATTCACTTATTATATCGAGTAGTCTTTTAGTGGGGTTTATAGGGTTTTCTAGGTATGCTATCATGTCGTCTGCAAATAGTGATAGTTTTACGTCTTCTTTCCCAATTTGGATGCCTTCTATTTCTTTGTCTTGTCTGATTGCTGTGGCTAGGACTTCCAGCACTATGTTGAATAGGAGTGGAGAGAGTGGACAGCCTTGTCGAGTTCCTGATTTCAGGGGGAACGCTTTCAGTTTTTGTCCATTGAGTATGATGTTGGCTTCGGGCTTCTCCTATATAGCCTTAATTATGTTAACGTATGCTCCCTCTATTCCCATTTTGCTGAGTGTTTTCATCATCAATGGGTGTTGTACTTTATCAAATGCTTTCTCTGCATCTATAGATAGGATCATGTGATTTTTGTCTTTCATTTTGTTTAGGTGATGTGTTATATTTATTGCTTTGAGAATATTAAACCATCCTTGCATCCCCGGGATGAATCCCACTTGATCATGGTGTATGATCTTTTTGATGTATTGCTGGATCCTGTTTGCCAAAATCGTATTGAGGATTTTAGCATCTATGTTCATCAGTGATATTGGCCTGTAGTTCTTTTTCTTCGTTGTGTCTTGACCTGGTTTAGAATTAGGGTAGAAAGAGTTTGGGATTTTTTCCCTCTTCTTGGATTTTTTGGAATAGTTTGGTTAGGGTAGGAGTTAGTTCTTCCCTCAATGTTTTGTAAAATTTGCCTGTGAAGCCATCCGGTCCAGGGCTTTTGTGTGCAGGGAGCTTTTGGATCGCTGTTTCGATTTCCTCCTTTGTTATTGGTCTGTCGAGACTTTCTACTTCTTCTTGGTTCAGTTTTGGAAGGTTATACGTTTCTAGAAATTTGTTCATTTCTTCTAGGTTGTCGAATTTCTTGCCATACAGTTGTCTGTAGTAATTTCTTACAATTGTTTGTATTTCTGAGGTATCAGTCGTGATTTCTCCTCTTTCCTTTCTGATTTTGTTTATTTGTGTCTTCTCTCTTTTTTTCTTGATGAACCTGGCTAGAGGCTTGTCGATTTTGTTTATTTTTTCAAAGAACCAGCTCTTGGTTTTGTTGATTTTTTGGAGTGTTTGTTTAGTCTCTATGTCACTTAGTTCTGCTCTGATCTTGAGGATTTCCTTTCTTCTTCTTGCCCTAGGCTTTGTTTGTTGCTGTTGTTCTAGTTCTTGTAGCTTTAGGATTAGTTTTTTATTTTTATTTTTATTTGAGCTTCTTCTGTTCTTTTCAGATATGCCTGTATTGCTATGAACTTCCCTCTTAGGACTGCTTTTGCCGTGTCCCATAGGTTTTGGGCTGTTGTGTGTTCATTGTCATTAGTTTCTAGAAATTTCTTGATTTCCTCTTTGATGTCATTGTTAACCCATTCGTTATTTAATAGCGTGTTATTCATTCTCCATGAGTTTGGGTGTCTTTGATTCTTTTCTCTGAGGTTGATGTTTCGTTTCAAGGCATTGTGGTCTGAAATGATGCTTGGTATCATTTCAATTTTCTTGAATTTGTTGAGGCTTGTTTTGTGTCCTATCATATGGTCTATCTTTGAAAACGTCCCATGTGCCTTTGAAAAGAATGTACATTTTGCTTCTTTGGGGTGAAAAGTTCTATATATATATATATATATCAGTTAAGTCCGTGTGGTTTAGTGTGTTGTTCAATGCCTGTATATCCTTGGTGTTTCTTTGCTTGGATGATCTCTTTGTTGTTGATAATGGAGTGTTGAAGTCCCCTACTATGAGTGTGTTGTTGTTAATATCCTTCTTGTGGTTTTCTAGTATTTGCTTTATGTATTCGGGTGCTCCTATGTCGGGTGCATATATGTTTATCAGTGTTATATCTTCTTGATGGACTGTTCCTTTAAGTATTATGAAATGTCCTTCTTTGTCTCTTTGTATTGCCCTTGCTTTGAAATCCGTTTTGTCTGATATGAGTACTGCTACCCCAGCTCTTTTGTCAGGTCTGTTTGCTTGGAATACTTTTTTATATCCCTTTACTTTCAGTCTATGTAAATCTTTTGTTTTGAGGTGTGTTTCTTGTAGAAAGCAAATATGTGGGTCCTGTTTTCTTATCCATTCTGTTACCCTATGTCTTTTAATTGGAGCATTTAATCCATTTACATTTAAGGTTATTCTCAACATGTATTTATTCATTTCCCTTTGTAGCTCTGTTCCTCTACTCTTTATATACATTATATATATATATATATTTTCTCTTTCTTTTTCTTAGACTATTCCCTTTAGCATCTCTTGCAATGCTGGTTTGGTGGAGATGTATTCTTTTAGTCTTCCTTTGTCTGAGAAACTCCTTATTTCCCCTTCTATTTTGAGTGAGAGCCTTGCCGGGTCGAATATTCTTGGTTGTAGGCCTTTGTTTTTCATTGCTTGGAATATTTTTGACCATTCCCTTGTGGCTTGTAGTGTTTCTGTTGAGAAATCGGTCGACAGCCTTATTGGAGCTCCCTTGTAAGTTATTTGCTGTTTTTCTCTTGCTGATTTTAGGATTCTCTGTCTTGGAATGTTGCCATTTTAACTATGATGTGCCTTGGAGTGGGTTTTGGGGGGTTCCTCTTTTTTGGAACTCTCTGTGCTTTCTGGACTTGCATAACTCTTTCTCTCATCAGGTTGGGAAATTTTTCTGTCACTATTTTTCCTTTCAGTTTATCTATTCCTTGTTCTTCTGATTCCTCTTTGATTCCAATTACTCTTATATTGCTCTTCCTTATGCTATCCTGCAACTCCCTTATCTCTTCTTCATACTTTTTAAATCTTTTTTTCATTTTGCAGTATCGTCTGAGAATTTTTTCCTACATTGTCCTCTATCTCACTAATACGATCCTCTGCTTCGTTTAGTCTGCTTTTGACTGATTCTACTGTGTTGTTCAGTTCAGAGATTGCATTCTTCATTTCTTCCTGGTTCTTGTTGATAGTTTCTATGTCTTTTTTATGCTGGTGTAGTTCTCTGCAAGTTCCCTGTAACTTTCTTGCAGCTGTTGGTAACTTCCTTGGAGGTTGTCGTAGTTGTTTTTGAGGTTGTCGAGTATATTGAGCTTCTTCACCATCATTGTTTTGAATTCCATGTCTGACATTTGGACTATGTCTATTCCATCTACCTCAAAATAAAACTACCATGCCTCCTTCTTGATTAGAGCACCTCAAGTGGTGAACCTCTTTAGTTTGATAACCCAGCTTGCTTGAACAGACTCACATATTAAAATGGTAAAAGAAAGAGAGAAAGAGAGAGAGAGAGAGAGAGAGAGAGAGAGAGAGAGAGAGAGAGAGAAATAAAAAGAGAGAGTGAGAGAGAGAGAGAGAAAGGAAGAAAGAAAGAAAGAAAGAAAGAAAGAAAGAAAGAAAGAAAGAAAGAAAGAAAGAAAGAAAGAAAGAAAGAAAAGAAGGAAAGAAGGAAGGAAGGAAGGAAGGAAGAACAGAATGGTAAGATATTGAGTATAGTACAACCTAGTAAGATTCTAAGAAGGGAACCATCGGGAAAGGTTGCCACTAATAAGTATGACTTAGGCTGGTCTTTATAAGTTTAGAACAGTCAGAGAAGCGTATTCTAAGCAATGGAAATTGCATAAAGGCTTGGAAGAAGAAACACATAGGACGTGGTGTCTCCTGAGAACGAGGCAGCCTCCCCAGGGAGTGGTGATTTTTGAGGGAGGTATGGAGAGCTCTGGAACAAGGAAGGGGCCTTTCAATTTGATTTCAGAAGTGCTAGAGAGTCACTGTGTGTCCTCAAACAGCTAGAGCAATGTAACAAACCTAGTACTGTGTGACATTAGGACTACAGCAGTTTTCAGGAAAAGCTTACTGGAGAAGATGTGTCGGGGACAGAGGTCACCTGAAGATGAAAGTGCAGACTTGGGAGCGGACAAGAAGAGAAGCAACAGAGCTTGGTTCAAGATTGGAGTCAGGGAGCAGAGAGAGGGAACACTCAAAGCTCACTCTAGGGTTTCTAGCTTGGGTAGTGTTGTAGGTTCAATTGTGTCCCTTTCAAATTCACATGCCTAAGTCCTAATGTGCAGAACTTCAGAACATGACCTTAATTTGGAGACGGTCTCTACAGAAGTGATCAAGTTAAAATGACGTTATTAGGGTGGCCTCGATTCATTATGATTGCTGCCCTGGACACAGGGAGAAACCATGAGAAGACAAAGTTGGGGGTCAGGTGTACCACAGATTTCCAGCAAAACAGGACGCTCTCACAAGAAACCAACCTGCCAACACCTTGATCTTAGACTTCTCTGGCCTCTATAACTATGAGAGAATGAATTTCAGCTGCTTTTTACTTATTACTTTTTTAAACAAAAGAAATGTAGTTTCTCACATTTCTGGAGGCTTGCTTAAGATAAAAGTATCATCACGGTTGATTTCTTCAGAGGTGTCTTTCTTAAGCGTATAGATGACCATCTCCCTGTGTCTGTACATGTCTGTTCTCTGTCCATCTCTGTGTCTAAATTTCCTCTTTTTAAATCCACGCCCACTTTGATTTTATTTTAATTTGATTACCTCTTTAAGTATCTCCAAATACAGTCACATTCTGAGGTACTAGAGGTTAGAACTTCAACATATGAATGGGGGGAGCATTCAGCCCATACAGGGAAAGAAGAAAACACAAAAGGGGAGGCAGATGAAAAGAAGGAAAAAAAGGTGAAGGGTATGTATCAGTTTTGAATGGCTTCCTCTGCAGGTCATAGTAATTCACAGAGTATTGAAACAGGGCTTTGCTTTTATCACTGACATTAAGTTCGATGGGGGTGGTGTGCCAACACTGGCTCAGCTGGGAAAAAAAGGTCGTCAAAGACCAGGCTCTTGCACTATTTCTACTCTGCCATCTTTGCGTTTTTCATCTGAATGCTGGTTGTGTCGCGGGGACAAGATTGCTGTTGCAAACCCAGAGATTCTGTCTGCCTTCAAGACAGGAAGATGGGGAAATAGGCTCTACCGATGATCTCCCTTCTCTGTCCTTTTCATGGAGAAGCCAGGTCTGTCCCGGAATCCCCCTAACACATTTCCATTTATGTTTCCTTGGCCATAATTGGGTCACGTGGCCAGCCCTGGCCACCAGAAACTCTGGCTTCCCATATCCTTTGGTAAGAGGCAGCAAGGAAGAAGGGGGTCAAGATACCTCATGAATTAGTCAATCAAGTTCAGGTTAGGGAGGGAGAGAGAAGTGAGCAAAAAGAATAGTAGGGAGCTGGGGGAAGAGAAGAAGAGGAAACTTGTCTGCAATCATTTTTAATTACTTTATGAAAAAGGTGAAGTTTTCAAATGGTAGCCCTTTCCAGGGTAATCCCCTCGTCTAATCATTAGTTATTGTAATAGCCAAAGTATAGTTCAATAGCTAAACAACCTCTCATCTCTTGGCAAAAACATATGCATTTCTGCTGCTTTGAAAAGAGTAAAAAATAAAAGAATTGTGTTTGGAAATAACAATACTTCAGAGACAGGCCTTAAACGCTTTCTTTGTCCCTTAAGAAAAGCCCTGCAGAGATATGGCCAAACCAATGTAAGAATCAGCATTCAAAAGAGGAAGGGAGCCCACCCATGAGGGCCCTCAGGGTAAATTTCATGAAAAATCTGGAAGGGATACCTACATGCAGGTACTACTGGCAGGCTCAGGTTTCAACTTAATAGCAAGTAAGGGAGTTCAATAAGTTACTTGGGAATAAACATGGAGATTCAAGGAATCCCTGAAAACATATACATAATAATTTTGGAGTTGAGGGAAACTCTGATTAAAATAAAAATGTTTTAGTCCTGGCATTCAGAGTAAGATATGCAAGAGGTCAAGAGGCCAAGGAGAGCCCTAACCAGTGTGGCTCAGCTGGTTGGGCATCATCCATTAAAGTGAGAAGTCACTGGTTCAACTCCTGCTCAGGGCACATGCCTGGATTGCAGGCCAGGTCCCCATTGGGGCACCTGTGACAGAGGCACCCGATCGATGTTTCTCTCTCACGCCAATGTTTCTCTCCTCTTTCACAGAGGGCCAAGCACTGAGTGAGGTTGCATAGGACAGGTCACAGAGGGAAGGTCACCAGGGCAGGTCACAGAGGGCAGGTCATGGGGGAGTTCAAAGAGGCACGGCTGTGAGTGAGGATATAGGGCCAAGTAATGGAGGGTAGGTCACCAGGGCCAGTCACAGAAGTCATGTCACTGAGGGAGGTAATGGGGAGCAGGCCACAAATACCACATGAAGGAAGCCAGAGCTTAGAGCAGGACACACAGGCCTGGTCACAGTGGACAGTCACTGAGTCCAGGTCACAGATGGATGCTCCCAGGGGGCAGGTCGCAGACAGCGGTCATAGCATGTTACTGAGGGAGGTCATAGAATGCAGGTCAAGGAGGGCAGGTCCCAGGAGGCTAGTCAAAGCATGAAGCTTTCAGAGAGCACGTCACAGACAGCAGGTCCCTAGGGCAGGTCACTGGAGCCCAGGTCACAGAGGGTACAATAGACCGGGCATGTCACAGATGGCAGGTAAGAGAGGGCCACACACACGGAAGGCAGGTGACTGAGGCAGGTCACACAGAGCTGCTCACTGATGGCAGGAATGAAGGAAGTTCACTCGGGCCGCTCACTGAGCAGGGTCACAGAGGGCAAGTCACAGACAGTAGGTGACAGAAGGCAGGTAACACAGAGAAGGTCAGAGAGGGCAGGTCACAAAGGCATTTCACCCAGGGTAGGTAAGATAGGCCAGGTCCTCGAAGTCATGTCACTGAAGGCGGTAAGAGGGGGCAGGTCCCAAAGCCCAGGTGAAGGAAGCCAGGTCTTAGGGCAAGTCATAGAGGCTAGGTCGCAGAGGGCAGATCACAGAGGTCACGTCACAGAGGGCAGGATACTTAAGGCAAGTTACTGACGGCTGGTCACACAGGGCTGGGCACACAGGGCTGGGCACTGATGGCAGGATGAGGGAAGTTCACCAGGGCAGGTCTCTGAAGGAGGTTACAGAAGTCACAGAGGCTCAGGCACTAAGTGAGGTCCCATAGGGTGGGTCACCGAAGGCAGGTCACTGAAGGCCGGTCACAGAGGCAGGTCATAGAAGGCATGTCACCGAAGGACGTAATATGGGGCAGATCCCAAATCCCAGGCGAAGGAAGCAAGGCCTCAGGGCAGATCACCGTGGTCGGGTCACGGATGGCCGAACTGAGGACAGGACACACAGATCACATCACTGAGGGTAGGTCACAGAGGGCTGGTCCTGATGGAAGTACTGAGTGAAGGTCACTAGAGCAAGTCACTGAGCGAGGTCATAGAGTGCGAGTGACAGGGCGGCGGCTCACAAAAGACAGATGACAGAGGGCAGGTCATGAAGGAGGTCACAGATGTGAGGGAGAGCATACAGGGCAAGACACTGAGGGAGGCCAAAGAGAGCATGTTACTGAGGCAGTCACAGAGGGCAGGCATCAGAGGGCAGGTCACTGAAGGCAGGTGAGTGAGGGCTGGTTACTGATGGCTGGTCACACAGGGCTGGGTACTGATGGCAGGACTGACGGAAGGTCACTGGGGCAGCTCACCGAGAGAGGTCACAGAAGTGAAGTCACAGAGGGCCAAGAACTGAGTGGGGGAGGTCGCATAGGACAGGTCACAGAGGGAAGGTCACCAAGGCAGGTCACAATGGGCAGGTCATGATGGAGGTCAAAGAGGGCAGGGTAGTGAGTGAGGACCTAGGGCCAAGTCTCCGAGGGTAGGTCACCAGGGCAAGTCATAGAAGTCATGTCACTGAGGGAGGTAATGGGGAGCAGGCCACAAATACCACATGAAGGAAGCCAGAGCTTAGAGCAGGACACACAGGCCTGGTCACAGTGGACAGTCACTGAGTCCAGGTCACAGATGGATGCTCCCAGGGGGCAGGTCACAGACTGCGGTCATAGCATGTTACTGAGGGAGGTCATAGAATGCAGGTCAAGGAGGGGAGATCCAGGAGGCTAGTCAAAGAATGAAGGTTTCAGAGAGCATGTCACACACAGCAGGTTCCTAGGGCAGGTCACTGGAGTCCAGGTCACAGAGGGCACAATATAGCTCATGACAGGTTTTCAGGATGGAAGGTATACACTTTGGAAGATGATGCTGCAGAACTACCAAGAATGGATTGGAGAAGAGAGAAATCAGGTAAGAATTGAATAGTATGATCTAGGAATGATGAGGTCCTGAACAGGGGAGCAGCAGTAGGAATTTAAAGAAAGAAATTAAAGTCCAATTGCAGTGACATCTTCTCAAGCAGCAGTGAGAGCAGCTGCTCCTTTAGTTTCGCTCTGCCGCCCAAGGATGACAACAAGAAGAAAGATGTGAGAAAGCTAAAAAGACAAAAGATCCAGTGAACAACCTGGGGACAAGGCCAAAAAGAAGAAGTGGCCCAAAGACAAATTTCAGGCCAAGCTCCATAACCAAGTCTTGTTTGACAAAGCAACATGTGAAAAACTGTTAGGAACTTCCTAAGTACAAGCTTATAACCCCAGCTGCTGTCTATGAGAGACTGAAGATGTGCAGTTCCTTGGCCAGGGCCGCCACCCTTCAGGGGATCCTCAGTAAAGGCCTCATCCAACTAGTTTCAAAGCACAGAGCTCAAGTAATTTACACCAGCTGTCCCAGCTGTTGGTGAAGATGAGTGGACAACAGGTCCCATCAGCTATACATTTTGAAAAATAAAAATGTATTAAATCAGTAAAATAAAAAGAGTACAGCTGAAGAGGTAAAAAAGGCAGGGCCTAGCAATAATAACTGGATGGGAAGGATAAGGGGCTCTGGATGAGTCAAACATGATACTAAAGTTCCTACTCCAAGGGCTGACACGTAGGAGCAAACTTTAGAAGAAATCTTCCTTAGTACTTCATCAAATCTTCACACCAATCAATAATTGGTTCCCAGGGAACATTAGAGCAATCCACTGTGTCCTTGGAAACACTCGTAAGACAGCTATTTCATATATGTAATTCTAAAGTGTTCAAAGAATATGGATTTTAAAACTCTTTTACTGCTTTACCTAAGCCACCTCAATTAGTTTAGAAGAGTGACATATGACAGATACTTGAGCAAGATTAATAAAAGGGGCATCCTATCCAAAAAAGAAGGGGTATATCCAGGATTCGACCACCTCCGAAATAGGTGTGTATCCATACGAAGCAGAGGATAATGTCACGAGGACAATCTGCTCGTGTGAGAATGAGACAGTACGTGACTCTCAATTCCTAAGCTTTTTGCTCTCCTGAAGTTTTTTCATACTGTCATGCATCCAGGCCTTCTCCTGTGATTGTAAGTTTGCATGTAAAGCAATTTTCAGTCCCTATAGTTATTCCAGCAACAAGTGCGCCATACGACACTCACATAATATATTTGAAAATAAAAAAGGTATTCAATTATTACAATTACTGCTTCCTGTTTTACATAAACCAGTGCAACAGCACACGTGGAAGCCATTGGAACCTGATCATAGACTTTTTAGGATCCACAATCTGGTCATTGCTAATCTCCTGAGAACTGATTGCTGAATACAAAATGACGATCAAAGCATCACTTTAAATCACAATGTGTCTATTTCTAGGTAATATTCCCATTTTACCATCTCTTGTTTAATAATATCACAGCCCTTGAAATAAACCCTGCTAATAAAAATAAATATAGCACTTAACATTAAACTGAGAACAGCAAGTCCAAATGGAAAATAGGTAAGAATCTAAAATGTGTAATTAAAATATTGTTCTCATAAGTTATGAAACGGTTTAACTTCTGCTTCAGAATAGCCATTATGTTTTATAAGAATGTACTGTTACCAAATACAACAGACCTTAAAGAACTGCTCATCGAAATTTTTCAGTTTCTTCCAGTCTTTGGCTCTGAACAGTTCTAGCGTGTTGAAAAAGCTTTTGTTGCTTGTTGAACAAAATCTACATGTATAGAAGAAAAAAAGCTGAGATAAAATGTGGTTAGTTTAACAGCTAGCAAAACATAATTCTGTATTCCCGGCAAAAGGATCATTTTTTAAGTCAGCATTTTTAACAGTTTCTGTGTTAACTTTTATAACAAAGTTCAAGCATTTGTGCTCCCCAGTAAAATACAAAAAATATAATAATAGTATACATCAGTCCTTGAGAAGAAAATTTCCAATCCTACACCATACATAGTTATTAAATACAATAATTCCAGGTAGTTTCAAAATCCACATATGGCCCTTACAATCAATGCTTTAGCAAAAAGTAAGTGAAAACCATGCAACAATCTTACTTAGTAATTAGGTGAGAAAAATTATTTCCTAACAATATTCAAAGCACGTAATAATTATTGGTCATTCAGCATCCACACAGGTGACTTTTCCAATAATGCAGGCCTTTGAGTTCTTTGACCTAATCTTTGAAACAATTTTGTCTCCTTCCCTACTTTAACTGTTTACTGACATGTTTGTACCCTAGATTCTGTCGTCCCCAACAACTGTGACATCTATATGATACGAAGGAGAGCAGCCTTATATAGAAACTGTGTGTCAGATCTTCTGTAGAAAAATTTTCAACGACCTTATTATATATAGGACCTCATTTATCCTCAGAACAAACCTATGATGTAGGTACTCTTATTACACTCCTTCATAGATGAGGGACACTGAGACGCAGAGATACATAATCTGCCCGTGGCTCCACAGTTAGCAATTAGTCAATCAGAAATGGATCCCTAACATTATGGCTCCACAGCCCAGGGTCTTGACCACTCCATACAATATGCTTTCTCTCTATGTCTCCCAACATTTGTCCTCTACCTCCCTATGTTTGTTGCTCACTCCCTTTCATACTACAGCTCAGCACTTATCAATACCTAAGACCGATTGAATCAATCACTTTTCACTGCCCCCTGTTGCGTCGCATGTCTTTACTTTCCTCCTTCCCAGCTAAATTCCATGGTCAATCATAATACCTACACCCCTGCTGTATATTCCTTGTCCCCTTCTCATTCTGTCCATGTGCATGTACAAATCCCACCGTGAAAAATCCAACCCGCCAGCTGCTCTGCCACAGCATTGCATGCTAGTCTCCCAATGGACTCATAATCACTATAACACTAACCTAAGTTAGGCCCATAATGATGCTTGGCAATGATATTTCCCAAGTCCATTCACTGGCCCCCTCCCAGGAAATATTTCCTATTCTTGTCCTCTGCCCCCCAAAAGCAACACTGCCCTGGCTGGTGTGGCTCAGTGGATTGAGCGCTGGCCTGAGAACCAAAGGGTCACTGGTTCAATTCCCGGTCAGAACACATGCCTGGGTTGTGGGCCAGGCCCCCATTTCGGTGTGTGTGAGAGGCAACCACTCATCGATGTTTCTCTCCCTCTCTTTCTCCCTCCTTTCCCCTCTCTCTAAAAACAAATAAATAAAGTTTTTTAAAAAACCTGCCTTAAAAAAAAAAGGTGAGTCCATGTGAAAAACATTTATTTTGAACCAAAACAATATTAAATTTAAAATAAACAAATACTATTTGATTCTAACCTGACATTGAAGGCTCTGTGTGCGCAGGATTTCCACATAGTTTAAGCAACAGAACGTAATGCGCACCGCTTCCATACGTAGTTATTTTGGAGAACTCAGCTGTAGGTTTTTAAAAAGAAAATCAAAGTACCTTACTCAGGATAGTCACACATTTAATATTTGCTGGATTTAGGGAACATAAATACTTACTCAGTCTTTCATAGGCGCTCAATAAATGGCAGTTGTTTTATTAATGGTTAACATTTTTAATGGACTTTATATATTAAAGAAGCATGTGGTTCTGACGCTGAAGAGTGTATTTCCCAATGACCCATTAAACAAAGACAGCAATAGACTGGGATAGACACTTTTATCTTAGTTTGAGTATCTGAGGAGTATTTAAAGAAATTGCACACACCTGTGATAATCATAAAGGGTTCTTCATGTTCAATAAGGTGATTAATCCCTCTGTTGCTTATTAGCAGCTTCTTCTTTTTTTTTCTTTCTTTCTTTTTTTTTTTTTTTTTCTGTGCTTGTCTTCCCAGATTAGGGTAACATCTTGCCAACGAAGTGAACTGAATACATTGGAACTGGAGGTTAACTTTCCTCATATTAATGGAAAGGAAGGAATAACGTTAGTGGTACCAGGGCCATTAGATTTATCTAGTTCAGTTTCTGTCTCCACCGTTCCTTTCCTGATGCTTTACAGTACTAAAATGCTTTCTGCTCTCAGTACAAGACTGTAAGTTGAGTGACATAGTGTAAATTCACTAGGTTTATTGAGGCTGGTCTGCCCACATTTGGGCACCAGATGAGGCCACACACCTGGGTGTCAGATGATGCAGAGATGCCTCCAACGCCCCAGCTCGGTTGGAAACTACTCTGTCCAGCAGAGGTTTCATGACCATGGTGGAACAAGTCTATCCAGGACACTGTATTTTATCTGGGGGGTAGAGAGGCACCTGTTCCCTCTAGTGGAGAAAGTGCAAGACCTCCATTCCTCAGGCTTTTTATTGAGAAGGGTACGTATGGGAGATACAAGTCAAAATTCATAAATCATCAATAGCTCTTAGGCACCTGGATTACAGTTGGCAATTACAGATTACAAGTACCAATATAGAGGGCACAGTGACCAGTCTGTGTCAGAGTCTATTAAACCTCTTGACACAACGCTAGCATTAGGTGCAAGGTTTCATACGTTCCTTGCCAGAGATTGCTTATAGTTAACTAAGAGATAAGCAAAACAGAGCACGCTCCAAAGCATAATAAGCGTTCTTTAAATCCAATTCCCATGGAAACCCTCTGAATGGCCTTTGGCCCTGTCTTCCTCATTGCCTTCCAGTGTTCTGTTGAGACTTAAAGACAACCCAGAGGGGCCAGAGGCAAATCTGGCTCACGGCCAGGGTTACAATTCCCGAAGCCACAATGATCATTTCCCCACATCTCCCCCTTTTTTGTTTTTTGTAATACCCATAGTAGAAAAGCCTATAAAGCTTGTTACTTGCTTTTCTCAGATACGATCACGGGTAAATTACTTGTAGACACATGGGAGGACACAGTACGATAATGACCAATAAATGTCCAGCTGCTCCTATTATCCATCTATGTAAATTTAGTCCTTACAACCAATTTTTAGGGTTAAGCCATTGAAGATTATTACTTAGGGTTTGAAACACTTTTTGTTCAGCAAGCTGCTTAATGTCCATAAGTTTAAATTGTAGTCAATCAATTGGGCCTTTTAGATTGGTGGGAAAGGCATCCCATAGATGATGTATTGTCAGCCCTAGAATGCTGACTAGAGTTCCATTTTACTGGAGTGACACATAGTCTTAAGAATCCAGGGTTGCAGGCAAGCTGTTGTCGGGTGACCAGGGCATCCTGTCATTCCTCCAGCCAGAGTATGGCTGATTCCGTGGCTGAGAGTTGGGCCAGGATTTCCTGATTAACATGGCTCTGCAACAGAAGATCTTAGGGACCAGTCTGTTGTTTAGCCAGGGGCTGTTCAGGGCCTTGAGCCTTCCAGGTCTTCAGTAAGACTTGGGCCCCTGGGCGGAGTGGGTGTGGGGGCTTGTCAGGTGGATAGATAAACCTGCAATGAGCAAACTTGTACAAAATGGTTAATTTACATAATAACTTATAAACCAGACTTTGGGTCTATAAGACTGTGGAGCTAGCCAGTCACAGGGCCTTTGCTGGAATGATAGTATTTTTGATGATGTTACAAACCAGGACGTCCTCAGTATAAAGCGGAGACCAGCCTATTTCTGTAATTAACGGGTTAAACAGTGGCAGCTATTCCCTGGAAGGGAGTTGGGAGTGTAGCGTGCCTCCCTGTTCCTGCTCTGAAACTAGACAAAGAGAAACAATTTTATTTTTGGTGATTACTGCATTCCTTTAATGTGCTTAAAAGTGGGCTATTCTCATTTTTTAAGGACCTTGATAATCTTCACAGAGGCTAGAGAAGGCAGGGGAGATAGCAAGCTTAGCACTGCTCGTTCCTGGCACTGCAGCTTCTAGGTCTAAAATTTACAATGTTTCAAAGACATACATGCTTACTTGTACTTCTTATTTCTTTTCCGCTTCTATTTCTATTCTCGAGTTACCCACTCAAATGTCCTTTCTTCCCATGCCACGCACAATCTCTTTCCTTTATGCCTTTTTACCCTTTCTTTACCTTCTTAATTCCTTCTTTTTTCTTCCTTTTCCCTCACTTTATTTTTTCCTCTCTTCCCCCTACACAATTCTCTTTTAACTTGCGCACACCGTCTACGACTAACTCGGACTTTCTGCAACATATGTAATTTTTTTGACCCAGCATTCTACAAGAAACATAATCAATTTTTTAAAACTTACATCTAATTAGGTTGCTAAATTATTTCGATTCTTTGGGGAGGACTCCATACTCCCCCTTTTTAGCTTTTTAGGAAAATTTTTAAAGGTATGTTGGGCTTTGTAGCCTGGTTTATTATCAGTTTTTATTTGCTGTGGTCGACCTAAGAAATTAAACGCCTGGAGCCAATATGCTCGAATATGTTTGGCTGATTTTCCTGCAAGAGCGGAGGCATGCAACACCTTAGAGTAAGTACTTATTGATATATGGAGGTATTTACATTTTTAAAGTAGGGGGTAATGAGTGACATTTGTTTGTTAAATTACTTGCGGGGCCAATCCTCGAGGGTTGGTCCCACTGCTGGGTGTTGCTGCACCCAGCCCCTGGCAGTCTGCGCATTCCCGGGTAATTTGCTTAGCTTGAGAACGGGAAATGCCAAATTCTCTGAGAAGTGCTTGAGAAGTTTGGTGGTAAAACTGATGAGAGACAACTGCCTTTTGGAAGGTAGTTAATACACTGACTAAGGCATCAGCATGTTCGTTGCCTTTTGCCACAGGGCCTGGGAGGCCTGAATGAGAGCGAATATGGGTGACAAATATGGGATGCGCACTCCTATCAACCGAACTTTGTAAAGTTAGGAATAAACTAAGTAAGTGGGGGTCTATAGACCCCTTAAGTAAAGCTTGATCTATGTGGAGTATAGTATACACCAGATACCCAGAATCACAGACGAGATTCCGGGGTTCATTTGGCCATTGTTGGAGGGCCGTAATGGCTGCAGAGAGTTCAGCTCTCTGGGTGGATGAGCAGTTGTGAGGTACACAATTTTTTCAACTCTGTCCTTCCCTGTATGTGATGGCTGCTTTTCCAGTTTTTCCTGATTCATTTACATAAATAGTTTTTGCTCCAGATATTGCGGTAGGACTAATTTTACTTCTAATATGTAAATTTAATTGAGGAATATTTTATAAAAGTTTATCTGAAGGAAGATTGATCTTGAGCTTTTTGATAGAATCAGTTATTGTGCATTGAAATTTCCAGGGTTGACAAAAAGCTTGTAAATAAATTTGAGGTAAGGGTGTTGAAAAGATAAATAAGCTGGCGAGTAGTCATACCGAGGCTAGGCCTTGGCCAATTGATAACACCTAACAATTGTTGGAGATTATTGCGAGTTAAAGACTTTGGAGAATTAATTTGGAGCATTTGAGGCTGCCAAGGCTTCAACTGTTGTACTTCCTTAGGAGCTGCTTGTAAGCCTGCCTGGGCTGTAGATTGCTGGAAATGAGCAAAGGTATTAGCCAATTGTTTCTGAGCTTTTTTGTAACATTTTCTTCTTTGACAAAGCTATCCAAGTATTTCAAAATGTATTAAGCCTGATTGGTCTGGAGTTTTCTTCTTTCTGGTAAGAAGAAAATAATAAATCTTTGAGATATTTCAAGGGCCCTTTGAAACCCCTGAGGCTCTAAGGAAGTCTTTCACATTTTAAATCTTTGAAATCTTGTCGACTACGGAATATATATTATGAAATGATATTTGACTATTTACTTAAAGTGATAATAAAAGGTTTATAATATTAATATAGACTGACAAAAATTCAGTTGAGAGACATGAATTTTTGAATAGTAGCTGAATATTTGAGTAATATGCCACACTATATAATTATTTTACTAAACAGAACCTTAGTTTTTAGGCAATTAGAGGAAAAACATTTTTACAGTTTTTCTGTTAAGGTCTCGGTCAAGCAGGAGTAGGCGGCCATGGGTCAGTCAGTGGAGGGAGCAAGAGACATGATGACTTTCCAGGATCCCAGAGGGAAGGGGTCTGCAGTGTCGATCGTTTGGCAGTGCTCCACATATTCCCCTTTTCCTCCCCCTTTCCTACTTCTGTCACAGCTGTGGCACCTCTTAAACCTGAGTTATTTCCTTTAGTTTCCCTTTGTTTTTCTGGGACCACAGTGCTTTGAGCCACGGCAGTATGCAGTAAATTAATCAGATGCCTTTCCTTCATCTGGCATCCAGTTCCTTGTATTAGTTGCTGGAGTAATCTAAAGTAAAGCTATTGTTCTTCGGATAACCCTGACCCCATTCTTTCATGGGTAGTGGGCCCCCTTTTGTCAGTTTTGGTTTTGCCCTCTTATCCTGCCTCTCTTTTGAAGTGGACCATACTTTTTCTGACTCTAAACTAGGGATTAATTGGTGTAGTGGGTCGAAGTGTGCTGCTTGTGAAAAGGGCTCCCAAGGGTGTCACACCATGGTCATCCCAACCTCTCTTACGTGTCTCGGTTTCCCTCCCAGTCGTCTAGAACAACTGGAAGGTCTCGGCGTGCTGAATGACCAGTTCTTATTTCGCACGTCCCCAGACGAGCCACGAATGATATGACTGTGAGTAGAATGTCCTACGAGGCCCTTGCATGTCTCATGGTTTGACCCCCCGACACCTCTGCTAGGTCCCAACTCACGTAGGGACACCCGAGAATTCGGGCCAGAGGGAGGAAGTGCCTCTTACTTCAGAGGTCGGTCATCGCCGGAGCCCTCATACAAATCCCATTTCTGTCCTAAAGCTTCTCTGGCTCTCACAAAATCCTATTCAGGGGGAAACACCACAGGGGTCGGGCAGTGAGTGCTTGTGACTGTGTTCCTGGGTTGCACGGACATTGGCTTGTGGCTGGCAGGTGCCTAGTGCTCTAACCCGGTCCATGTGCCAGCTTATCCTGTCACAGGAGTCTTACAAATGGCAAGTACCCTATTGGCTTATAAGTGCTTGTCCTGTGCCCGTAAGATTGTGCTGACTTATTGAATGAGAGAAGCCAAAATGGTCCCTTAGTGAGTGAGAGGAGACAGAGACGAAACCAAAACTCCCGCCAGAGAGAGTGGCAGAAAGAAGAAAGACCCCCCTCCCTTTTCCTAACCACACAGGCAGCCTTTTCCAGAGGGAACCTGGGGGCTGCAAGCCCTTTCCAGGGGCAGAGGCACCAAAATTCCTGTCCATGCAGTGCGGTTGTCCATGGTTAGGCTCTTGGTCCCACAGCCATTCCAGGCGTCACTTCTCTTGAGTGCCCCTTGCCCAGGCACCAGATGAGGCCCCACATTCAGGAGCCAGATGAGGCTGACCTGCCCCATGTTTGGGCACCAGGTGAGGTGCAGTTGCCTCCAATACCCTAGGCTTGGTTGGAAACTTCTGTCCAGCAGAGGTCCACGACCACAGCGGACCAAATCCATCCAGGACACTGTTATTTTGTCGGGGGGTGGGGGTAAGGGAGGTGGCTGTTCCCTCTAATGGAGAAAGGGCAAGACCTCCACCCCTCATGCTTTTTATTGAGAAGGGTACGCATGGGAGATACAAGTCAAAACTCATAAATCATCAATAGCTTTTAGGTGCTTGGATTACAGTTGACAATTACAGGTTACGTGGACCAGTACAGAGGGCACAGTGACCAGTCCGTGTCAGGGTCTATTAAACATCTTGACAGCACTGTGGCATTAGGCGCAAGGTTTCATACATTCCTTGCTAGAGATTGCTTATAGTTAACTAAGAGATAAGAAAAGCAGAGCATGCTCCAAAGCATAATAAGCATTCTTTCAACCCAGTTCCCATGGAAACCCTCTGAATGGCCTTCAGTCATGTCTCCCTGATGGCCTTCCAGTGTCCTGTTGAGACTTAAAGACAACCCCGGGGGTAGGGGCAAGTCTGGCTCGTGGCCAGGGTTATAGTTCCCAGAACAAGTTTATTAATCACTTTAAGTTTATGGTGTCATAAACATCACACAGCTCTATCTTCAGTCTTGAAACTGATTTGCCCAAGTACTGGACGTGTTGCTAGCATAAACATTTGTATCCAGTCTTCCTCTTTCCCGACTGGTAGCTCACAGAACAGTGCTTTTCCATTAGGATTCTGTCATTTATTTTGTTTATCGCTTCCTGGCCCTTTCACACAGGACAACCCTAAACTGGTGACTCAGGTTTCAGAAAGCCACTCAGTAAGTCAAAGATAAAGTTATTTCTCTTCTTTTGCTGGTCCCGCCTCCTTGCAAGCTTTATCTTCGCGTGAACGATGTTGAACTGCATTGCAACATACACGCACTCAATGACAAAAGATAAGCAAGCCCTTTGCAACGTGTCTCTCCATCTGCCCAAACAGAGAGTACATTTTTAGTCCGAAGTCGGACATTTTTTGCATCAAGAAAAACATCGTTTTTTGGTTCTCACATAGAATAATTAGTACCATAAAGCAGTAAGCTCAACCCAGGTTTCTAAGGTCAAGTCAGAGGCTTGAGTGCTATGCCCAAGTCTAAGTATGTCTTGTAATTTCAACAGTCGATGTCCTCTTTGCTTAAAGACTTTGTTCATTGGTCCCTCACCTGCCCCCCCCCCCAGCCCCCAGCATGTTATACAGCTGTGTAAGATATGGCCGAGTTCCCAGGCAGAAAGCTAACGAATAGGCATCGTCAGTAATTGCCCATGTGAAGACCACAGTGTCAATGGTCGTTGGTGTGCTTCTGGAAGAGTTCATGTTCTTAACACAGCAGGTGAAACTGTTAATGGTTAAAAATCATTGTTCTCTTTGTCTGAGTACAAGTAATTTTGGAGTTCTGTTAAAAATTAATTTCCCATATTTTATAAATGTTTGCCTTCAGTCTAATAGGACATACTAACAAAAAATTGTGTCAGAATAGCAATAATATTTAATAAGTGCAGATGCTCTGTTTTATGTGAAAGAATGAAGATTTTCCTTGTCTATGTTGGCCGATGAGCAGAACAGGTGAACCTTCCATTTGGCCCCACAAAAGCAGTTAACAATTTCTCTTGAATCAAAACAGGAAGGAAATTTCTAGGGCAGCCTTCCTGCATGGGGACCATCTTGTCCTCACGCCCTTGAGATGTCGTTCTCAGGCTGCTATCACATGACCTCCAGATGACCCCTCAGAAAAAAGGGGAAATAACAAGTGTCATGGGGAGAGTGGAGTAAACAAAGGCTTTACACATTGCTCGTGGTACTTTTAAATGCTACAGTGGCTGTTGAAAATGGTTTGGTGTTCCATCAAAAGCTTCAACATATAATAAGTACATGATTCAGTAATTCCACTCCCAGGGATACACCCCCACCCCCCTAATAAAAACATTTAAAAACACGGAAGTATCAACATTCAAAACAGCCAATGATGGAAGCAACCCAAGTGCCCATGGGCTGACGGATGGATAAACATCCTGCAGACTATCCATGCAATGGCACAGTATACAGCCATAAGAAAGAGTGTTAAAATGTGGATGAGCTCTGAAGCCATTATTCTAAGTGAAAGAAACCACACACCAGAGGTCACATAATGTATGATTCAATGTACATGAAGTGTCCAGAATAAGCCAGTCCGTAAAGGCAGAAAGTAGTTCAGTGGTTGCCAGGGATTCTGGGCAGGAGGAATGAATGAAGAGTTGTTACTGGGTAAAAGATTTCTTTCAGGACTTGGCAAAGTGTTTTGTAAGAAGACAGGCTTGATAGTTTCACAATACGGTGAACTTACGCAATGCCACCGAATGGAATTCTTTACAATGATTAATTTTACAATGTGTCAGTTTTGATTTCAAGCAATTTTAACTATAAAAATAACACTTTTCAGTCCACTGTCATAAAATAGTCCAGTATTTGGGGAAAACTAAGCTATTGATTTTAATGCATCAATTTAAAATAATAGGAAGCCCATTGTTGCTTCCATGTAAACGTGCTTGATGAAAAATATCACTCTATTCCTTTCAAATATTTCATTCCTTTTATTGATTCTAGAGAGAAGGGAAGGGAAGGAGGGAGGGAGGCAAGGAAATGCCCTGACCGGGTTGTGGGATGACACCCAACCAACTGAGCCACACCAGCCAGGTCAAAATCACTCTACTTTTTGAAAATAAAATAAGTACTGAAAGTGTGGTTTTGACTTAAATGTGGGCAAAGGCTCTTAGTGGACACTTCTCCAAAGAGGACAGACAGACGGCCAAGAAACCTATGAAAAAATGCTCAATGTCACTCATCATCAGAGACATGCAAATTCAAACCACAATGAGATATCACCTCTCACCTATCAGAATGGCTATCACCAATAAATCAACAATGGTGTTTAAGCAGCCTCTTGAGAGAAGAAGCGCTATTAATTGATTTGTCAAAATTATAGACTAGGGAACAGAGATGTCAGGTCACAATATGAGAGTCACGCAGCTGAAGAGAAGCAGAGCTCAGACTCAAACCCGTATCCGTCTTTTGGAAAGCCTCTCTGATTTACAAACATTGACTGTGAATGTACCACACTATTTACCGTCCCCCAAAACTGGATAGTCTAGAGGGTAGGTCTTGATATCTTTCTCCCTTTCCTCCACACTAACAACCTGTTGAAAGCCTACAGTTATAGAAAAGTCCAGCTTGGCCTTCTCTTGTGGATTGCATGTGGAGTGGGATGGCTTTGTCTGGCCCTAGAGGCTGGGATCCTGGGCTGTGCTGGGTCTGTCTGGAGCCATCAGCCCATGAAGGCTTATCTGGGGCATCAGTTGCCAATTCTGCATCCAGTGGACCCCATGTTGGTGGCTTGAAATCGGCCATGATGGGAGAATTTACATCGTGAAAATAAGAAGACCCTAGAAATCAGACCTGCACTCTCCCCTCCCAAGGGCCTGTCCCCAGCACGTCACTGCCCAGGACTGACCACAGAAGGTCACCTGGAGCTCATTAACGGAAGGGAGAGCTACATGACAGGGCAGCTCTGCCCCCCACTGTAAATGACTATGAGAGAGGAAGTGTGTGCCCTCTGCCCCGACGACAGGAGCCTGTCTCTGAACATAATGTCCGTTGGCAGTGAGTGTGCTTAGAGCAATACACACTGAGCTCAGATTCCACATGGGAGAGGTTCATCCTGACCTCCGATCATCCTAGGTCAAGGGCTCTTTGTGGGCTCATCCCTTCCCAGGAAGCATGTTGTGCTGATGACCCTGTCAATACACATTTGTCTGAGGGTAGACCCAAGGTCCTTGGTCGTGCCACGGGACCCTGGGTCCCTGATTTGCCTTCCTCTGGCTTCCAGGTGCTTCATCCATTCAGTTTGTCCCCTCTGTTTTACTTTATTTTATTTCATTTCATTTTTATTTACTTTCAAAATCCTCACCTGAGGATATGTCGTTTATTGATTTTAGAGAGAGGAAGGGAGAGAGAGGAACATCGATGTGAGAAATATGGATCGGTCTCCTCCCAAACATGGCCCACACAGGGATCAGACCCCCAACTCAGGTATGTGCCCTGACTAGGAATCAAGCCTGCAACCTATTGGTGTACAGGACAACATTCCAAACAACGGAGCCACCCTGGCCAGGGCTCTTTAGGTCATTTTCAATTGACAGAGTTTCCTTGGATATCACCTGCACAAACATATCATGCCTCATATGTCCTGGCAGGTTGAGAAGAGGTCCTTAACAGGACGTGGAACCGAATTGTGTGTCTGAGTGCACAAACTTGCATGTGTGTGATTGTGTGTCTGATGTGTGTGTGTGTATGTGTCTCAATCAAGGGAGGACAGAGCTGTTATCCTTTTGGTTTTCCATGGCACCCTTTGTTAAAAACTCTCCTGCCCCTCAATGCTTATTCCATGAGAACATCAGGTATTCTCTCTATATTCATTTATTAATTTATTCATCCATTCATTCCTTGGATTGGTTGGGGTGTAACTGACTGAGAGCTAGATCAATGCTGTGCATCTATGGAAACCAGTTTCCATAGAGAACGGTTTGTTGACATTCCATTCCAGTTTCCATGGCAACTAGGGTAAGCCATTTTTTTCTGGTGGCAGAAACATTTACAGACTGGAGAGCTGCAGTAACGGTAGAAACATCAAGACTAGTCGGTGTCTCCAATCAATGTGAGTCCTGTGTGTGTGTGTGTGTGTGTGTGTGTGTGTGTGTGTGTGTGTGTTGCCAGTGTTTGGCCTTTAGTTGGACATTAAGAGCTCTGATCCTTCCTGTTTTATAAGAGAGGATGGCAGCTCCTCTTGTTGTGGGCTAGGGTGGTTGAGTAACCTGTCATACCCCATCCCCATGTCAGTGTCCTCAGTGACATCTGTTGCATGAGGGTATTGTCACCTGAGTTCTTGAAAGCAGAGACCCCCAAGTATTTCTCTTTTACACCTCTGCTTACTTACAGTGATTGTCACATGAACCCTTAAAGCCATAAGCTTATTCATTTACACCTGCTCATAGTAAAGAGCTATTATGTGTGTGATGTGAGAGAGAGGATTTGAAGCCTGCAAACAAGACAAATAGGCAGGGTTGGAAGATGTAAGGTAACTTTGTGTAACCTGCGGGATGATATTGTGCTCACCCTGAGTCGCTCACACACACACACACACACACACACACACACACACACAAAGAAGTGTGTTCTCTACCAGTCAAATGTCCTCGTATCATACCATTAATTACAGTTAAGTAAACAATTCAGATCAGTTAATGGCTCCTTCTTTATTGTACAAGCATAAATACAAGTTCCTTCTTGAAGGCTCTGTGTTTTTTGGTTATGTGTTGGAAAGTGAATGCTGCTGATGTTACAGTTTGTATATGTTTATTTGTGTTTCTAAAGAAAAACAGCTTTTGTAGTATGTACCATTGCGTTCTTTATCAGGGATGCGCCTCCAGAAGAAGCAGGTTCCAGGTAAAGGTTACCCATGCCTTTCAGCTCAGTCCTGTACACTGCTGTATGATCCTGACACTGCACTCTGCCCATTCCATTTTCCCTCTGCCTTCTAGCTGCCTGTGAGGCTCAACCAGGGGGCCACGGGCAGTCTGGACATGACACAGTGACACAAGCAGCTGTACCTTCCTCTCCATTCCTGCTCCTCTTGGGGCCACCCCAATAACGGCCCTTCATATGACAGGGGCAGGGCATGTGATTGCAGTAGGGGCCAGCACCGACAGACTGGTGAACAGTCTCCTGACACATCGGAGTCCCAGGTCAAGGGCGGGGGTGGTCCCTCTCAGATCCCAGAGCTGCGGCTGGAATGCTTCACTTTTCCCCATCAACAGTGGGAGGGGTCTTGGGTTTGAGCATCCTTCCCTTGACCTCCTGGAGAAACCACACAGAGTTGGGCAGCCCCTTTTCCTTACAAATCTGAGCCCAAGCTCTGAGACCTCCTCCTCTAGGGTCATGAGTTCTCAGAACCACCATTGCTTCCCCTGGTTTTTCCAGACCTACAGGTGCCCACTCTGCCTACCATGGCATCCTTCTTTATTTTTTAAGTATATTTGATTGATCATGTTGTTACAGTAGTCCCAATTTTACCCCCTCTGCTCCCCCTCGGCCCAGTACCCCCCTTCTTTCCAGCAATCCCACCCCCATTATTCATGTCCACTGGTCGTGCATATACGTTCTTTGGCTTCCCCCTTTCCTATATTATTCTTAACTTCCCCCTGTCTATTTTGTACCAACCGTGGCACCCTTCTGAGTGTCCCATTGCTCCCTCTTTGCTTTTCCTGGACTCCAAATCGTTCTATTAAATAATAAGACGGCCCTGCCAATAAGCAGGTTGGCTTTTCTTCTTTTCGCTTTTAAGGTCTTGCATTTTGCTTTGGTTCCTAGAAGTTTTACTATGAAGAGCCTATATGTGTTTGTACATGTGCTTGCATAACTGTGCTTGTGTAGGGGTGTGTGTGTGTGTGTGTGTGTGAGTGTGTGTGTGAATGAATGAAGATAGTGGTTTGGACACACGAACTATACCACATGAAATGATTCTTTATCTTGGAAAATTGCTGGCTATTGCTCTTTCACACATTCTGCAACACCCCTCTCTCTGCTTGGACTGCTATAATTATCTTTGTGTGTTTCTTTGCTCAAGTGCTCATGCTTCTCCTTCTCTGAGTAGATGGCCCAAAAAGTGAGTTCCTGCTTGTTTGTTAAGGAGAAATTGGGAGACAGAGCTTGGTAATTGGCTGATGCATGTATCTTTAGAGTCAGATCTGATTATTTGCAGGTGAGACAGAAATCTAACTTTTTTATTCCTTTGAGAAAACTGAGGACAGTTCATGCTTTTCCAGTTTGTAGTAGTTCTCGTTTAAATAGTATGTATAAGAACAACCCACATCTCCAGGTAGGCGTGCCATCTATGCATTTGTGAAACTAGTGAATGACATAAGAAAAAATGTTCCAAGATATCACATCTCACTCAATCATTCTACAAATAGAATTTAAGCCCAATGAAATCTTTATTGTTCTTTTTATTATTATTTCTTACAGCCAACTGTAGATATTGATCTCAAAATAACATTTCAGTTAAAAGGATATATAAAACAATGCTTAAAGTATTCAGATGATGCAGCTTAGACAGTCCATGGTTATTTAATTTGGCTCCAGACTCCTAACCATTTCTTCTGCTTGTTCATATTTAAATTTCTTATGACAATATCTGCCCTATGACTGTATGAGAAGCTTCAAAAAAAGCAGTGTGAAGGTTTATGCTGAATTCATCTGGGAATGAGGGGTGCAAAAATAGGCAAGAATGTATTTTCTTCATAACAGAACATTGAGAGTGTTGCTCTGTTATAACAAAGGGAACTGCCAAGTCACGTTTTTATGGAAATACAAGTTTGGGGGACAGTTCAAATCACAAAACCTGCCATTTCAAAGAAGCTCCATGAAACTGCTAGTCACTGTAGGGAGGGGGAGTTGGGGTGAACATGAAAGAACGTCTGGCTCTGGGGGTGGTGCTGAGGGCGGTGTTGGGGGCTCTCTCTTGGAGACACCACCTTCAAAGCACTGGCTCCTCCCTTTTTCCTTCAGAAATGATTACAGCCCTCACAGGGGAAAGGAGAATAGAGCTTCCAAATAGTTCTTCCAAAACTCGTGGCTGTTGATTGGGGACACGAAAGCTCTGTCTTCCACTTCTTTGTTTGCTCAAGCAAAGAGCAGATGGGATAGAACAGAAGTTATACCAGGACCTGAAATATCAAAGCTAGTGCATTTGAGAACTTGATTTCCCAATGGCCTGAAATGAACTATGAAGCTAGAGGTTACGGAGTTGCTATTGATTGTGCCCCCTGTTGTTTTGTCTTCTTCTGTGTATCCTCTCTCTTCGGGCATGTCAGATGTGATTGTGAACTAAAACATTAGAAGCATCTTCATGTCCAAGTCTCCGAGAATTTGGGGTTACTTTATTTTTTAAATATATATATATATATACATATATATAATTTTATTTTATTTTTTATTGGTTTTCAATTACAGTTGTCCCATTCTCCCCCCTTTGCTCCCCGCCCCACCCAGCCCACCCCTTCTCCCACAGTCATATTCCACCCCGTTGTCCATGTCCATGAGTCATTTATACACGTTCTTTGATTAAACCCTTCCGTTACTTATCCCCCTTCTCTCCCTCCCCCCTCCCCACTACTGACTGCTATTCTAGTCTTTGTCCTATTCAGTTCGTTTGTTTGTGTTGCTCTTTAGTCTCCTGTATTAGCGGATATCATATGATATTTTTCTTTCATTGCCTCGCTTATTTCACTAAGCATGATTCTCTCTAGTTCCATCCATGTTGTCACAAGCGGCAGGAGTTCCTTCTTACTCTCTGCTGCATAGTACTCCATTGTGTAAATGTATCACAGTTTTTGATCCACTCACCTACAGATGGGCACTTAGGTTGTTTCTAGCACTTAGCCATTGTAAACAGGGCTGCTATGAACATAGGGGTGCATAAGTTCTTTTGAATTGAGGTTTCAGGATTTGGGGGGTATAATTCTAGCAGTGGAATCGCTGGTTCAAATGGCAGTTCCATTTTTAGTTTTTTTGAGGTAATTCCATACTGTTTTCCATAGTGGCTTCACCAGTCTGCATTCCCACCAACAGTGCAGTAAGGTTCCCGTTTCTCCACATCCTCGCCAGCACTTGTTTGTTGATTTGTTCATGATGGCCATTCCGGCAAGTGTAAAGTGGTATCTCATTGTGATTTTTTTATTTGCATTTCTCTGATGGTTAGTGACGTTGAGCATTATTTCATGTGTCTATGAACCCGCTGTGTATCCTCCCTGCAGAAGTGTTTGTTCACGTCTTTTGGCCATTTTTTAATTGGGCTGTCTGTCTTCTTGGTGTTTAATGAGTAAGTTCTTTATATATTTTGGAGATCAACCCCTTGTCTGAGGTATCATTGGCAAATATGTTTTCCCATATGGTTGGTTTCCTTTTCATCGTGCTGCTGTTTTCTTTTGCTGAGCAGAAACTCTTTAGTTTGATGTAGTCCCATTTGTTTATTTATTTATTTTTATTTCCCTTGTCTTAGGAGGTGTATCAGTGACAATATTGCTACATGGGATATCTGAAATTTTCCTGCCTGTTTTTCTCTAGGACTTTTATGGTGTCACTACTTACATTTAAGTCTTTGATCCATCTTGAGTTTATTCTCATGTGTGGTGTAAGTTGGTGGTCTAGTTTCATTTTTTTGCATGTCCCTGTCCAGTTCTCGCAACACCATTTGTTGAAGGGGCTCTTCTCACCCCGTTTTCTGCTCCTTCCCCCTTTGTCAAATACTAGTTGACCATATAGACCCGGGTTTATTTCTGGACTCTCTATTCTGTTCCATTGATCTGTATGTCTGTTCTTATGCCAGTATCAGACTGTTTTGATCACAGAGGCTTTGGAGTATAGTTTGATGCCTGGTATTCTGATTCCTCCTGCTGTGTTCTTCTGTCTCAAGATTGCTTTGGCTATTCGGGGTCTTTTTTGGTTCCATCTAAATTTTTGAAGTATTTCGTCTAGGTCTGTGAAATATGTCATTAGTATTTTAACAGGGATTGCGTTGAATCTGTATATTGCTTTGGGAAGTATGAACATTTTAATGATGTTGATTCTTCCCACCCACGAACATGGTATTTGCTTCCATTTATTTGTACCTTCCTAATTTCTTTCTTCAGTGTTACATAGTTTTCTGAGTACAGGTCTTTTATCTCTTTGGTTAAGTTTATTCCTAGGTACTTTGTTTTTCTTGTTGCTATAGTCGATGGGATTTTTGTTTGTTTGTTTCTATGTCTGATATTTCATTGTTGGTGTACAGAGATGCCTTCGATTTCTGTATATTTATTTTGGTACCCTGCTACTTTGCCAAATTCACTTATTATGTCGAGTAATTTTTTCGTGGAGTCTGTAGGGTTTTTTAAGTACACTATCATGTCATCTGCAAATAATGACAGTTTTTCTTCCTCTTTCCCAATCTGGATGCCTTTTATTTCTTTTTCTTGTCTGATTGCTGTGGCTAGAACTTCCAACACTATGTTAAATAGGAGTGGAGAGAGTGGACATCCTTGTCTTGTTCCTGATCTCAGGGGGAATGTTTTCTATTTTTGTCCCTTGAATATGATGTTGGCTTCAGGTTTCTCAATTATAGCCTTAAATATGTTGAGGTATGCTCCCTCTATTCCCATTTTGCTGAATGTTTTCATCATCCATGGGTGTTGTACTTTATCAAATGCTTTTTCTGCATTTATTGATCATGTGATTTTTGTCTTTCATTTTGTTTAGGTGGTGTATTATATTTATTGATTTGCAAATATTAAACCATTCTTGCATCCCTGGGATGAATGCCACTAGATCGTGGTGTATGATCTTTTGAATGTGTTGCTGAATCCAGTTTTCCAATATTTTGTTTCGGGTTTTAGCATCTATATTCATCAGTGATATTGGTCTGTAGATGTTTTTCTTCGTTGTGTCTTGACCTGGTTTTGGAATTAGGGTGATACTGGCTTCATAGAAAGAGTATGGGATTTTTCCCTCTTCTTGGATTTTTTAGAATAGTTTGATTAGGGTAGGAGTTAGTTCTTCCCTAAATGTTTTGTTAAATTTACCTGTGAAGCCATCCGGTCCAGGGCTTTTGTGTGCCTGGAGACTTTTGATTACTATTTCAATTTCACTCTGTGTTATTGGTCTGTTCAGGCTTTCTACTTATTCTTGATTCAGTTTTAGAAGATTGTATGTTTCTAGAAATTTGTCCATTTCATCTAGGTTGTCAAGTTTCTTGCCATACAGTTGTTTGTAGTAATTTCTTACAATCCTTTGTATTTCTGTGGTATCAGTCATGATTTCTCCTCTTCCATTTCTGATTTTGTTTATTTGGGTCCTCTCTCTTTTTTGCTTGATGAGCCTGGCCAAAGGCTTGTCGATTTTGGTTTTGTTTGTTTGTTTTTTCAAAGAACCAGCTCCTGCTTTTGTTGATCTTTGGAAGTGTTTGTTTAGTCTCTCTGTCATTTAATTCTGCTCTGATCTTGATGATTTCCTTCTGTCTACTCTCCCGGGCTTTGTTTGTTGTTGTTGTTCTAGTTCTTGTAGATGTAGGGTTAGATTTTTTATTTGCGATTCTTCTATACTTTTCATGTGAGCCTGTATTTCTATGAACATCGCTCTCAGGACTGCTTTTGCTGTGTCCCATAAGTTTTGGGCTGTGGTGTATTCATTATCGTTAGTTTCCAGAAACTTCTTGATTTCTTCCTTGCTGTCATTGTTAACCTATTCATTTCTTAATATCATGTTATTCATTCTCCATGAGTTTGGAAGTCTTTGATTTTTTTCCCTTGAGGTTGCTTTCTAGTTTCAAAGCATTGTGGTCGAAAAGATGCTTGATATGATTTCAATTTTCTTGAATTTGTTGAGGATTGTTTTGTGTCCTATTTATTATGTGGTCTATCTTTGAAAATGTCCCATGTGCCGTTGAAAAGAATGTATATTTTGCTTGTTTGGGGTGAAAAGTTCTATATAACAGTTAAGTCCATTTGGTTTTGTGTGTTGTTCAATGCCTCAATATCCTTGGTGTTTCTTTGCTTCGGAGATCTGTCTATTGAGTGTGTCGCTGTTGATATCCTTCTGGTAGTCTTCTAGAATTTTCCTTATATATTTGGGTGCTCCTACGTTGGGTGCATATATGTTTACCTGGGTTACATCTTCTTGATGGATTGTTCTTTTAAGTATTATGAAATGTCCTTCTTTGTCTCTTTTTATGGCTCTTGCTGTGAAATCCGTTTTGTCTGATGTAAGTGTTGCTACCCCAGCTTTTTCTTTCCTGTCCGTTTGCTTGGAATACTTTTTCCATCCCTTCACTTTCAGTCTGTGTAAATCTTTCGTTTTGACGTGTGTCTCTTGTAGGCATCATATATGTGGGTCATGTTTTCGTATCCTTTTCAGACCCTATGCCTTTTGGTTGGAGCATTTAATCCATTTACATTTAAGGTTATTATTGACATGTATGTATTCATTTCCCTTTGTACCTGTGTTCCTCTCCCTCTCTTTCTTCTTTCTCTTAAAGCATTCCCTTTAGCATGTCTTGCAATGCTGGTTTGGTGGAGACATATTCTTTTAGTCTTCCTTTGTCTGGGAAACTCCTTATTTCACCTTCCATTTCGAAGGAGAGCCTTGCTGGGTAGAGTAGTCTCGGTTGTAGGCCTTTGTTTTTCATTGCTTGGAATATTTTTTGCCATTCCCTTCTGGCTTGTAGTGTTTCTGTTGAGAAATCGGTTGCTAGCCTTATTGGAGCTCCCTTGTATATTATTTGGTGTTTTTCTCTTGTTGCTCTTAGGATTCTCGCTTTGTCTTTGAATGTTGCCATTTTAATTACGCTGTGCCTTGGAGTGGGCCTTTTTGGGTTCATCTTCATTGGGACCCTCTGTGCTTCCTGAACTTGCATGACTTTTTCTCTCATCAGGTTAGGAAAATTGTCTGTCATTATTTTTTCTCAGGTTGTCTATCCCTTGCTCCTCCTCTTCTCCTTTTTGTATCCCTATGATTCTAATGCTCTTTAGTCCCATGTTGTCTTGCAGTTCGCTTCAACCCTCTTTATTCTTTTTGAATCTTTTTTCATTTTGTTGTATTGTCTGGGAATTTTTTTCTACATTGTACTCTAACTCACCGATCTGATCCTCTGCTTCATTTAGCATGCTTTTGATGGATTCTACTGTGTTCTTCAGTTCAGAAATTGTATTCTTCATTTATTCCTGGTTCTTATTAATAGTTTCTATGTCCTTTTTTATGCTGTTGTAGTTCTCTGTAAGTTCCTTGTAGCTTCCCTGAGATTCTTTGTAGTTTCCTTGGAGTTCCTTGTAATTTCCCTGGAGGTTTTTGTAGTTTTCTTTGAGATTGTCAAGTACATGGAGCTTCTTTATAACCATTCTTTTGAATTCCGTATCTGATAGTTGGCTTATGTCTATTCCATCACTCTCTCTTTTCTGGGGATCCCTCCTTTCCTTTCATTGGGAGGATGTTTCTGTGTCTCCCCATGTTGGAGTCTTCTTGTTTGTTTTTGTTCATTAAAATTGATGGCTTCGATTTCCCGCCTTTGTGGTATGAGATTTTTTATAGGAGTCCTTGGGGATTCAGTGGTATAGTCTCTTCGATCTCCTGAGCCTGACGCTCTTGGGATGCCCAAGTTTCAGGAGTCCATATAGAGTCTGGGTCTGTAAGGCAGCGTCCTTGGTGGTTTCGGAGTGAGCTGGAGGGGGCACGTTCAAAGCAGCAGCATGTCTGCATCCTTACTAGTTCAGGTCACATGGCTGATTCCTGACTGCACACTGCACAGCTGCTTCTTGTCACATGGCTCCTACAACCTGCTCCACCACGTCATGGGGCACTCCTTTACACTTCTCTTCCATGCTCCTTCTTACTCCAGCTCTTAGCCCAAAACCGCATGGCCCCTTCTTTCACACCAGACCTCATGGTCAATGGAGGGGCCCTTCTACATCTTTTCAAACAGCCTGCCCCCCTTCCTGACGGCTCCCCCAATTTTCAATGCTGACCCTATCCACCATAAATCATTGCTATGAAAAGTATCTTAAGCCTTATCATCTGCCCTTTCACCCAGGCAGCAGCACAGCTATTATCTAGCTCCCAGCCTGCCATTGGCATGCAAAGTCCCTTAAAAGTACTTCCCCAACCTCCACCCATGGGCTGTGGGGACTTTCGGGATGTCTCCCCTGCCTTGCTACATCTTGCATCTTGGTGTGGTCCTCTTTGGGACCAACTTGTTTGTGACTCTGTGTGCTTCCTGGACTTGTATATCTAGTTCCTTCACCAAATTAGGGAAGTTTTCCTTCATCATTTTTTCAAATAAGCTTTCGATTTCTTGCTCTTCCTCTTCTCCTTCTGGCACCTCTGTGATTCAGATGTTGATATGCTTAAAGTTGACCCAGAGGTTCCTAAGCCTCTCCTCATTTTTTTTTTTTTAATATTCTTGTTTCTTCATTCTGTACTGGTTGATTGGTTATTTCTTCCTATGTTTCAATACATTGATTTTAACCCTGGCTTCCTTCCCTTCACTATTGGTTTCATGTGGCTTTTTCTTCATTCCACATAGTGTAGCCTTCGCTTCTTCCCTTATGCACTTGCCATACTCAGTTGTTTCTCTGAGCATCCTTATTAGTAGTGTTTTGAACTCTGTGTCAATTAGGTTGGCTCTGTCTTCCTCGCTTAGTTATCCCTCTGGAGCCTTGATCTACTCTTTCTTTGGGGCCATACTCCTGTTTGCTCAACTTGCCAGCCTCCTTTGTTTGCCTCTGCGCTTTAGGTAGAATTGTTGACCTTGTTACTTTTAAGGGGCGGAGCCTTAGGTTTTCGTCAGTGCTGCGCGACCTGTTTCAACGCCTTGTGATGCTGTATGTGGGGGAGGAGTCAGAGGGGGAACAATGGTGCTTGCCCAGCACCTGCCACTTTTCCAGTCATTTCACCTGCTTCCCATATGTGACCGGCACCCTTGTAGCCGTGGCTCTGGTGATGGTTCCCAGAGTGGGTGGGTTTGCACACATTCTAGCACTGTGGGGGCCCTCTGAACTCTCCTGAGAGACAAGCAGTTTCTTCTGCCACACCAATCCCTCTGGTTTTCACAGTAGAAACAGAAAGGCTTTATTTTCCCGGTGCTGGAGACATGAGCTTTGCGGTCTGAACTGGGAGTGGGGTCGCTCCCCAGGTGTCCCTCTCAGTTTCTATAATGTATGACCACTGGTTCGCCAGCTGCAGCCACTGCTTTGCCGCCCCCGCTGCAGCTACACCTCATCCTCTCGCCCCAGCTCCTAGTCTCCGCCCCTCCCACCATCTGGATGAGTATTAATTCTTTATAGATTTGTTTGTTGGGCTTCTATGCGGTTCAATTCTCTTGCAGTTCTAGGTGGTTCTTTGTCTTGAGGTAGATGTAATCCTTACGCTTGTGCAAGGAGGTATGATGTGTCCACCTACACCTCCACTTTTGCCCTGGGGTTACTTTAAATGTTAGTTTGTGTTGTTCAGAGTTCTGGTTTTAACACATTGTGACTGGTGTGCAAAAGAGGATCGAGATTTACATACTATTCTATCTGTCTATCTATCTACCAATCATGTATCCACTACCCACACACACCTTTAGAGAGAGAATTGAGTTGCAATCTTAGTACAAAATAGGAGAGGAAAATTATCTGCAACATTATGTACCAACCCTTAATGGAAGATGTTTGAACCATGGATCAAAGCATACGATGGCAGGACAATTTACTGTTTTCATTCAACACCCTTCCATTTGGTGATTGTCTCACTTAAGGAGGTGTTGTTTTACTAGTTGGAAAGTTAACTGTGGCTGATATTTTGGTTGTCTCCTGAAAGTGGTCCACTAAAGGGTTTGACACTTGAAAAGATGTACACACATGTGAATATGAGAGAATATTCAAAATGTTTCTACAATTTCAAAAGTGGTTTTCTATGTTATATAATATATGTATAAACAGAATAAAATGTCTCGAGTCCATGCATTACACATTTGCAGTAAGCATTCCTAGGTGTTAGATTAGATTATTGACGCTTAGTATTTGTCCCACTCTCTAATTTGAAACATCATTTTGGGTTTTCCATGTGCGTTTTTGAAATAAGGAACTAAAAGAAACTGCAAATAACATCTATACTAGAAGCAGAAACATGTGCATGCGTGTGTGGAGGCAGAGAGCAAGGATTACGTGTATCAATATCAGGCATCTGTGTCTCTAATGTGATTCTGGGTGATTGCGCGCGCGCGCTTGCTTGTGTGTGTGTGTGTGTGTGTGTGTATGTACATGTGCCTTGGGATGGTGGCTGCTCTCTGGTTGGAGTTGAGGTCACCCAGGCACTCCTGCTTTGTGTGACAGGCTGGCAAGTCTTGTTGCAGAGAGGCTGCAAGGACTGAGTTACCTGTTTTTCCTTCCTCCTTTCTTTCTGTGCTCAGAGCAGGTACACTAAGTTCTCTAAGGCAGAGAACCTGAAACCTGCATGACCATGTTATGTCCAAATTATACACATTCAGTCACGGTATAGTTCATATATCTATGAGTGTGTGTGAACAAAGCTGCACATGCAGGCATTTACTACCGAAATCATATTCCATCTTCTAAAGAGCATCATTGGAGACTGATAACGGATGAGCTAAAATCTATAAGTGAATTATAATGCCTATCTGTACGGTGAATACAGAAAAGTAGAACCTATGAACATGGTACTTCTGGGTGGGAAGAGGAGGATTAAGAAAAGGATTGCATGTGCATCCCATACAACTAAATGTCTGAAATTTACTTCAAGTTCTTAAATTTCGGAAGGTCCACATTGTCAAGAGATTCACAAGAATGGTGTGAAAGTAGGCACTCACATGAAACGGTGATCAAGATGCTCTTGAGTGAGGAAATGCAATGGTAGGTCATAGGTGCAGGTATGTGCATACGAGTGCACGGGAGATGTGTGGGAAGCCCATTCGCCATCATACTGAGAGCGAGCATCTACAATGTGTCATCTCCTGCACACATTGCTCTGCACGTTTTACATTCTCCACAAGCCCATGTGATGTGTCTTTAGATGGACAAAACAACACACACTAGCATTACAGACCCAATGTTTGTGTCACACACACACCACGCACACACATGCTGCTACTCTGAAAGACTATGAGTCCAAGGAAAAGGAGGACTGTCATGAAAGCAGTAGTGCCCACTCCTGTGGAGTAGGAGGGACTGGCATCAATGGAGTAGCTTCAGTTGGAAATAGATTGAAATGCAAAAAAGGAAGAAAAGAAGCATGGCATCTACATTATAAATAAGATTTAACTAACATTTCTGTTTAAGAATGGCATGCGTTCCAAGGTTGGGGAAGGGAAAATGATGACTCTATCCCCATTTATTCTTTTAAATATATATTTTTAATTATACTGTCATAGTTGTGCCAATTATTTTTCCCCTTGCTCCCCTCCACCCAGTACCCCCTTTCCCTCCAGCTATCCCACCCCCCTTACTTCATGTCCATGGGTCGTGCATGTAAGTTCTTTGGCTTCACCCTTTCCTATATTATACTTAACTTCCCCCTGTCTATTTTGTACCAATCAGTTATGCTTCTTAATCCCTGCACCTTTTCCACCATTCTCCTTCTTCCCCCTCCCAGCTCATAACCCTCCAACTAATCCCCAGACCGACGATTATGCTCCTATTCTGGTTATTTGCTTAGCTTGCTTTTGTTCTTAGCTTTTAGATTCTGTGTTGATAGGTATGAGTTTGTTGTCATTTGAATATTCATAGTCTGGATCTCCTTGTTCTTAAATAAGTCCCTTTAACATTTCATATAATAATGGCTTGATGATGATGAACTCCTTTAGCTTTACCTTGTCTGGGAAGCACTGTATCTCCCCTTCCGTTCTAAATGATAGCTTTGCTGGATAGAGTAATCTTGGTTGTAGGTCCTTGCTCTGCATCACTTTGAATACTTCTTGCCAGTTCCTTCCTGCCTGAAAAGTTTCTTTTGGAAAATCGGCTGACAGTTTTATAGGAACTCATTTGTAGAAGACTCATCTCTTCTCTTGCTGCTTTTAAGAGTCTCTCTGTCTTTCACCTTTGGCATTTAAACTACTACGTGTCTTGGTGTGGAACTCTTTGGATCCAGCTTGTTTGGGACTCTCTGTGCTTCCTGGACTTGTATGTCTGTTTCCTTTGTCATATTAAGAAAGTTTTTCTTCACCATTTTTTCACTACATTTTCAATTTCTGGCTCTTCTTCTTCTTCTTCTTCTTCTTCTTCTTCTTCTTCTTCTTCTTCTTCTTCTTCTTCTTCTTCTTCTGGCACCCCTATGATTCAGATGTTGACACGTTCAAAGTTGTCCCAGAGGTTCCTAAGCCTCTCCTCGTTTTCTTCTATTCTTTTTCTTCATTTTGCACTGGTTGACTGTTAATTTCAGCCTTATGTTCCAAACCATTGATTTGAACCCTGGTTTCCTTCCCTCCACCATTGGTTTTGTGTGGATTTTCCTGCATTTCACTTTGTATAGTCTTCACTTCTTCCCTTAAGAGTTTGTCATACTCAAGCATGTCTTTCCAGTCTGTGAGCATCGTTATTACCAGTTTCTAACTCTGCATCTCTTAGGTTGGCTATCTCCTCATCTCTTAGTTTTCCCACTGGAACCTTGATCCCTTCCCTCTTTTGGGCCATATTTCTGTCTCCCCAACTTGACCTGCTCCTGTGTTTGCCTCTGTGTCTTAGGTAGAGCTGTTGTACCTGTTACATGGTAAGGGGCAGAGCCTTAGGTGTTTCTCAGTACAGGGCAACCTGTTTCACCACATTGTGGCACTGTATATGGGGGAGGCGTCTGAGAGGGAACAATTCTGCTTGCTCAGCACTCATCCCTTTTCCAGGAGCTTCTCCCACTTCCTGTATGGGACTGGCACACCTCTAACTGTTTCCCTGGCCGTCGTTCCCAGGGTGGGTGGATTTGTGGATGTTCTAGGACTGCTGAGAGACTGGCGGCTTCTTCCTCCACCCCAATCCCCACTGGTTCTCACGGTCAGAAGCAACGATGCTTTATTTTCCCGAGCCCTGGAACCGTAAGCTGTGTGGTCTGGTCTGGAGCTGGGATATATTCCCCAGTTGTCCCCTAGACTTTCATAATGTGTGACTGCACTTTCTGCTGGCCGTCCACAGCCACTGCCTTGCTGCCACTGCCATCGCTGCCTCTGCCACCGCCACCACACCACCTGCTCTCCACCCCAGTTATGCCCCTCCTACCTGTGTGGATGAGTATTACTTCTGTGCATCTGTTCGTTGGACTTCCATGCCGTGCAATGTTCTGGTAGTTCTGGGTGTTTTTAGTTCTGAGGTAGCTGTATTCCTTCTTATGGTTGTGGAGGGAGGGGAAGCATGTGTACCTGTGCTGCCATCTTGGCTGGAAGTACACCCTCTTCTCTCATTCCCCATTTAACTAACTCGCTTGGATTTCCTAGATTAATATAGAGGTGCATTTGGTACCATTTTATCCCTGGAAGAGCAGTGCACTTCAGAAGCCCAGAGAAGGGTAAAGGGCCTGTCCCACAAGCAGTTGGAGTTCAACAGATCCTGCTCACAGAACCTCGCCTACCACAGTCCACCTGGCATTCGGTAAGACTTTCCCATTGTACTACACATCTCATCTGCAATCATTTGTTTCATGTTGACATTTGGCATGTGTTTTATTTTTGCTCCTCACTGCACAGTCACTACTTCACACTGATTTGGTGCTTGAGGGTGGGGGTGGGGATCCATTTAAACCACCATGGAGAAGCAAAGAGGTGTGTGTCCCAGCCAGTGGCCTGTGCCTGCAGCGATCCTTATGAACGGGAATACCTCTAACACCCACAAGAACTTCATGAACCCCTGGCTTCTATGTTCCCACTCTTGGACATGCTATCATGCTGATACCCATGTCTGTAGATCGGAGGTCATCTCTGACTTCCTTGGGTGCACAGGGCCATGCTCGCACACCAGAAAAGAGACCCTGAAGCATTCCCCTAGGATGAGCCCCGAGGAGCACAAAAGGCACTGGATGTCCAATGGCACAAATGAGATCCTGGACATGACGCCAACCTCCACACACAAGTGATCTTTATTATGCAGTAGTGACAACAGGACACAAAGTGGGTTCAGAGGGCTGTGGAATTCTTCTGGTATCTTTCATATTTTTTCCCAAATAGTTGCCTTGTACTCGGCCTCGCCCAACTCTGTCTGTTACACACCAAAACAGTTCTTTCTGACACTCTTCTTCTTTTCCTTTTCCATATTCCAGTATTCTTCAGTTCAGTCTATCAAAACACAAGTTCCAGCATTTCTGGGAGATTCAGGTGGAGAAGAACAGGTCACACAAGCAATAATCCCTCTCAAGTCCTAGGCAAAAACATGTGGTGAAACACATTGCCTGAGGACAAACCTGCTGTAGCTGTGGGACAGCTGCACCCCTAGACTTCTGTTAATTACCTTTCAATACCCAAGACCAGTCATAATGGACTCCAAATATGTCTTGTGCAGTTGGAAAGGCCAGTTCTGGCCAGCAAGGGTTTTGTCCAGATCCGGACGCTCACCAAAAAATAAGAAGAAAAAGCCATGTTATCTACAAGTTGAAATACTCTCAGTAGGTAAAAATATTCAAGTGAAACGCAGGGAAGTAAAGATCCTAAATGAGTCTCAAGTTGAATCCATCTTCTCTTTGATAGTGGCCCAGCCAAAGGCCAGCGTCCCACCAGGAGAGCGAGCAGCCTACAGGAGAGCTTTTACATTGGCACAGAAGATTCTGAAAAAGAGAGCAAAGTTGGGTCCGTCCAGAGCATCAGATGATCCAGAGACCATTACAATGTCTCCAAAGGGGCCACGGATACAGTCTCATAAAAAATCTCGGAAGCCCAAAGGGCATTCACTGAGATGTCTTAGCCAAAGGAAAACCCCCAGATCACTGTTGGTACATTCAGGGGATGAAGACACCCCTGATGGTGACAAATCACAGGTACACACATGTGTCGCTCCTGTTCCAAGAAAAAAGCAAACAAAGTCCTCAGAGAGTTTCAGCATGTGCTCAAACTCCCCATTGCTTTCAGAAGACAACCATGAGAAAGAGGGCAAGGAAAAGACAAACACCTCAAAAGCTAGGTCCCGGAATTGCACAGTCAGGAAGAACGGTGAAGGTGCTAAAAGGGGTGGCGTGCTTCCATGTCGGCCACCCAGTTTCATCGTAACTGTGCCCAAGGCTCTGAAAAGAAAGGCACCATGCAGAAGCTGCCCAAACACCTCGGCTGTCTCCTCTGACTGCTCCGGGAACATCGAGGACCCTGGAGAGGGTGCCTGGAAGCCAGGCTCCAAAGGTGTGGTAGCACCCTCCAGTGCCTCTAACCCAGGGCTGCGGTATTCACGCCGTTTGGCATGCAAACAAAGGAAGCGGTGGGCACCAGAGTTTCAGAGAACACGGCAGGAACCTCAACTTTTTGTTGACTCAAAGGCTGTGAACCCCACCACCGCTATGAAGAAGGATGCTGCTGAGGATGTGGGACAACCGATCGTCAGGAAGAACAGTGCAGGGGCTGAAAGGGGAGCCATCCTTCCATCTCTGCCACACAGTTCCATAGTCACTGTGCCCAAGGCTCCGAAAAGAAAGGCACCACGTAGCACCTGCCCAAAGACCCCAACTGTCTCCTCTGACTGTTCCGTGAACATCAAGGACCCTGCACAGGGTGCCTGGAAGCCAGGCTCTGAAGGTGTGGCAGCACCCTCCAGTGCCCCTAACCCAGAGCTGCAGTGTTCACGCCATTTGGCATGCAAACCAAAGAAGCAGAGGGCCCCAGAGTTTAAGAGGACACGGCAGGAACCTCAACTTTTTGTTGACTCAAAGGCTGTGAGCCCCACCACCGCCATGAAGGATGTTGCCGAGGATGTGGGACAACCGATAGTAAGGAAGAACGGTGCAGGTGCTAAAAGGGGAGGTGTGCTTCCATCACGGCCACCCAGTTTCATCGTCACTGTGCCCAAGGCTCTGAAAAGAAAGGCACCATGCAGAAGCTGCCCAAACACCTCGGCTGTCTCCTCTGACTGCTCCGGGAACATCGAGGACCCTGGAGAGGGTGCCTGGAAGCCAGGCTCCAAAGGTGTGGCAGCACCCTCCAGTGCCTCTAACCCAGGGCTGCGGTATTCACGCCGTTTGGCATGCAAACAAAGGAAGCGGTGGGCACCAGAGTTTCAGAGAACACGGCAGGAACCTCAACCTTTTGTTGACTCAAAGGCTGTGAACCCCACCGCCGCCGTGAAGAAAGATGTTGCCGAGGATGTGGGACAACCGAGCGTCAGGAAGAACAGTGCAGGTGCTAAAAGGGGAGGCATGCTTCCATCTCAGCCACCCAGTTTCATCGTCACTGTGCCCAAGGCTCTGAAAAGAAAGGCACCATGCAGAAGCTGCCCAAACACCTCGGCTGTCTCCTCTGACTGCCCCGGGAACATCGAGGACCCTGGAGAGGGTGCCCGGAAGCCAGGCTCCAAAGGTGTGGCAGCACCCTCCAGTGCCTCTAACCCAGGGCTGCGGTATTCACGCCGTTTGGCATGCAAACAAAGGAAGCGGTGGGCACCAGAGTTTCAAAGAACACGGCAGGAACCTCAACTTTTTGTTGACTCAAATGCTGTGAGCCCCACCACCGCCATGAAGAAGGATGTTGCCGAGGATATGGGACAACTGATAGTCAGGAAGAACGGTGCAGGTGCTAAAAGGGGAGGCGTGCTTCCATGTCGGCCACCCAGTTTCATCGTCACTGTGCCCAAGGCTCTGAAAAGAAAGGCACCATGCAGAAGCTGCCCAAACACCTCGGCTGTCTCCTCTGACTGCTCCGGGAACATCGAGGACCCTGGAGAGGGTGCCTGGAAGCCAGACTCCAAAGGTGTGGTAGCACCCTCCAGTGCCTCTAACCCAGGGCTGCGGTATTCACGCCGTTTGGCATGCAAACAAAGGAAGCGGTGGGCACCAGAGTTTCAGAGAACACGGCAGGAACCTCAACCATTTGTTGACTCAAAGGCTGTGAACCCCACCACCGCTATGAAGAAGGATGCTGCTGAGGATGTGGGACAACCGATCGTCAGGAAGAACAGTGCAGGGGCTGAAAGGGGAGCCATCCTTCCATCTCTGTCACACAGTTCCATAGTCACTGTGCCCAAGGCTCCGAAAAGAAAGGCATCACGTAGCACCTGCCCAAAGACCCCAACTGTCTCCTCTGACTGTTCCGTGAACATCAAGGACCCTGCACAGGGTGCCTGGAAGCCAGGCTCTGAAGGTGTGGCAGCACCCTCCAGTGCCCCTAACCCAGAGCTGCGGTGTTCACGCCGTTTGGCATGCAAACCAAGGAAGCGGTGGGCACCAGAGTTTCAGAGAACACGGCAGGAACCTCAACCTTTTGTTGACTCAAAGGCTCTGAACCCCACCACCGCTATGAGGAAGCATGGCGCCAAGGATGTGCCACAACTGATAAGCAAGGCTGTCCCACAGGAGCTGGGCCCCATTGAAAGAGGAATGGTGGTCTGGTTTAAATTTCAAAACCACCCGTTTTGGCCAGCAGTGGTGAAGACTGTCAGCCACCCAGAGAAGACTGCAAGGGTGCTTCTGATTGATGCAAACATGTGCGCAGCATGGAGCGGCATTCGAGTGCCTCTTCGCAGGTTAAAGCATCTGCATTGTAAGGAGAAGGAGAAACTAATGGAGAGAGCCAAGAAAGTGTACGAGCATGGTGTGAACTGGTGCTTCTCCCTCATTTCCCACTACGGAGAACAGCTCAGTCACGGGTCTTTTGTGGGTTCTTTCCTGGACTACTATGCCGCCGACATCAGCTACCCAATTAGGAAAGCCATCCAAGAGGCGCATCTTGGGGTTGATTTCCCGAAGGTGAATTACGCCGACCTGGAAGATTCCGAGGAGGAGAGCTCCCCAGTCGGGAAGGGGCCCTGCAAGAAAACGCTCCCTGACCAGATGAGGGCTGCTTGGGACCGAGAAAACCAGAAGCTCGTGGACTTCATCGTGAGGAGAAAGGGAGCCGACTCCCATCTTCTGGACATCCTCAAAGGCAGGAAACAGTCCAGGTGGCTGGTGTCATTTATGAAATCAGCCAGATATGTGATCTGCGTTGAGACATACCTGGAGGATGAAGACCAGTTGGATGACGTGGTAGGGCATTTACAAGAGCTCTACAAGCAAATAGACAAGAAGGCGCTGTCTCTGACAAGGGATGACAAAGTAAGTTTTGTTCTGGAAGTCCTTCTGCCAGAAGCCATAATTTGTTCAATTGCTGCCCTTGATGGGCTAGATTACAAGGAGGCAGAAGTAAAGTACCTGCAAGGGCCACCTGTGCATTACCGGGAAAAAGAACTATTTGATAAAAATATCTTAAGGGAAATAAAAAAGAGATCGGCAATCGTGAGCAAGGCGAAATAACTCTCCCCCTGCACCCACACCTTAGCCAAGAGACCTCTCACTCGTAGCATTAGTAAGAAACCCCGACTGCACGAAACGTGTGATCCCTCCATCCTTTACCACACATAAAGACATTCTGGAAATTCGAGAATGTGCTAAGTTTGTTTTAGATCTTTCTCTGGCAGTTGTGGGTGGCACGGTCCTCATCATTTTTTGTTCACAAATTAATTTGTTAAAATATCACTGACACTTGTACTTGCCTCTGCTTGCTCAGATGTGTGACTCTCCAGGTCATTTAATAAAGTTGCTTTTGACCGTATATAGTTTGTATTTTCTTATAAGACACACACTCTGTCACTACCTGAAAGAGCCCTGGTAACAGGTACTAAGCAACAATTGCTTTCAAACTCTGAGACGTATTTTACAGAAACGTCACATGAGCTGCTCGTTCTTTTTGTGATACATTCATATAAACGATTGAATTCCTTCCCAATATAATTCCTGAGTTTCCCCTGCTATGTGTATTCCTTTGGGGGAAGGGGGAGGGAACATCCCTGAGATGTGAGACCAATGACAGAGATCTTTTTCTATATATTATCACTACCATCAGATGGTTCTTGGAAAGGCAATCTGAAATCCAGACCAAGTGAAGGGATCATCTGCATATAGCCCACCTGTGAGTAAATGAGATCTCAGCATGCAGTAAACACTTGATCAGCCCGTGCTGGTAGAGCTGCTCCTACTGGGCCTCAGGGTTCTCAGCCCTCCTAGGGGGTCTGACGAGTCTTCCAGGGCCAGGACAGTGAAAGACCAGGTCCTCAGCGGGCGCCCCGTGTACATCCTCCAGGATCTGCTCCACCGTGGGGGCCGCTGGGCGAGTGGGCAGCACCACGTGCTTTTTGGCCTTCGGGCCCGTCATCCCTCACCCCTTCAGTGTCCGGGGCCGGTGGCGGTCCACCTCTGCCTCTGTTTCCCCGCTGAAGTCACCTCACCTCACCTGGGCACGCGCCCAGGGCTGCTGGCACCAGAGGGAAGTCTAGTTTGACTCTTATGAACACATTTCACAACCTGTAGAAACATAGTTTCTTCTATTGGCAAATACACTCGCTTTCAAGAATCACACCTCTAACAAAGACATTTATCAGCAAGGCACTCATTAACAGCTCCAAATCCATTCTACAGCCTCTGCAACAAAAGCCAAAGCAGGCAAACCCAAGACTTGTCTAGCAATCAACGTTTTAGCATTTCAAAATATCTAGATATCCAATAACTTTCACCAAAATTCACTAATTTAGAGAGGAATAGGTGAAGTAAATTAAATCAAGGTGATCAGGTGTGGCTCAGGGTTTTTTTTTCAACACTTTTCATAAGATTTACCTTCCAGAAATTTGCACATTAAGATAGTCCAGATAAGAGTTATTGGACACCAGGCATTTGCATTTCAAAGGCAAACTTTGGTTTTGGAGTTGTGGGCGCGAGGTGAGGGGATGGCATTTATTAGCTTCAGAAGTCTTCTTTAGCTCAGAGATAGTCTCTAAATTTTCTTGTTAACCTTTGAAAAGGTTATCTGTGCTCCTCCTAGAGGCTTTTAATTTCTAAATCAATAAGCTTCTCATTCATTCAGTTTAGTTTTAGAGTCAGTATTTTCTAATTTTGCATGCAAAAAAAATTAGGCTCCAAAAGAAAACTGTAGTTTGGCCATTTTAAGTTGGTAACACTTCTGGTTAAACCCTCCCCTTTCTTTAATGCACGTACAAGTCAAGGCTTTCTACCAGGAGTATTAATGAGGGCTGGGGGGTGGGAGTTTCTCTGTCTTTGGAGGCACAGTTTACCATGTTAATTTTAGTTTGATTTTGAGATCTGTACAGTCTGTACTTCACATTCACAGAAAGCAATACGAATTGAAAAGCAAAATTAAAAAACCACCCACTCATTTTTCCCCTCCAGCCCTGCCTTAACCTGGGTTCTGTCAACCTTTAATCTTAGTTCCACTTTGAAGATTTAAAAAGACAACTCAGATAAAGTCAGGGTCTCATACCTTAAAGCAGGGAGGTCTGGAATTCCAGTTGAAACTCACCCAAGTTCACCATTTGCAAAACGAAGAGCCAGTGAGGCACAATGGGCCTCTGCTGATACATAGCATGAGTCTGGGTGTGCAACGTGGTCCGGGGTAAGATTCTTCGGAATCCTGCTGACTCTGTCAAGTTGTTATCGATGTAAGAAACATTTGAAAATACAGAGAATTTTTGGAGAGTTTATTTGAGCCAAATTGATGGCCAGGAAGCAATATCTCAATGGATTCAGAAATGCTCCCACATTTGAATTCACGTGAATCAGAAACCTCTTAGCACTGAAAAGAAAGATATTAAGGTTTCTAAATTTATAACCCTCGGTTTAAGTCTGTTTATTTAACAGATTTATTGTAGTTTATTTGTAAAAACAGAGAACAATGATTGTAGTTTTAATAGTATTATTCTGAAGGTGATATGTAATAATGATAATGAAATGTTTAGGCATATAATGTTGAATGTATGTTAAGTTATTAACTTTTATTCTCCTCATTATTATTATTATTATTTTTTTTTTTTTTTACACCATGAACTTGTAATTTTGAGTCACTTAGCCAGGATTGTGGTTTGGGAGGTGATGATATAATAGTTCGTTTCTTCATAAGATTTCTTCCTATGTAACGATTGGACTTATGATAGTGGCCTCCTATGAACCAGCTTTTATCAATATATTGAGTTCACCAATAACAAAGAAAATAAAATAACTCTTAATGTGGGGCTCTTCACTTCACAGTGGTTTATAAAAATGCAAATTAGTAACACTTTTTAATATGATGGACAATTTTGAATTATGAAATGTTCTATTGAATTTATTTATTTTAATACTTAATGTATGAGATAAATTTTGGCTTGTAATCGGTAGTATAACTAGTATATTTCATTGTGGGCTCAGAATGCTTGGTTTAGATTTAAAAGTTGAGCTATGAGCATTGTTTTCTCTACTGAATTACACAAAGTCTTTGCTATATGGAAATGGATATAGTATAAAAAAGGCATGCCTTCTCTTCCATAACAAACATTAGTACAGGGGCAATCGATACTGTAGCCCTATAAATCTAACTGAGCCAGGGGCGATACTAAATATGTGTGATTGATTAGCTAAAAACAATCTTTAAGTAATAGCTCAAGTGATGGTTAAAAGTAGTTATAAATAGGGACTTCTGGCCAAGGTGGAGACCTAGACCTACACGTTGCATCTCCCTCCACCACTAAGAAGGAATACAATTACCTCAAAACTAAACACAATGAGAAGTTTCAGAAAATCAAGCTGCATAGAAGTCCAACAAAGATATAAAGAAGAAATACTCATCCAGACAGGAGGGGCAGAGCCAGGGTGGAGAGGATGCGGTGTCGTGGCAGCGGCGGCGGCGGCGGTGGTGGCAGCAGCAGGCCAGCAGAAAGCACAGTCACACATTTTTTAAAGTCTGGAGGGGCACCTGGGGAGCGTTCCCAGCACCAGACCAGACCACACAGCTCACAGTCCCAGCACTGGGGAAAATAAAGCCTCACTGCTTCTGACTCTGCAAACCAGTGAGGATTGAGGCAGAGGAAGAAACTGCCAGTGTCTCAGCAGAGTACACTTGTTGAAAGGGTCCCCACAATCCTAGAACGTCCACAGACCCACCTACTCTGGGAACAATGGCCAGGGCAACAGCTAGAGAGGCGCCGGTCCCATACAAAGTGGGAGAAGTGCCTGGAAAAGGGGCGAGTGCTGAGCAAGTGGCATTGTTCCCTCTCAGACCCCTCCCCCACAAACAGCACCACAACGTGGTGAAACGGGTAGCCCTGTACTGACAAATACCTAAGGCTCCGCCCCTTATAACATAACAGCAGTGACAGCACTACCTAAGACACAGAGGCAAACAAACTCAGGAGCCTGCCAAGATGAGGAGACAGAGAAGTATGGCCCAGAAGAGGGAATGGATCAAGGTTCTAGTGGGAGAACTAAGTGACGAGGAGATAGCCAACCTAATGGAATCAGAGTTCAGAACAGTGGTGATAAAGATACTCACTGGTTTGACAGATATACTTAAGTATGGCAAGCAAGTGCAAAAGGGAAGAAGTGAAGGCTATGCTAAATGAAGTGAAGGAAAATCCACACAAAACTAATGGTGAAGGGAAGGAAACCAAAGTTCAAATCAATGACTTGGAACATAAGGGAAAAACGGTCAACCAGTACAGAATGAGGAAACAATTAAGAAAAAAAATGAGGAGAGGCTTAGGAACCTCTGGGACAACTTTAAACATGTGAACATCCAAACCGTAGGGGTACTGGAGGGAGAAGAGGAAGAGCAAAAACTTTAAAACTTATGTGAGAAAATAATGAAGGAAAACTCTCCAAATTTGGCAAAGGAAACAGACATACAAGTCCAGGAAGCATACAGAGTCCCAAACAAACTAGTCCCAAAGAAGACCACACTAAGACACATCATAATTTAAATGCCAAAGGTTAAAGATAAAGAGAGAATCTTGAAAGCAGCAAGAGAAAAGCAAAGAGTTTCCTACAAGGGGGTGACTATAGGACTATAGGCTGATTTCTCAAAAGGAACTTTGCAGGCAAGAAGGGACTGGCAAAAAGTATTCAAGGTGATGAAAAGCAAGGACTTACAACCAAGATTACTCTATCCAGCAAAGCTATCATTTAGAATGAAAGGGCAGATAAAGTGCTTCCCAGACAAGTTAAAGCTAAAGGAGTTCATCACCACCATGCTCTTATTATATGAAATATCAAAGGGACTTACTTAAGAAAAGGGTCAAAATTATGAACGTTAAAATGACACAAACTCACAACTGTTAACACCTGAATCTAAAAAGTAAAAACAAAATCCAACTAAGCAAACCAGAATAGGAACAGAATCAAAGATATGGGGATTATTTGGAGGGTTATTAGCTGGGAGTGGGGAGGGGGATAAATGGGGAAATGGTGGAAGGATTAAGAAGAATACTTGTTTGGTACAAAATAGACAGGGGGAAGTTAAGAACAATATGGAAAAGGGTGAAGACAATGAACTTATATGTATGACACATGGACATGAACTAAGGGGGTGGGATTGCTGGAGGGAAAGGGGTACTGGGCAGAGGGGAGCAAAGGGAAAAAATTGGGACCACTGGAACAACATAATCAATAAAATATACTTAAAAATAATTTTAAAAGAAAAAAAGAGTAGTTATAAATAAATGTTTCGGGACTTCCAGCCAAGATGGAGGTGTAGGTAGACAGACACGCTGCGTCTCCCTCCACAACTGAGAAGCAATACAACTACCTCAAAACTGTAGACAACCAGAAGTTCCAGAAATCCGAGCTGCATGGAAGTCCAACAAACAAAGATATAAAGAAGAAATACTCATTCAGACAGGCAGGAGGGGCAGAGCTGGGGTGGAGAGAATGTGGTGTGTTGGCAGCAGTGACAGCAGCTGTGACTGGCCGACAGAAAGCACAGTCACACATTAAGAAAAAAGTAGGGAGGGACATCTGGGGAACGGTCCGAGCCCCAGACAAGGCTGCACAGCTCACAGTTCTGGTTCCAGGGAAAACAAAGCCTCATTGCTTCTGACTGTGCAAAGCAGTGGGGGGTGGGGTGGCAGAAGAAACTGCTGGTCTCTCAGCAGACTCCATTTCTTTAGAAGGCCTCCATGGTCCTAGAATATCCACAAACCTACCCACTCTGGGAACCACAACCAGAGCAACAGCTAGAAGGGTGCCAGTCCCATACAGGAAGTAGGGCAAGTGCCTGGAAAAGGGGCAAGTGCTGAGCAAGTGGCATTGTTACCACGCAGACACCTCCCCCACGTACACCACAATGCGGTGAAACAAGTCGCCTGTCACTGACAAATACCTAAAGCTCCACTTCTTACAATGTGACAGGTGCAACAGCTCCACCTAAAACACAGAAGCAAACACAGGAAGATGTGAATTGAGAACACAGAGGTATCGCCCAAAAGAGGGAGCAGATCAAGGTTCTAGCGGGAGAACTAAGTGATGAGGAGATCGCCAACCTAACAGACGCAGAGATGAAAACACTGGTGATAAAGGTGCTCACATTGAGCATTGGCCTGCGGACCAAGTGTCGCTGGTTTGATTCCCATTCAGGGCACATGACTAGGTTGCATGCCAGATCCCCAGCTGGGGCTGCGTGAGAGGCAACCGCACATTGATGTTTCTCTCCCTCTCTTTCTCCTTTCCCCTCTCTCTAAAACAGAGAAATAAAATAAATAAAGTCACCCTTGTGAAAAATTAATTAATTAATTAATATTATAAAAAATAAATAAAGTTCTAAAAAAGAAAAGGTGCTCACAGACTTGACAAATACGCTTGACTATTGCACATGCGGAAGGAAAGAAGTGAGGACTAGGCTAAGTGAAATGAATTAAAATATGCATGAAATCAATGGTGAAGGGAAGGAAACCAGGGTTCAAAGCAACAATCTGGAACATAAGGAAGAAATAAATAGTCAACCAGTACAGAATGAAGAAACAATTTTTGAAAGTGAGGAGGGGCTTAGGAACCTCTGGGACAACTTCAAACGTGCCAACATCCAAATCATAGGAGGGCCAGCAGCAGAAGAGGAAGAGCAAGAAATTGGAAACTTATGTGAAAAAAATAATGAAGGAAAACTTTCCTCATTTGGTGAAGGAAATGGACATACAAGTCCAGGAAGCATACAGAGTCCCAAGCAAGCTAGGCCCAAAGAGGACCACACCAAGACGCATCATAATTAAAATGTCAAAGGTTAAAGATAAAGAGAGAATCTTAAAAGCAGCAAGAGAAAAGGACATAGTTACCTACAAAGGGGTCCCTATACAATATCAGGTGTTTTCTCCAAAGAAACTTTGCGAGCAATAATGGACTGGCAAGAAGTATCCAAAGTGATGAAAAGCAAGGACCTACAACCAAGATTATCCAGCAAAGCTGTCATTTAGAATGGAAGGGCAGATACAGTACTTTCCAGACAAGGTAAAGCTAAAGGAGTTCATCATCATCAAGCCATTATTATAGTAAATGTTAAAGAGACTTATTTAAGAAAAAGAAGAAGATTGAAACTATGAACATTAAAATGGCAACAAACTCACAACTATCAACAACAGGATCTGAGAAATAAGAACAAAAACAAGCTAAGCAAACAACCAGAATAGGAACATAATCGAAGATATGGGAATCAGTTGGAGGGTTATCAGCTGGGAAGGGGGAGGGGGAGAAATGGGGAAATGGTGCCGGGATTAAGAAGCATAAATGGTTGGTACAAAATAGGCCAGGGGATGTTAAGAGTCGTATAGGAAAGGCAATAGACAAAGAACATACAAGCATGACCCATGGACATGAACTAAGAGGGTTGGGACTGCTGGAGGGAAGGGGGGTACTGGGCAGAGGGGAGCAAAGGGAAAAGAAATGGGGACAACTGTAACAGCCTCATTAACGAGATGTAATTTTTTTTTTAATTGTGAATCATGATTTTGGTATCATGTTTAAGAAAACTGTTAAACCCAAGTTTTGAAGATTTTATTTTATTCTAAAAGTTATATATTGAGTTAATTTTTGTTTAAAGTATAAGATATTAAGGTCAAGATTCATTAATTTATGTATGGAGTTCCAATTTCTGAACATCATTCGTAGAAATGAGTATCCTTTCTTCATTAAACTACTTTTCCACCTTTGTCAAAAGTTGTTGGCTATACTTGTTTGAGACATATTCTAAACTTTCCACTATGGTTGATTGAGCTAGGTTTTTGTTCCTATGCCAATATACACGATCTTGACAGTGAGTCTCATATCTATAACTATTAACTGTAAGTGTTAATGTAACTATATAATAAGTCCTAAAACCAGGTGGCACAAAAGAAGAGCTGTTGTGCACGGGCTGATCTATAGTGCAAGACTATTTTTAGTGATCCTCTGGTGCCATTGATGCCACCCTTCAGGCGTGTTGGTTTCAGAACTGGTTGATTAAAGCTCTGCTGCAGTCTGAATGTGGTCATCTGTGTGTTGGGCCTGGAGACTCTTTGGAGCATCTCCAGTGCGGGTCAAACTTAGCTGGCACTTTGGCAGGCTTCGACCACTTTGTACAAGTTAAAAGGTGATCTGTGTTTGCTTGCTACTCGTGTTGGACTTGGAGGTACTTGGAAGAGGCTATACACTAAAAGCTGAGGCCAGCTGCCACTTTCCCTAGTCTTGTGGTTGCTTAGTTCAAGCTGTTAAAGGACAAGACCGGTTGCCACTTATGCCAAGCTTGGGGCCACTTGGTGGGATTCACAATGCAAATCAAGCTTGGTCGCTGCTTGTGCTGGGCTTGAGGTCACTTGGCTGGAGCTACAATGTACATCGAGGCTGACTACTATTTGTGTGGAAGTTTTGTGGAACTTTGCTATTTGTGTGGGGGGTTTGTGGAACTTTGAGAGATTCTTTAGCATGAGTTGAGGGCAGCCACTCTTTGTCTGTGGCTTTTGGACTTCTCAGAGAGTCTGAAATGTGAGCCAAATGCAGCTGCCACTTGTGTGAGGTTTGCCGACCTTCAAGAGAGTCTGAGGCACTAGCTGATGGCAGCCACCAGTTATGCCAAACTTCAGAGCCACTTGGGAGATGCTACAAAGTAATCTTCAGTTGGTTGCCACTTAGGCTAGGTTTGGAAGTTCTTGGGAGAAGCTGCAGCGTGAACCGAGACGGGCTGGCATTTGTGCCAGGCTTGAGTGTCTTCAGTGGACACTACCATGCGAGAAGACTCCAGCTGCCAGTCGTGATGTGCTCAGATATGCTTGGTTAGAACTATACTCCAGGCCATGACTGGCTGCCTCTTACAACAAGCTGTGAGCTACTTGATGGGATTTACAATACAGGTTAAAACTGGTAGTTGGCTGTTCTGGGCTTTGGGACACTTGGCAGGAGCTAAAATACCTGCAATGGCTACTGCTTGTGTGGCATTTGTGGATCTTTGAGAGACTGTAGCATGAGCCCAGGGTAGCTATCATCTGTGCGAGGTTTGCAAACTTCTGAGAAAGTCTGCAGTGCAAACTGTAGGCAGCCACCACTTGTGTGAGGTTTGTAAATTTGGGAGAAAGTCCGCCTCATGGGCTAGGCAGGTTGCTTGTTTGGAGAAGTTGCCATGAAATGTTTGGCCAGGGGAGCAAGGAGGGTAGTGCAGAATCACAGGGAGTCGCCAGGGCAGGGAGAAGTGTTAACCAGGTTAGTGGAGAGAACACGTTTGGTACCCACCTGTGCAGGGCCAGCTGAGTGGCAAGAGAGTTCAACGAAGTAACAATGACACATGCCAGAACTTCCTTCCTCGGAGATTTGCCCCAACCCCTGCCTTTTAAGTCCTCCCCTTGACATTCAATTAAGGTCTACCTCCTATGTTCCTGGCACTTTTTGAGCTGCACTGGAACTTAGAAGGAGTGAGTTTGTGCTTGAATCCTTTAAGAGCAGCGTATCTATCTCCCACAGCTTTTGTCTCTCAAATGCAATCTCTGCTGGTTTTCACAGACAGATATTATGGGGATTCCTCTTCATGTCACTGGTTACCTGGACTGGCGAGCTGGGTGTGGGCCTGGGATCCCCCACTTCTCATTGTGGGTGGGGGATTCACTATTGAGCTTCCTCTCCTGTTTTATAATCACCACCCTGTGGGTGTGGACCTGCAGGGTCCACATATTTGCCTCTACTACCAGTTTCAACATGGCTTCTTCTTAATATTCTTAGTTACAGGAGTCCTGTTCAGCTCCTCTTCAAGTAGCTCTCAATGTCTGTTTTTCCATAATTAGTTGCAATTTCAATGTGCTTATTGGAAGAGGTGAGCTCATAGTATACCTACTCTGCCGTCTTGTCCAAAATCAGGCTTATTCTTCTTAGTTTGCATGGAATACTTTTTTCTACTATTTTATTTTTTTACATATCTACATCATTATTTATGAAGTAAATTTCTCATAGAATATAGATGGGATGATTTTGGTTGGTATTAATTTGACAGTCTCTGTTAGATGGGCCATTTATATTAAATACAACTATTTACAACTTAAGATTTAATTATGCCACTTTACTATTACCTTTCTTTTAGTTGGATCCTTTTTTGTTCTGTTAAATCTCCTCTGCTTACCTGTGTGTTAGTTTAATTTTTAAAATATTTTCGTTTGAGATTGGCTCAAGAGAAATTAGCCATCTGAATACTACACCAAAAATATTCTAGAAATCGAACAGATTTTTAGGGACCTGGAAGACTGTAATAAAAGATCTAATGTTTTTGCACTTGGCTTATTTCTTCAAAGGGAGAGTAATGGAGAGTATCTGGGAAAGCATTCAAAAAATATTGTTTGAAAATTCTCCAAATTTGTTAAAAGACTGAAGTCTACGGACTAAAGAAGTTTAGGGAAATCCAAACAAGATAAACTTAATAAATCTCTGATAAGTTACATCATAGGCACAATTTTAAAAATTGAGGAGTGATGTCACCAAGATGGCAGAATAGCAGATCACCAGCCCGCATCCCCCAAAGAAACAAATATTTCTCAGCCATCCATAGACCAAAATGACTTTGTGGTAGCTTTAAAATCTATGCAGAAGGTTGTGAAATCCCAGCGGAACCCAAGACTAAGGATGACTGCTTTCTGAAGGGAAAAACACACAGCAATGGTAGGCCGAACCATGGACTCTGCTATGGACAGAAAGAAGTCCTACCCTTCTCTTAACTCAGGTGTAGTTTTTCCCTTATGCGATCCCTTTGCCAACCAGGAGGAGCCATGACCATCTGTACCATCAGTAATAGGCTTGAGAATCGTGGACCCAACTATGTTCATTAAAGCAGTTCATAACTTGAGTGTAATAGCACTCTCTCAGAATCACAAGTCAATACTGCATGCACAGTGGACCACCCAAGAGACCCAGTAGAAATCACAACTATAGGTGTTCCCATAACAGGGATGTAGACCTCAGACAGGGTTGTACATGAAGCAATCCTGTGAACAGGCTTCAGTCCTCTGGGACAGCAATTATGGAGGCAATCACTTCAGTTTTGAGCAAGAGAGGTGTTCGCCAGCTACAATCATTCTGCGCAGACTGGATGATGTTTCAGTTCTTTCAAAGTTACATCAGCATAAGGCTCCCTGGATCTCAAACATCAGGCAACCATAATGCCCCAAGAATATTAATAAAGCTCCTGTAATCAATACTAAAATAAAATGGAGACCCATGAACTGCTTCAATAATAAAACAATACTTATAAAGGAGCTCAGTGAGCAGCAAAAGAACACAGGTAGATAACTAAAACTCAGGAAAACAAGATACACAAAATGAGAAATTTTCAAAAGAAACAGAAAATGTAAGATAGAATCAAAAATAAATCCTGGAGGGGAGCTGAACTAAAAATACACAATAGAGACCCACCTTGAGCATCTGTCTCACCGAGGAGGGGTGTCAATAGAGGGGCCTGAAGCTAGAGCCCCAACTCCCCACCTCACAGCTCATCCCACACCCCTCCACCCTAGGAGTGCAGGACCCTGAGGAGCTTCATGTCCATGAACAAAATTTTAACAGGTTTGCAGGTCGTGCCAGTTTATCTCTTAAAAAAGATGTGGGAGAGACAAGAGAAAGATGGTGGCAGAGTAAATAGCAGTGTAGTCTGCCTGCTCCCATCGCGGAAGGACTTGGAGTATACACATGGAGCAGAGAGTGAGTGAGAGCAGCTTTCAGAGAGGGCGAACAGGGATGGGAGTGTGGGAACAGCGTGGGAGAGGCCAGTAACCATGGCCTGCACTCTCCAAGCAGAGTCACTGGGCTTCGTAGCCCAGCACCTCTGATGTACCAAAAGGGGCAGCTGCTGACCGGCTCATTAGCCGGGAGCTGCTTGGAAACTGCACTACCACCGTAGGCGTCCTGACTAGCGACATCCGGGAATGGAGTCAGCCAGAAGGTTTGGTGAAACAGTCGGAGGCACAGGAACACAGAGGCCAGCCCTGACTGCAAGGAACTGTGTGGATTAAGACTTGGTAGGGACCCCCGGGGCTGGCAGCCCTGCGCCCATGGGCGCATGCGCACAGAGGCTCTGCCAGACACAAATGCAGAACTGAGCTACAGAGAGGGATGCACATGGGGGAAACCTGAGGGACAACCTGGGATTTGGTAGGGACCATGGTCTGGCAGCCCTGTACCCACGAGCATGCACACACAAAGGTTCTGCCAGACAAAAACACAGACAGACCAGTGCTGCACTTTGGAAGCCACACAGAGACTTTTTTGGAAAAGGAGAGGAAAAAAGGCCCAAGACTGGGCCTTTGGGACTATGGGCATGCACACCAGCTCATCGGCAGAGTAGAGTTGCTAAACAAAAATGAAGAGCACTACAGGGTACCACAGAACCAGTGGAGGGGGAGACCCCAACTCAGTGCAGGTCATAGCAGAGAGCTGTGGCAGACTCATGAGCGAGAGAATAGCAGCCCTAGAATTTAGCTATATCTCCTCACAGACAGAGAGCCGGAAAGGAAGATATGAAACCCATGGAACTCTGACCAGGGCCAGATCCAGGAAGAGATGAAAGCAGTAAAAACCAGATATTACTGGGGAAAATTCCACCATGGTATTTTTCGTGAGTTATTTTTTGTCCTCTCAGTTTATGCATTTTAAGTCACTATATCAGTTGTTATATTATAGTTTATTCCAAATATCATATGTTGCTCCCCCCTTGTATTACCCCACCTTAACCTCCGATCTCCTCTTCTTACTTTGGTCTTAAATTCTATCTTCTCTCCTATTTCTCTCATTCTGTAAGCTTAAATATGAAAAAAAATATTTTCCTCTCTTAGCATGGTTTTCACTCCTCATTCTTAGTATATCATCTCAGATTCACTTCCCTCACCTTTGGGCATCTCTTAAACTTTTCTTTCTTTCTTTTTACCCTCTTAGTCCCATCCCACTTATATCAACCATAGCCCAAAGGTTGTACTGGGGGAAAGCTCTTTCTTTGGTCTGTTTCCTACCTTCTCTCCCTCTTATTCTTATTCTTCTTTATGGTTTTTGTTTGCCTTGTTCATGCTCCCTCTTGCACTAAATATATAACATATAACTCCTGTATAAACGTAATACTATACACTTCCACTCTCTCACTTCATTCTACCCTCTCTGTCCCTTTTTCAACATACAATGTAAATATTACTTACTGTCTCACATTGCCGTGTCCCTACTCACTACTATTATTACTCCTCCACTTTCCCTCTCAAAAGTCATCTTCCTTTCAGTTAGCCAACTCTTATCTGCTTTTCCTTTAGTATAATAGTCTTAATCTCTTTACATCTATGTTAATGCTACCTCATTTGCTGCTGCTACAGTGATTATGGGTGGGGGATCTTTGGAGGGCATGGGTTTCTTGCCAGGGTTGTTTGTTTGTGTTTTAACATCATCTCCACAAAAGAATTGAACATGTGGTGGGAAGAATGACTCTCAACTAGTGAGAGGAAAGGTTCCCCAAAAGAGCAATAGAACAACCACAAACACTGAAATACCACCAGACAGCCTAAACACACAGCATAAAGGGAATTCCAAGAGCATCAAGCTCAGGAGATCAAAGAGACTGCAACACTGAATCCCCCAGGTCTCCTATTACAGAAGGTCATACCATGAAGGCAGGAAGTCAAAGCAGACAAATCTAAGAAATAAAAACAAACAAGAAGAGGCACCTAAAATGGGGAGACAAAGAAACAAACCCCCAATGGGAACAAATAAAGGAGGAATAGCCAGAAAAAGAGCTAGATGAAACAGAGGCGAGCAAACTATCAGACATGGAATTCAAAAGAATGGTTATAAGGAAGCTCAATAAACTTGACAAACTCAGAGAAAACTACAACGAACTCCAAGGGAATTGCAGAAAAACTCCAGGGAAACTATAAAGAACTCCAGGGAAGCTATAAGGAACTTACTGAGAACTACGCCAGCATTAAAAAGGACATAGAAACTAGTTATAAGAGCCAGGAGGAAATGAAGAATACAAGTTATGAACTGAAGAACACAGTAGAAGGAATCAAAAGCAGGCTAGAGGAAGTAGAGGATTGGATCAGCGAGCTGGAGGACAAGGTAGAAAAAAATTCCCAGACAGTGCAACGGCAACAACAACAACAACAACAACAAAACACTGAAAAAGAATGAAGAAGGTATAAGAGAGCTTCAGGACAACATGAAACATAACACTATCCATATCATAGGGATACCAGAGGGAGAAGAAGGGGAGCAAGGGATAGAAAGCGTGTTTAAAAAGGGAATGACAGAAAACTTCCCTGACTTAAGGAGAGGAAGACATCATGCAAGTCCAAGAAGCACAGATGGTCTGAATGAAGATTAACCCAAAGAGGCTCACGCCAAGACTCATCGTAATTAAAATGGCAACATTCAAAGGCAAAGAGAGAATCCTAAAGGCAGCAAGAGAGAAACAGTCAATAACACACAAAGGAGCTCCAATAAGACTATCAGTGGAATTCTCAACAGAAACACTACAAGCCAGAAAGGGATGGCAAAACATATTTCAAGCAATGAAAAACAAAGGCCTACAACCAAGACTGCTCTACCCAGCGAGGCTCTCAGTCAAGATGGAAGGTCAAATAAGGAGTTTCCCAGGCAAAAGAAAACTAAAAGAATAAACTTCCACCAAACTGGCATTGCAAGAGATGCTAAAGAGACTGCTTTAAGAAGGTGAAGAAAAAGAGAAAGAGAGAAGAAGAAAGGTACAAAGGGGGGGGGAGCACAATGAATAAGTAACTATCTATAATAACCTTAAAAGTAAATAGATTAAATGTTCCAATAAAAAGGCATAGGGTAGCTGAGTGGATAAGAAAACATGACCCACATATATACTGTCTACAAGAGACCCACCTCAGAACAAAAGATCTACACAGGCTAAAAATGAAGGGATGGAAAAAAGTATTTCAAGAAAACAGACATGAAAAAAAAAAGCGGGGATAGCAATACTTATATCAGACAAAATAGATTTCACAACAAAGGCCATAAAGAGAGACAGAGAAGGACATTTCATAATACTTAAAGGAACAACACATCAAGGAGATATAACCCTGCTAAACATATATGCACCAACATAGGACCACCCAAATATATAAAGAAAATCTTGCAAGACTATGAGGAGAGTATCAACAGCAACACAGTCATAGTAGAGAATTTTAACACCTTGTTATCACCAGTGGACAGATCTTCAAGCAAAGAAGCACCAAGGATATTGAGGCATTGAACAACACTCTAGGTCAAATGAACTTAGTTGATATATATAGAGCCTTTCACACCAGAGAAGCAAAATATACATTCTTGTCAAGTGCACATGGAACATTTTCAAAGAGAGACCACATGGTAGGACACAAAACAAGCCTCAACAAATTCAAGAAAATTGAAATGATATCAAGCATCTTCTCAGATCACAATGGCTTAAAATTGGAAATCAACCTCAAGGGAAAAACTCAAAAACACTTAAACACGTGGAGAATGAATAACATGATATTAAGTAATGAATGGGTTAACAATGACATCAAGGAAGAAATCAAGAAGTTTCTGGAAACAAATGATGATGAATACACAACAGCCCCAAACCTATGGGACACAGCAAAATCAGTCCTGAGAGGGAAGTTCATAGCAATACAGGCTTACCGAAAAAGGACAGAGGAATCCCCAATAAAAAATCTAACCCTACACCTACAAGAACTAGAGGAACAACAACAAACAAAGCCCAGAGTGAGAAGAAGGAAGGAAAACATCAAGACCAGAGCAGAATTAAATGACATAAAGACTCAACAAACAATTCAAAACATCAATAAAACCAGGAGCTGGTTCTTTGAAAAGACAAACAAAATTGACAAACCTTTAACCAGGCTCATCAAGAAAAAAAGAGAGAGAACCCAAATGAACAAAATCAAAACTGAAAGAGGAAAAATCACAACTGATACCACAGAAATACAAAAGATTATAAGAAATTACTACAAACAACTATGTGAAAAGAGATAGGAATGATATGAAACCTGGATGAAATGGACAAATGTCCGGAAACATATCATCTTCCAAAACTGAATCAAGAAGAAACAGGAAGCCTAAGTAGACCAATAACCAAGTGTGAAATTGAGGCAGTAATCCAAAAACTCCCGGCACACAAAAGCCTTGGACTGGATGGCTTTACAGGTAAGTTTTACAACACATTCAGGGGAGAACTAACTCCTATCCTTCTCAAACTACTCCCAAAAATCCAAGAAGAGGGAAGACTCCCAAAATCTTTCTATGAAGCCAGTACTACCCCAATTCCAAAACCAGGTCAAGACACAACAAAGGAAGAAAACTACAGGCCAATATCGCTGATGTACATCGATGCTAAAATCCTCAACAAAATATTGACAAACCGGATCCAGCAGCACATTAAAAAGGTCGTCCACCACGAGCAAGTGGGATTCATCCCAGGCATGCAAGGATAGTTTAATATTCACAAATCAATAAACATAATGCACCACATAAACAAAACGAAAGACAAAAAAAAAAAAATCACATGATCATATCCATAGATGCTGACAAAGCATTTGATAAAGTAAAACACCCATTTTGATGAAGACACTCAGAAAAATGGGAATTGAGGGAGCATACCTTGACATAAATAAAGGCCGTATACGAGAAACCTGAAGCCAACATCGTATTCAATGGGCAAAAACTGAAACATTCCCCCTAAGATCAGGAACAAGACAAGGATGTCCACTTTCTCCTCTCTTATTCAACATAGTTTTGGAAGTCCAAGTTACAGCAATCAGAGAAGAAAAATAAATAAAAGGCATCCAAACTGGAAAAGAGGAAGTAAAGCTATCATTATTTGCAGATGACATGATAGTGTACATAGAAAGCCTTATAGATTCCACCAAAAAACTACTCTGCCTAATAAGTGAATTTGGCAAAATATCAGGGTACAAAGTCAATATTCAGAAATCAAAGGCATTTCTGTACACCAACAATAAAATGTTAGAACTAGAAACTAGAAAAAAACCCATTTGCTATAGCAACAAGGAAAGTAAAGTACTTAGGAATAAACTTAACCAAGAAGGTAAAAGACCTGTACTCGGGAAACTACAGAACACTGAAGAAAGAAATTAAGGAAGATACTGATAAATGGAAGCATATACCATGTTCACGGATGGGAAGAATCAACATCATTAAAATGTCCATACTACCCAGAGCAATTTATAGATTTAACACAATCCCTATTAAAATATCAACGACATATTTCACACACCTAGAATAACTACTTCTAAAATTTATAGGGAACCAAAAAAGACCACGAATAGTTGCAGCAATCTTGAGGAAGAAGAACACAGTAGGAGGACTCACAATGCCTGATATCAAACTGTACTACAAAGCCACGGTGATCACGACAGTCTGGTACTGGCTTAAGAACAGAAATATAAATCAGTGGAACATAGAGAGCCCAGAAATAAACCCACGTCTAATATGGTCAACTAATATTTGACATATGGGGAAGAAACATAAAATGGAGTGAAAAGAGCCTCTCCAACAAATGGTGCTGGGAGAACTGGACAGGGACATACAAAAATATGAAACTAGACCACCAACTTACACCACACACGAGAAAAAACTCAGGATGGATCAAAGACTTAAATGTAAGCCGTGACACCATAAAAGTCCTAGAGGAAAACATAGGCAGGGAAATCTCAGATACTCAATGTAGCAACATTTTCACCAACATATTTCCTAGAGCAAAGAGTAAACAAATGGGAGCACATCAAACTAAAGAGTTTCTGCTCGGCAAAAGAAAACATCAGCAAGATGAAAAGTGAACCAACCATATGGGAAAACATACTTGCCAATGTTACCTCAGACAAGGGTTTGATCTCCAAACTATATAAAGAACTTATAAGGGTTGGTGAAATATGGGGTGGTCTTCGGGCTTCACTTTAAAACTGGATTCTCTTTTCTATCCTAATGGCTTGGACATAAAGGGCCCAGAGGTGTGTGTGGGGGGGGGGACTAAAATACTCCCCTCAGCCCAAAATTAGTACAGTGGACAAAAGGGCTTCGGACAGGTGTGATGTGTCTTGCACACCCTCTGTGAAAAAAGCCTTTTTCTTTTTCCTAAAGTGGCACATGGAAAAATTGTCTTCGGTAAAGATTTATTTCATTTACTTACAGCACATGGGCATGAGGACTAAGGGAGTAGGAGGTGAGCAGATTGGAAAGGTGCCTGGCAAGCACACAGTAGGTCTGCAATAAATATTAGCCAAGCAGGATTTCTTGGGCTGTATCCTGAGCCCCATTCTCTCTCCTCCCTACACCCTTCCTCTCACTTCTATTCTCTCCCAGAACTTTGACTTCTTCTGTAATGATTCCCAAATGTATTTGCAGCATGGAACTCTTTCCTGAGTTTCACATTCCTGTAGCCATATGTCCCTTGTTAATAATAAATATAAAGTTTATGAATAAACCATGTTGATTGCTAATAAGCCCTCTTCCCTTAGAAGCAGCACTTACAAGAATGTTCTTGACTTTTTATTTGAGCCAGTCCAAGTTTATTTATTTGAACAGTCCACTTCAACACAGGTGTCCAGCTCTAGTTGTAAACTGGGAGAGGAACATGAAAGGTTGGGGAAGGAAATTAACAGTGTGTGTAGGACTGCCTCTGAATTTCTGCTTGTTATCCAAAGCAGGTGTATATTCAAAGATAGCTCTACCCTTCAACCCTTATCACCTTCCTACCACCAAGTCATGAACACTGGGATTGTTGAGAGTGTGGTCAAACATGTGATCTCAAGGACCCTGACAACAGGCTATAAATGCTCCAGAACAGGAGACATATTCTGGTGATAAATAGCTACCTGGCACTTTGTTAAGGCTCCACATGCCTTAACCCACTTAAACATCATTATCAACTCCAAGGTGAGTGCTGACAATAGTCACATTTTCAGGTGGGTTCACGCTGGAATAGTAAAAGTTGCTCAAGATTACACAGCTAGAAAGTAGAGGAACAAGAATATGAACACGTACTGTCATACTCCAGAGCCTCACTCTGTTCATCAAGGTTCCTTAACCCCAGCACGAGTGACATTTGGAGCCAGATACCTGTGCTGTGGAGGACCTCCTGTACACTGTAGGATGTTTAGCAACACCACTGGCCTCTACCCACTAAATGTCAAAAGCAAACCCCAAGTGGTGACAATCAAAAATGTCTCCAACATTGCCCAATGCCTCCTAGGGAGTAAAATTACCTCCCATTGAGAATCCCTGCTATAGATGGGAGTGGGCTAGTTTAGAGATTAAATAAGTTGCCGATCAATGATAACTAGTAAAGAGTCCAACCTGTATTCAAACCTAGCATGACTTGATGCCATATATTATGGCATATTAATCAATATGGCAGAAAAAACAAGAGCCTCCTCCACCACCACCCCCCAAAAAAAGAAAGAAAGGAGGAATAAAAGAAAATAAATAAGATGATTCTTTTCAAATGATTTGCTTTTGTTTAAAGCAAAAGAAAGAGAACAGAAGTAGTCCCTAAAGACTGTTAAAGAAACAGACTGTCAAAGATTGTTTTAAGAAAAAGAGTCTCTAATGTACTTAAACTTAACTAAGAGTACGCAGGAACATTCTATGAAGCAGTGTTTCCCAGACTCAGCTGTGTATTATAACGTCCCAGCGAGCTTTAAAAATACTGATATGAGTCCCAGCCCCAGGAGATTCTCATTTAATTGGTCTAGGATGTGGCCAGTGTTTAGGGATTTTTAAAGCTCTCCATGTGTTGCCCGCATGAATCCAAAGCTAAGAACCACTGCTATAAACAATTAAACTAACCTTATCAATTATGCACATTAAATTGATTATATTTCTTTAGCTTAATAGAAAACCAAATGGTTACTTAATAAACTGACTATGTACACTATTCTCAACATCCATTGAGCTACTGATCATCAAATTTGTAGACATCCATAGCATTCTATAGCCAGAAGGGAAGTATTCTCTAGTTCCTAACCTTTGGGCCATCTAGCCTCCCATCATTATTTGCAATAGAAAATGAGCAAAAAAACTTGGAAAGGATATTTGTTATTTCATAATTTTTACAACATCGTAAAAACAAATTTTAGTTATTGGATAAAATCTGGTTTAGAATGGTTTTGAGGCTCTAAACATTCTTTTTATTATCCCAATATGTTTGACTGAGTGGTTTTTCCTAAAAGTTAACCTTGTCTCTACTATCATGAATAATCTAGAACTCAGTAGATGCATCAGTTTCTAATATGTGATTTATTCAGATGACAATAGGGCCTTATAGGTTTTCGTTAAGATAGTCTTCAAACTATGGAAATGATAACCATTTTTCTCAGCGAGCTTTCTGTCACAAAGACCAGGGAATCTTGTCTAATATGAACATAACCCTGCTGTTCACTCCAAGTATACTTCTTTTCCTTCCCTGGGCAATCTACACCTGCACATAAGCAATAAAACAGTGTGTGCGTTCTGATCATTTCTCCAATACCGATGACCTTTTCTAATCACACTGGACAAAAACTTGTCTAGCAATTTGCATTGATTCTTAGAAGACGGTCATTTCTCAAACACGCATCTAAATGTAGGTCATTTCTCACATACTGATCCATGGAATCTGCAAGGTTCTTCAGAATTAAACAAAAGAAACCAAAAATTATGTCCCGTTACAAGTTATCTTTCAATCACTACTCTGAAGATTAAGGGGTGGGTTTGCTTATTCTGTTTTGTGGTTTTTGCCCATTTTGTTGGGGCTTTTTTGGAGTAAGAAGAAGGCTGGGAACTATAAAAACCTTTCCCCAGCCCTGTAAGTTTATAAATACCTTTCAAGAGTTGGATGGAGCTCAATAAGCTATGGTAGAAATGCTCTTCAAAAGAGTCTATACTTCCGTAATGGCTACCATTACATTGGAGCCTTACTTTAGACACCAGAACTCAAAATAGCACTGACTCTGGGTAGCAGCAATATCTGAATTTATCTAACACCTAGATTCCCAGAGAGTTATGTGTAACTTAATTACATTTAATTCTGTTTTACTTATACAAACGGTCCACTATATCCTGCAGTTAACTCTTTCATTTAAAACAGATGAGGGCAGAGAGCACAAATGCTTACTTCTTTTGAGTCTCCATTGCATCTAGTAACCTGGTTTATGTTTAAAATATGCTTTTGTGTTCAAAATACGTGCTATTTCTTGGTTGTCAGAGGTAAATGATTCTTGCATCACAAATGATTATTCTCTAATTTCTGCTTTTCCTTGTTCCATTGCTCCTTCTAAACTAGAGAGAAATTTAGACCAGGATAAAGCCTATGAATGGAAAGGATGAAGTGACAAGGAAAAAGAATGGTGCAGATGTGAGCGTGGGTTTTTTGATGACTGTTGATTACTTGACTCTGGCTTTCAGTTTCCATCGATTGGTTGGGGTCGACTGGATTGACTACCATTATGCTTTGTTTCTGAGAGTGAGCATTTTATTTTCCGTGCAGCAGCATGCCCCTCGTGCATAGGTCATTTCCCTGAGACCTCAAGTATCCAGGAAACAGCCAAGAGCTAGGAAATAAGTCTGAACACTTCTGAGCATCCAAAATAGATATGGCCATTTCCCCACTGTCCAAAACCTTACATAAAGTGGTAAGCCCTTTAGAGCTCCCTGCACGTAATTCTCGTAAACTGAACTGTGTGAGTTTCTAACGAGGCATGTTAGAAGCAGCACATTTGTTAGGAGGTTCGCAAGAATAAGGCTGCCAAAGCCTGAGACACTGGCAACCACGAAATGGCACCTGAGAGACAGCAAGAGAGAAAAAGACCAAACAACAGCAACAAGATAGAAAACCTGACAAAACAAGAACCAAGGAATCAAAACTCAGATATCTGATCATGCCTTGTAGAGGCAAATAACCCTATAGTTGGACTGCATGTAAGGGCAACATTGTATTCTAATGGGGAGAGATTGAGTCATGGTGACAAAACTGAGAAAGCCAAGAGTAAGATACACCCAGGAAACTGTTGGAGGGGGCAGAAAAGTATGCAATATGCTTTAGATCTATAGCCAACATCGTTTTGCAGTTGTTTTTGTGTTTAAGTGAGCGAAGATCATGGGGGGAAATGATATCTTAATTCTTAACCAGTTAACAGTTTTTAACAAAAAACCCATTCTTATTTAAATGATTTAAATAAGTCATTTAAATATGCCACATCGTCCGTAACATGCTGGATACATTAGGCATTACTGTATTTTGAGCAAAGCATGAAAATCTCTTTAGAAGTGTCGTGTTCTACGAAGTGTCACCATTACAGCAATGGAAGGAGAGACAGAGAGAGAAAGAGATACAGAGAGACAGAGATTCCAAGTTCTGTCAGGGTTATTACAGTTCCATCTTCCTTGCGTTTCTTTTCCAGCCACATGTGCTTTCCATTTTGACATAGTTACTAACACAATACTTAATTCATTCTGCTTTTATTTTATTTACTATCCACCAGACTTATCATTCCATGTACCTCCATAATAGTCACAATTTTCATTTTGATGGCTGCCATGTTCCTAAATTGCTTCCAACTTCACTAATTATCCATAAGAACTACTGTAATAAATAAACATCTATACATATATAGCTATTATGTGCTTTTGTAGTTCTGAATTACAAATGTACCTAAGGTAGAGTAAGAAACGTACCTGAAGAGTGACCAGCTTTACAAGACTGTGGTAAAAATAAGGTCAAAACACTAATCAAAGCCCTCCTCCTAAGATTAGCAGTAATCTAATCCCTGGAGATCTGTTCTCCCACTGCTCTGCATTGCCCAAGATCCTGGGGATTCATTCAAATTCTCCACTGAGAGAAAACTAGGTACTTACCACCATCTGGCGGACACTTCGTGACACTGCTTCAGTTAGTCCTGTACCGTGGCCCCGAGGACCCCATGCACCTCATGGGCAACATGCACGGCTCTTATACTGGGAACACTCCTTGCCCACCTGTGAAGGGGGCCCGGTGGGCATTAGCATTCCTCTACTAACAGAAGAACACAGAGAAGCTCTGAGAAGTGGTTCCCTGACCAAGGCGTCACAACCGGTAAGGGACAAAGGCAAATGTTTCATCCCCTAAAACAAACCGTTGTCCATTTCATCACATGAACTCATCATGCCAAGCAAAATCTGAAAATATTGGTGGGGGGGCACTATTCACCTGATTTTTTAACTGTGAGGGACACACTGTACCATATATATAGGTCTGCTTCTGTATCATAACTTTTAAAATATCTTGTGAAAACAGAAAACATACCATATGTGAAATGATGCTCCAAAACACCCTTACACATTATTGGGCTCAAATAATTTTAGTCAGTTGAAATTAACAGTGTTATTCTTTTCCTTTTCATTGAATATATTGGGGTGACACTGGTTAACAAAATTATACAGGTCTCAGGCGCACGGTTCTACAGCACATCATCTGTACACTGTATTGCGTGTTCACCACCCCAAGTCAAGTCTCCTTCCATCACCAGGTACCCTCTTTGCCCTCCTCCACCTCCCTAGACCTTCTCCCCCTTGGAAATCACACTGTTGTTGGTGTCCATGAGGTTTTTTCCTCTCTCCTATTTGCTCAGTCCCTCTACCCAGCCACCCAACCACCCCCAGACAGCTGTCATCCTGCTCTCCATCTAGGAGTCTGTCTCTATTTTGCTTGTTAGTTCAGTTTGTTCATTACATTCCACATAAGAGTGAAATCGTATGGTAATACTTAGAGATTAACATAAAAAACAACGTGAAAGAATCGAGTTGGAAATGCAGTCTCCAAACAACACATTATGGAACTTCAGATGTGTAGTTACACTCATTTCCATGTGATCATATGTCACTGCAGCCTATGGCTGTGAGATGAATTCACTTCCTATTTGCTTTTGAAAGTGTTTCTCCAGCAATAACTCTGTATAGCTGTGCCCTCTGCTGGATGGAAATGGGTACCACTTTGTGGAGCTGTGCAGAGATGTGGTGTGTTATATAATTACATCTATTTAGGCAGAAATTTTCATTACTTGAAGTCTGAGTAATATTTCATAAATTAGTTGGCTCCATCCCACGCCATTCCTCACTCATCTTTATAAGTTACCGGTAAAGAATCTCATCTACTGAAGATTCAAAATACTGTTAACGATTAGGTCAGTACTGTTTATCTGCTGATACTGACTTGTTACTTCCAAAAAAAGTACTCATGAATTAATATAATAACATAAATACAGATTAATCTTTTTGGAGTCTCCCGTGGTTCAAGAAAATGCATCATGAAGCCTCTCATTAGAGTATTTAAGTTTGCAAATATCCAAAGAACCACAAGTATCATCCCATTTAATTTCATTGGGCCATTAAGCAAGTGTTCATTCCCAGGTGGTATGCTATGTTTCAAAGACACAGACCCAAATAAGGCATAGCCCCAGTTCTCAGGAGTTTTACCATGGAACAGAAGATGCTGAGAAGGAAATGGACAATTGTGGAGTAACACACGTCATGAACACTGGGCATAGCTCAGATGCCCCTTCATTGAAGGACTTGCTTCAGCCTCAGAAAGCCACCTCACCCAACACCATGCCCCCTTCCCGGGGCTCCTGTCCAGCGACTGCTGCCTATGAGAGAACAAAGGCCCTGACATCTCAGTCTAACTTGGACAACTGAGAAAGGCCATTTTAGCTCCTGAGATGCCTGCGGGTTCCACAGAGGCTGTTGTTAGGCCACATCCAAGTTCAACTCTTCTCTCTAGCCCAGTGCTTCTCAACTGGGGGTGATTTTGCAGCCCCCCTCCCCCAGCCGCATACTTGGCAATGTGGAAACAGTTCTGGTTGTCACAACTTGGGGAAGGAGAGTGGTGTGTGGGTGCTACTGACATCCAGAGGGTAGAGGACAGGGATGCTGCTAAACGTCCACAATTAGCAGCCCCACCGTAAAGCATTACCCATCTAGGTCAATATGCCAGCAGTTGAGAAATCCTGTCTACCCAGTCCTGCTTCTTTCATTTCCCTTTCATAGGTGTTGGCCCCGAGGTCATTCCTTAATAAACATCCTGCACACTAAATTCCGTTGTTGAGTCAGCGTTTGGAGGAACGGTTACAAAAGGATCTATAACAAGAACCCATTTTGGTTTTATATGTGTGTATATAAGCAAGAGAGTGGCATGTATGTGTTGAAATGTATTAGTATAACACAAACCTGGAAGGACATACTCTAAAGATGAAGAGCCGGTATTTTACAGTAATGGGACCGTGTCTTGTTTCCTTTTGTGCTTAAGTGCCTGGTTTCTGAGATTTGTGTTTTTCTTCTTGTGATCTGTTCTGTGCAGAGAGCACATGTTACTTTTGCAACTTGGGGAGGGAAAGTGGGGTAATTGCAAAGAAAGAGGGCATGGCCAATAGTATCAAACATTGCAGAGAGGCCAAATAATGCCAGATAATAGCTAGGAAGAAGCCAGCAGAGAGCCTCGGGGAGGTGGCTGTAGAAGGCGAGGGAATCAAAGTAGGCCGTTTTCTACAGCAGTAGGACCACAAAGAGAAGTTGAAGAATAGAAGAGTAAGGTGCAGGAGATGAAAAGTCGACCAAACCGATTGCCAAGATCAGAGCCTGGACGAGATTGATGCAGACGCAAAAGGGGCTGGGGAGAAGACAGGTGCTGATGTAAGACAGAGGTGTGTAATTGGGCAAGGTGCGTGTGAGGGCGTGGGTTTGGATGCCAAGAACACAAGAATGGATTGGCCCAGGCAGAAGCCAAGAGCCCTCTTCTTCTAAAACAAGACGCACGGTCATTACGGAGTTCAGATGGCAACACATTTTGAAGTGATAAATTCTGCAACTGGTCATCTTCATTTTTTCAGTAGGAGGTGAGGTCGTCCACTGAAAGAGCGTCTGGGTGGCGGGACAGGAGTTTGCCAGGAAGGTGAAACGGAAGGGAAACGAGCGACCCAAAGCCCTGCCTGAGAGGGCATGCTCCTAGGAAACTTACCTTTCCTTTACCCAGTTTCAAAGTAAAATCTCAGGAGTGTTAGCACTACCGACATCACCGAGGCCAGGGAACGGGCTCCCAACCAGCGCTTCTCTACAACACTCAGGTGGCAGAGGGCTCCCGGAGGGCTCTAAAAGGCCCACCTGGCAGCATCAGCCACACCTGTACATCTCCACGGGGCTTTTGGGCACTCAGTATCACAGTCTGGGATTATTCTGTGCTACTTCCTGCTTTAGGGAACGGTGTCTGAAGATTTCCTTGCCTTGCCGTGGGGTTTCAAGAAGCTGTACAACCTCTCGCCGGGTCTTCTGGCATATCTCAATCTGATCTCCAGCTGCTGGGACTTCTCCAGAGTATAAAAAAGAGGGCATGTCATGCTGCAGCTGGAGCCTCGTTTTCTCCTAGCTCTCCCGGACACACCTGTCCACCCCCAGGACACGCTGATATGAGATCATTGTTAGCATATGGTCTTAATAGAGCGTGGAATTTTTAGGTGCTTTGTTAAAAGAAATGGTTCTCAACTGGGAGTAATTTTGCCTCCATGCCAAGGGGAGATTCGGCCATTTTGCTGAACATCCTACAATGCACAGGGCAGCTTCCACAACGAAGAATGATCTGTCCCCAAATGTCAATAGTGCTGAGGGTGAGAAACCCTGCTTTAAAGAGTTCCTTATCTGCAAGGACCTTTTCTTTTTTAAAATCCTCACCCCAGGATATGTTTTTAGTGATGAGAGAGGGAGACGGAGAAGGAGAGGGAGAGGGAGAGAAGGAGAGAGATTGATTGGTTGCCTCCTGTATGCACCCCGACCAGGAATCAAATCTGCAACCTATTGGTGCAGGGGAGACACTCCATCAACTGGGCCACCCAGCCAGGGCTGCAAGGACCTTTTTAAAGTCTTCCTAAAACCCATATAAGGGTTATTTTTAATTTGAAATTAGTGTCGAAAATAAATCAAAGAAAATGCCAGATGAGAGTGACGAATGGTAGGATTTATAAATGTCCACAAGATGGCACTGAAACACAGACGAAAATTCAATCTTCTCCAGCCTCCATTTCAGAATGCAGTTTCTCACTCACCCTGGTCAGCTTTCTAGGGTAACAAAAGCCCATCCTTTTTCTAAAGGGCTTGTCACTTTTTTGTGCCTAGTGTTCCCTACCACCAGTATTTTCATGCAAGTGAATTAAAATGATTAGTGACTAAAACTTAGCCTGGAACATAAAAAGAACAGGGCCACCTACTCGATCAGCTACAGAATTTGTGGGAGAATCTGCTAGCTTCTTGCCTTCTTTTTAGCTTAACATTTAGCTGGGCACCTGGCTAGCAGACATTTCCAAGACTCCAGTACCCTTAGGATGGTCAAGTGACAAAGCTCTGGCCACAAGTGGGATTTAAGCAGAAGTGTTGTTGGGGACTTCTGGGTAATACCCTTAAAGAAGTGGTTCTCAACGGGGGGGGTGACTTTGCCCCTAGGGGACATTTGGCCATGCCTGGGACACCTTTAATGGTCACAACTGGAGGATGCTAGTAACCTGTAGTGGGTAGAGCCCAGGGATGCTGCTAAATATCCTACAATGCACAGGACAGCCCCCCCAAACACAGAATTACCCAGCTTCCAATGTAAATTGTGCCCCGGTGGGCAAACGCTACCTCAGAGGAACAGGGCATGCCACGGCTTCCCATACCTCTCTTCCCACTGGCTGTGACGGTACAGTGGTGCACCATCTTGGTCCATGTGGGCCAAGGCAACAAATCAGGGAGCATGAAGCTACAAGATAGGTGGCATCTGAGTCCCTGAGCCAGTGAATCTACCTTACCACTCTGAACACCTTCCACCCAGAGACAGAATATATACACACACACTCATGGCACTATAGTCCACATACTCGTAGTACTCCAGTAACTGCTCTACCTCAAACATATCTACTCTAGACCTGTCTGTTCTGCCTTACCCAGGAGGCCCTTGGCATTTTCTCCCTCCTACTTACCCCTATTTTTCTCATGGTCCTTCTCCCCTGATGTGGCCTCTTCCCTAAGGCAGATATTTCAACAGCCCCCAACTGATTTATCAGCCTCACTCCATACCTGACCTTTCCCAGAAGATACTACACTCCTAACCACTCCCCATACAGCCCCACCTCCACCCCCATTCTATCCATAGATATTTCATTTTACCCCACATTCATTTCTTAAACAGAGCAAAACTACTAAAAAATGTCAGTATCATGAAAGAGCAATAAAAAAATCTGGGGAACTGTTCTAGATTGCAGGAGACTAAAAGATGGCAAAACGAAATATATGGATTGTGGATAGGGTAGAAACGAGTGGCAGTAGAGGCCATTATGGGATAGTTAAGGAAAATTGAATATGAATTGCATGTGGAAGAATGTCCTTGTTCCTAGGAGATGCATACTGAAGTATTTAAGATTGAATATCATGGTGTCTGCAACCAACTTCCGAATGGTTCAGCAAAATAAGGATTATTTTATATAATAACTACATATTCATAAGTTTAGTCAGTTGGGTGCTAGATAGATTTTAGATAAAGCAAGATGGCAAAACATTAATAATGGGTAAAACTGGATAAAGGGTCTATGAGTACTCATTGTACTGATTTTCCTTTGGGTTTTATTTTTTCCCAAAATATAAAGGGCTAATAGAACATCACTTGAAGAATGTTTTTCATAATACACGTGCTTCTGCTGTAGTCCAAAACCAAGGAATCAAGGCTTTTCCTGGGTGGGACTTGGGAATCTGCATTTTAAAAGTCCTAGCGCCCCAAGTAAGAAACACGCCTGTGAAACTGCATCTCAGACCTGCCTCTGCCTCCTCTGGTCCTGGATTTCCTTCAGAACTTAAACCTTGACACTAGTTATTTTTGACAATGTTGAAAGCAGGTGCAGCTAGGGATTGGGGGTGGTGAGAAGAGCAGTGAACTGAGGATATGTTCTGGAGCACTCCAGTATTTTAAGATGGGCAGACAAGGAGAATTCCATGAGACATCAACAAGGAAGGGCCAGGGAAGTAAGATGGTAGAAATGCCAGGAGTGCACGTATATACTTCAAAAGAGGATAGAGATAGATGACAAGGCATTCTAGGTGCGCCTGCTCTAGAAGTTGCATCAGGATGAGGAAAACTAAGTTGTTACATCAGTTCAGAAATGGGTCATTTGATGCCAGAGTAGATTTTCTTGGCCAGCCCTCTCTTCCTTCCAGTTGCCAGTATGTGCCGTGGGACTGGCTGACAGAGCCACCTGATATCTCAGACGGGAGAAATTTCTTTTCCAAAAAAAGCAAGGTCTCTGGGAGAGAGATGCTATCAAGCCCCAGAGAGAAAGTTTAGCAGTTAAGGGGGGTTTCCTTTGCTTCTTCCTCCTGCTGAATTCTGGGACGGGATTTATAGTTCTTGGGAGGCAGTGTACAAAACCACTTCAGAGTCACAGAAAATACTCCTGTTTGACATTTGAGAGTGAAGCGGTTGGGGATCATGGAGCCTGGAATCTACGGCTCCTAGAATTGGGTGGTAGTGAGAGTGTTAAATACAAGCTGTGAGACTTGACGAAGGGAAGTAAAAACCTACCACTGCTTCACCAATTGACTCCATCACAGCTGGGGTTTTACAGCCCCAGTCATAAGGGGCACCCTTTCTCGCTCTTACTTGTCCCGCTAAGACGTGTGTGGACCCAGGTATGGATAAATCCTCTTCACTTTCAGTGGAGCTCAGTGAGGCATTTTTAAAAATGTAAAATGAAAGGAAGAATACGAACAGAAGTTAACAAAGGAAGTAAAGAACAGTTGGTCAGGACAACGGTCCATTTGATCCATTCTTCCCATAGCAGACGGAGCAACTGCTCCAGAACACAAATCTCACCCTGAAAATGCCAGGCTCAGATCTTTTAAGTGGTTTTCCATTGACCTCAGAAAAGAGTCCAAAATTGTAAATGACACACAAGGCCTTTCTGATACTAGCTGACGTTTGGCTTTGTCACCCATCACTTCTCTTCACACACTCTACACTCCAGTTACCACTTTTGTATCTGTATGGCCACTGAAATCAAGCACAGTAGTTAAGAGTACAGACTCCAGAGTCAGGCTACCAGGCCTTAATCTCAGACGTGAGCAAGACTCTGATCCTCTCTGCCTTCATTTCTTCAGTGACAAAACGAGGCTACCAACAGAGGTGCTTTAAGGATCAGATAAGAGGCCTGCCACAAAGTCAGCACACAATACATGTTAGCTGTTCCTCAACAAACAATGATTGGCTGACTGCCTGTCACGTCCATTTATCACATGCTACTTCTCACCTAGAGGAAAGGCAGACATGTAAACAGGACATTATCATACGTTGTGATCAAAGTGAGGATAGAGCTGTGTGAGCCAGAGGGAACAACTCGTGGGTTTCCTCCCTCGCACCCTTCCCTCAGCTACATTCATCAAAGGTGTTACTTCAAATTCAACTTTTAGCCAGGCCCTGAGGCTTGAGAAAAGTAAATAATTTCCAATTTAATGCTGGCATTAGAACTTTAGGCACTGGCATAGTCCTACTGCCTGTTAAAATATCAAAATACTTTCATATTGCTTAGCAAATGCCCTGAGCACCTGAAGTGTTCTGGCTCTCGGGAGCACTGACTGGACACCATCAGCGTCCACCCTCGTTCCCCCTATGGCACATGTGTGGCAGCTTGTCCGACACTGTTCTTTTGCTCTCATACCCCACCCCGATGGTAGCAACTCTAGGCACTGTGAGCAAATGGGAATTACCAGTTTGTTCAAGCCAGCATTCATTTGGATATCACCTTGGCTTGCACTTGGGGATACCGCCTGCTCTATGAGTCCTAGGAGCTGTCTCTGTTTGCTTGTTGAGACGCCTGTTGTCTTAGGATAGCTTTTGGCCTTCTTTTGGGCCATGGCCTATGCCTGCAATACTCTTTGGAAACCTGTGCCTATCCACCAGCCTGGCTTCCTTCTAGCCATCTATCTACCCCACGTGAGAGGTTTCTGTTGCCTCCTAAAGGCACCCAATCCATTCTGTCGGTATTACCAGCTCTACGTACGCTAGGACTTATCATGACATGTGGCATTAGGAACATGTCCTGGTATCTATGAAAGAATACAAAGTGAGAGATTTGGAACCAGAGCTATCTGTCCTTGAATCCCAGCTCTACCATCTCTTAACTCTCTGAACTTGAGCAGGTTATTCAGCTTCTCTGGGCCTCAGTTGCCTCACCTGCAAAATCAGATAATACTAATATGTACTTCATAGGGCTTTGGGGAAAATTAAAAGACATAGTAGTGAAAAGCACTTAGAAGAATGCCTGGTACATAGGAAAAGCTCAGTAAATGTTATTATTGCTATTGTTACTATTCTTATTATTTTATATCGAAGCTTTAATGGGCACATTGAGCATATTTTCAAATAGTTTTACCTTGCTTGCCTTTTCGAGTGGCTCAACACCTCCACAAATGTAGGTATGAAAGACATTGATTAGCATGCCAATTTCCAAGGGGAAGAAACTGATGCTCAGCTATATTAAGGGATTAAGTGACATTAAGTGGCAGTGGTGAATGACACATTTTTGACTCCCTATTTTCTGTCATTTTCCCCACCTGGGAACACTGAAATAGGTGGATCATTATTTATTCAATAAAAATTTATTAAATGGCTACTATGTACCAGATATTGCGCTAAGCACCGAGGATACAGTAGTGAGCAAGACTGACATTCTAGTGGGAATAAACAGTCAATAACCAAACAAATAATAATATAAATGACATATCAATTGGTATGATGAAAATAAAACAGGGTGATGTTTAAAGAATAACTGTGAGAGTTCGGTGAAGGAAGGAAGGCTTTTCTGAGGAGGAGACTTTCATGACAAGAAGACAAAGACAAGCTGGAACCCTTTTCTTTTCTTTTCTTTTCTTTTTTTTTTTTTTTCTGTGTGGTTGCCTCTCACTCGCGCCCGCAACTGGGGACCTGATGTGCAACCTGGTAATGTTCCCTGACTGGGAATCGAACCAGCGACACTTGATTCTCAGGCCGATGCTCAATCCACTGAGCCACAGCAGCCAGGGCTTGGAACCCTTTTCACATTTGATATGTGACTGGGATCTGGGAGGGAAGTTCTCACAGAAAGGAACTTCCTGCTCTGGGCCTCCACAGACAAGTGGAAGAAGCAGGAGGGAGGGCTGCAAGTTAAGGGTGGCTCAGGGCCTAAAGTCAGAATTAGAGACTTTCTGGAGAAGCACAAAAGCAAAGAAACTTGTGAATAGTGCAAGGCATTTTCCTTACAAGTATTTATTAAGTCTATATTTTTCAATTAACTTTACTGAGATATAATTTAGATAGAATAATGTTCAGATAGAATAATGTTTACTAATTTCAAGTGTATAGTTTGCTGAGCCTTGAGAAATGTACACATAAACCTGCACTAACCACCCCCCTCTGTTATTATCAAGGTGCATAGATGACATTTCCATAACCCTAAAACATTCCCTTGTGAATCTTTGCAGTCAATTATTGTGAGGTATTTTGTATAATGTCCCTCGATTTGAGTTTACTGAATCATTTTCATGATTACGCCGGAGTCATGCTTTTTTTTTTTTTTTTTTTTTTTGCAAAAATGCCGTAGAGGTAATGTGCCCTTCTCTTGACATCATGTCTGGAGGTAGGTGGTGTCAATGTCTTTACTGGCAATGTTAACCTTGATCACCTAATTAAAATGTGACTGATGGGGTTTATCTATTGTAGTTACTCCTTTTCCCTTTGTAATTAATAAATATTTTGTGGGAGGAGTGATATCCCATAAAGATTTACACTGGCATTGTATGAGACCTATGTGTTGAATTAGAGAATATTGTTTTGTTTTATTTAGTTATAGTAGAAGCATAGTCTGTTTCTGTATTTATCAGCTTTCCTCTATTTTCCTCGTTCATGTTTTATGGCTTTGTTTTTTAATAAACACGGGTTCTGAATGAATAGGAAAACAGTGTGAGAAGAATGGAAAGAAACATAGAGAAGCAAACTTGGATTTGAATACCAACTCTCCCACTTACTGATCACATGACCTTGCAAAAGTCTTTTAAACCTAAGCCTCTAGTTTCTCATCGGTAAAAATGGCTAATAAGAAACGATGTCACAAGGTTTTAGGAAGAATTAAAGCACTTAGTAGTGTCTGGCACTCAGTAAGTGCTCTGTAAATGCCATTTCTTGCCTTCCTTAATATGCCAGTGTTTAATATTGTCATTTTCTTTCTCTGACTGGGTGGCTCTAGGATATAGAAACACAATCAATTTTTAGATGTTTTTCATGTTCTGACAGCACAAAGACTTTAGTGCAGGGGTAGTGCTCAACCTTTTACATGTTTCTGAGTCGCTGGGGAGAAAGAATCTGGAACTGTTTTAGTTGATGGCAAATTCTTACACCTCACTAGTATTTTCTATCTTATACTTCTGCAAAGTTCACTTATTACTTCTGGTATTAGGGGACGTGATTTTCATGGATGTACAAATATATATCATTTGCAAAAGTAGCATTCTTATTTGTCTTTTTTCCGTATTAGAACTATTTTAAAGCAGAATTTTGAAAGGTCGATTTTGTGTTGTCCCTGTTTTCAAGCAGAATTAATGCAATATGAGCTTTGTTGGGAAGATGTACTCCTATGTTAAGCAAGAGAGGAAACACTACAGACATCCTTCTCCTTCTCCCTGATATTTGTAAGGTTTCAGTGAAACTTTGATTTCTCTGCTTTTTCCTTGCTCCAAGTTTTATTTCCCCTTTCCTAAACTTGTTTGATTTGTTCCCTACGTTCTTTAAGCAGGAGCCAATGCATTGGCTTCTTTTGTACTGATACACGTTTTTACGACAAGACATTCTCTAAGTACTGCCTTGGCAATATAATGCCTACCCATTTTTGCTTTTGCCTCAAGTTCCATTATGGTTTGGCATGGCACTGTTACTGTATCTTCTGTATCACAATCAAGGAATTTTTTGCATTAATTTTTTATTGAATTTGTTGGGGTGACATTGGTTAATAAAATTACAATCTATAGGTTTCAGGCGTACAGTTCTATAATAAGCCTTCTGTATATTGTATTGTGTGTTCACCACCCCTAGTCATATCTCCTTCTGTTAGGGATAAAGAAGCAAGCCAGTGGCTCTCAAACCAGCAGGAGATAATTAACAGATGAATCATGGAAAAGGGGCGAGGGAACGACATTCTGCAGCTCCTCACACATATCTCTGGGATCAAAAGGAGAAAGACTGTTGTCACCAAACACAGAGAAATGGGAAGATGTAGCTAGATAACTTGGCAAGTACAGTAAGTTGGACATAGACCTATAACTAGATTACCCTTAGTTAATCACACCCTGAGTTAAGTAGTTAATCACATTAGAATAGATTGTGAACCCGGATTAACCAGTAGTGGAGAAACCGGGGAGAAGGAGAGGGGAGGAGAGCTCATCGCGTTAGTATAAAACCAGTTTACTTTGTCTACTTTGCGCGCACATGCTCCTGGCTGGTGGTGCGCCCAGCTCCGCAGACTCACGAATAAATGCCTCGCTTTGCTGCTCAAGTCCTGTGTACCAGTGGTTTATTGTGAGCGTTTCTCACCCTTCCATCACCATTTTTCTCCCCTTTATCCTCTGCCTCCCCCAATTCCTTTTCCCTTTGGTAATCACCATACTGTTGTCTATGTCTATGAGGTGGGTTTTTTTTTCCTTTTTCTTTTTTGGCTTAATTTCTTCACCTTTTCCACACAGCCTCTCAACCTCCCTCCCTTGTGACAGTTGTCAGTCTGTTCTCTACCTGTTTTGTTTGTTTATTTTGTTCATTAGATTCCACATATGAGTGAAATCATATGGTACTTGTCTTTCTCTGACTGCTATTAATTTTGACTTAAAAAAACAGTACACAGTATGGAATTTGCTCAAAAAACTAAAAATGGAACTGCCTTTTTACACATTGATTCCACCGCTGGGATTATACCCTAAGAACCCTGAAACACCAATTCAAAAGAACCTATGTACCTCAATGTTCATAGCAGTGTTATTTACATTAGCTAAGGGCTGGAAACAGCCTAAGTGCCCATCAATAAGTGAGTGGATCAAAAACTGTGATGCATTTACACAGTGCAATACTACACAGCAGAACGAAAGAAGGAACTCTCGCCCTTCACAAGAGCATGAGTGGACCTGGAGAATATTATGCTTAATGAAATCAGCTAGCGGTGAAAGGCAAATACTATACGATCTCACCTAATACAGGAACCTAATGAACAAAACAGACAAATGAGCAAAATAGAGCCAGTGATATATAAACAAAGAGCAGACTGACAGCGACCAAAGGGGAAGGGGAAGGGGAAGGGGAGTAATGGGGGAAAGAAAGGGAAGGGTCGAGTCAAGGAGCAAGTATAAAGGACCCATGGTCATGAGCAAAAGGTAAGAACTGACTATGAATGTGGGAGTGGGGGTGGGCGGGGCAGGGGAGAGCAATGGGAAAAGGATTAGGACAACTGTAGTTGAACAACAATAAAATTAAAAATTAAAAAACTAAAAGCATATTAAAATAAAAATAGTACATTGAAATATTATTTATCTTGATTACTGAGTTTTCTGGTACCCCCTTAAAATGTGACCCTGAAGCAAGTGCTTCTAACACTTCACCTCAACACAGCCCTAGACCTGCAGTAACCTTCTAGATGAGTTATGCTCACAACTTCCTTTTAAAATGGATGCCTGATGCTCAGATAGACTAAAACTGTCAGAGATAGCAAACCAATTAATTACACCACCTATCAGGAGATAATCGTGATTTTCCCCTCCTTCTTCTCCTGTCTTCCCTTTTTACACGTTGGGTTCGCGGCTCAGCAGAAATCTTTGCCCATTTCCAACTGTTGGCACTGAGGAAGGCCGCATTGCTAATATGGTGCCGGGGAGCACTTCTCAATTTATAGAGGTGAAAGGCCAGGGTCCCACCCTCCAGGGATAAACCTCAAGACTGCAGAGCTGTTCCAGACACTTGCCAGGGCCCTTTGAGGCCCAAAGCATTCTTTTCTCTCTTGGAGTTTGTCAATTAGTTCTGGCAAAAATCAAGTTTCCTCACCCTGATCTTACCTCATCTACACAGGTTTCCCTGAGAAAATATGGAAAAGAAACTCTTATAATCCTGAAATATCAGAAGTAAAAAAGCCCTCAAGGAGAATCTTACCCCAATGCCTTCCACTTAACAGCACATATAACTTCCTGTGCTGTATCTCCACAGTCTCAGGAATCCCTAAGGCTGCCTCATAATAAAAATCAGGAGCAAGTCAAGAGCCAAGTTAATCAAGGAAGTAAACTACTATGGGCCCCAGTTATGCTCAGGGAGATCTGAGTCATCAGAAATGCAGCCCTGGCCCTGTAACTTGTTTATTAAGGATTTTCCTAAGGACAGAGACAAGGATCTGTAGTGGCTCAACTCCAAAGCTCTTCATGGGGTGGGATGGGACTGCAAAAGATTTGACTAGCTTTCATTTGAGTTGCGGAGCTTTAAAGGTTCTGCTTTAAAGGGGCCTGCCTTTCCTTCTGACAGGTCCAGGCACTGTGAAGAAGCTGGTAAAGTTTGCCTCCATGCCTCTTATCCCCCACCCCTCACCCCGTAAAGTGTCTCTCTAGGTTATATTGTCAGAGAATTTTGTTTTTATTTTAAAATATATCAAGAACACTTGCAAATGTGTTAGGATGGGCTTTGAGACATACAGCTTCCTTCACATAGCCACATTTATAAGATTCACCTTGTGCAAAGCATCACATCCATTCCTCCAGCTTAAACAGTGAGGGTAATTTCTGGCTACATTTTACACGTGAAGAAACAGGCTTACAGTCTAGGTGACTCTGTAAGGCCACGTAGCTAGTAAGAGGCAAAAGCTTTGACTTTTGAATTCAGAAGGATGCCACATCTTGTGCTTGTTCTACAAAGCCACTCGCACCTCAAAGGTGCTAAGGTATGCCACAGCAAACTAGCTAGTAGAGGACCACAGGGTCGAAACCACTATCTTGATCTCATCTGATCTGCAATGAATTCTAGCATTATAATTGACTTCTGAGAAGCATACAACAAATCTAGGAACTTAGTGCTAGTCTCAATGGAATTCGCATAGCATGGCTATGAGGAATTTACCATTCTGTAGTTTATTCTCAGAAAAATTTCCTTTCAGACTGGTAGAAGACAAGGAAATCTCATCAATTGAAGGAAATGACTTATAAGGAAACTTTATTCACACAGGGGGGAGGATCAGAACACATTGTAGTTCAGTCAGTAAATACTAAATAGCCATGGCTAAATAGTAAGTACTAAATAGCCACATGCAGTTGATATTGAGTGTGTATGTGTGTGTGTGTGTGTGTGTGTGTGGGCGTGCGCGAGCGCGCGCGTGCATGTGGCAAGTGGTCACAATGTCCTTGAGTAATATACCTATCAATTTTTTTTTGTCTAAGCTAGCTGTCCTGTCATGATGACTGTAGTCAAGAACCCTGCCTCAACACCCATGTATTTCTCCAGCTTATCCTTACATAAAAGAGTGCCTTAGTATGCAGGTGCCACACTATCTCACAGTTCTTGTTGGCCTTGTGCTACTTCTGTTTAATTTCTTATATATATGAGTCCCTGTTGTCCAGGCAGTATGGATAATTTGTTACTGTCTTGCCTGCCGCCACGAGAATAAAGTTGGTGTGAATTCCTTCTGCAATGCCCCACTGTCATTTTGCAGTCTCACCGAATCCAAAGTTAACCTGCCTGGAGCTGAGCTCCTGCGGCACTTGGTACAGTCAGCAGGACTTGCCACAAATGAAAGCTATGGAGCAGGGGTCAGCCACGGGGCACGGCCACTAAGGGTGGGCTATTGGGTTGGCCTGCATGGATATGTGGTTCATGGTGGTGACCGTGTTGGAGGCTTCGGTGCCCCTGCAAGATTGGGAGAGGGTAGAAGTGACTCCTGAGGTGAGAGAAGAGGCTCTGCTGAAGATAGGGGGCTCTCTAGGGAAGAAAAGTGCCTGGGTAGGGGCTGGTGCTGTAGGCTGGCTATTTCTCTGTTCTGAATAAAGCATTCAGGGAGTTACTTGAATTGGAAGCCCAGGTCCGAGAGTTGAAAGAGGACCTGTTTCAGGAGCAGGAATTGAGGGCTGCCTGGGAGAAAACATGGGAGCTATTAGAGGTGGAAGTGGCCACCCTGAGGGCCTGGATCAGGACTGGTTTTGTGACAGGATCAGAGGTACAGGTCATAGACTCCTCGGAGGATGAGGATGAGGAGGAGGATGTTGGGGAGGGCTAGACCTCACCCATTTCAGCCATGCCTGGGGTGGCGGTGGTGGTAATGCAGAAGATTAAGACTAAGTGTCTTTGAATGACTGAGGGTCAAGCCAGCCCCCTCTGCCAGTCACAGAGCACTCCACAGTGCATCCGTACTTGCAAGCAGAGCTGGTGGATTTGGGGAGCTGCTTCTGGCAAAAGGCATCAGAATCTTTGGCGGCTTGGTTGCTAAGATTATGGGATGTAGGGGCAGATGGCATTTTACTTCCTGGCCAGGGAATGGATAAGCTTGTATCCATCCCCACGCACCCAGTGCTGAGGCAGCAGCTGCAGAATGCACACGAGACTCCAGGCAATCATTCCCTGTTAGATTGGATCAAGGCAGCTGATCGCATTACGTGGCCGAACCCAGGAGATCTTCCATCTACGTCCAGCAGGTGGCAGTTGTATACTGGGTTACAGCAGCTATTAGGAGAACTGGGACTGAAGGATGCTATTTATACTGTAATTTGAAAACTCATGGCCTGGATGAAGAAGTGTTCACAGCGAGAATAAGGGATTTGGTCCTACAAACTGCACTGTAGTAGTTATTCAGACCCAACAGAAACTACCCTGGGGAGGGGAGTAAAGGTGTGGTATACAAAACCAGGGAGGGACCTGATACCTGCTATTGTATTATCTCAAGATATCTCTATAGCATGCAGCCTACCGGACGAGCAAGACCTACCCTTGTTAGTAGCACTAAAACCTATTTTTAAAATCACCCTAGGGTCAGTCTGTAGCAATGTGTACATGGACTGGTCATACACCATTTGCTGAGGTGGCAAATGCCTTGGCATGCAGTGTCAGCACAGAGTCGCCAAGCAGAATTGTCCCCGGCTTACCATGGAGAGCGTGGATCCTTTGTTCCTGTCTCACCTGCTGCCACAAGAATAAACTTGGGACTTCTGGCCAAAATGGAGACATAGGTAGACACGCTGCATCTCCTTCCACAACTGAAAAGGAATACAACTACCTCAAAACTGGAGACACCCAGAAGTTCCAGAAAGTCGAGCTGCATGGAAGTTCAGCAAACACAGATTTAAAGAAGAAAAACTCATCCAGAGAGGCAGGAGGGATGGAGCCGGGGAAGAGAGGAAGCAGTGAGGTGGCAGCGGCAGCTGTGGCATCGGCAGTGGCAGACCAGTGGAAAACGCAGTCACACCTTTAAAAAAAGTAGGGAGGAACACCTGGTCAGAGCTCTCAGCACCAGACCAGACAGTGCAGCTCACAGTTCCAGCACCAGGGAAAATAAAGCCCATTGCTCGTGACTGAAAGCCAGTGGGGGTTGGGGCATGGGTAGAAGCTGCTGTTCTCTCAGCAGAGTTCCTTTGTTTAGAGGCCCTCATAGTCCTAGAATGCCACAAACCCACCCATTCTGGGAACCACAGCCAGAGAAATAGCTAGAGACAGCCAGTTCCACACAGGAAGTGGGAGAAGTGCCTGGAAAAGGGGCGAGGGTTGAGCAAGCAGCTTTGTTCCCTCTCAGACTCCTCTCCCTCATACGGCACCACAATGTGGCAAAATTGGTCGCCCCATATTAATGAAGACCTAAGGCTCTGCCCCTCACAATGTAGCAGTTGTGACAGCTCTACTAACACAGAGGCAAACACAGAAGCCTCTCAAGTTAATGAGACAGAGAAGTATGGCCCAAAAGAGAGAACGGATCAAGGTTCCAGTGGAAGAACTAAGCGATGAGGAGATAGGCAACCTAACAGACTGAGAGTTCAAACCACTGGTGATAAAGATGCTCACAGATGTGACAGATATGCTGGAGTGTGGCAAATGCAGAAGGGAACAAGTGAAGGCTAAGTTAAGTGAAACCAAGGACAATCCACACAAAACCAATAGTAAAGGGAAGGAAGTCTGGGTTCAAATCAATGACTTGGGACATAAGGAAGAAAAAAACAGTCAACCATTGTAGAAGGAGGAAACAAGAATTGAAAAAAAAAGAATGAGGACAGGCTTAGGAACCTCTGGGACAACTTGAAACGTGCCGTCATCTGAATCATAGGAGTGCCAGAAAGAGAAGAGGAAGAGCAAGAAATTGAACCTTATGTAAAAATAAATAAATAAATAAATAAATAATGCCAATGTTGGCAAAGGAAAGAGACATACAGGTCCAGGAAGCACAGAGTCCCAAACAAACTAGACCCAAAGAGGACCACACCAAGACACATCACGATTAAAATGCCCAAGGTCAAAGATAGAGAATCTTCAAAGCAGCAAGAGAAAAGCAGAGTTACCTACAAAGGGGTGCCTGTAAGACTATCAGCTGATTTCTCAAGAGAAACTTTGCAGGCAAGAAGGGACTGGTAAGAAGTATTCAAAGTGATGAAAAACAAGGATTTACAACCAAGATTACTCTATCCAGGAAAGCTATCATTTAGAATGGAAGGGGAGATAAAGTGCTCCCCAGACAATGTGAAGTTAAAGGAGTTCATCATCACCAAGCCCTTATTATATGAAACGTTAAAGGCACTTATTTAAGAAAAAGAGGGTCAAAACTATGAACATTAAAATGACAACAAAGTCACAACTATCAACAACAGAATCTAAAAAATAAAAACAAACCAATAAAAGTAAACAGACAACCAGAATAGGAACAGAATCATAGGCATAGGGATCATTTGGAGGGTTATCGGCTGGGAAGGGGAAGGAGGAGAAGTAGTGCAGGGATTAAGGAGCATAATTAGTAGGTACAGAATAGGCAGGGGGACATTAAGAATAATATAGGAAAGGGTGAAGCCGAAGAACTGGTATGCACAACCAATGGACATGAACTAAGGGGGGTGGGACTGCTGGAAGGAAGAAGGATACTGGGTGGAGGGGAGCAAAGAGAAAAGAAATTGGGACAACTGTAACAGCATAATCAATAAAATATACTTAATTAAAAAAATCAACTTGGCACCTTCCTCCAAAGAAACCCTTTTGTTCCTCTAATGTGGGACATTGAAAAATTAATACCTGCCTTTTGTCATCTAGTGGTTATGGATTGAATGATGTCTTTTAACCCTGTTGCCAAAACTGTTGTCCCGAGAATACAACAAGGATGCCAGCCCGTTAAACCAAGCACGCCATTGTCCGGGGACAACCAACGGACCTGGAGTCTGCAAGACCCTTCCCCATGTGAAAAGACCACCCTCCCCTCCACACCCCCATTCTTATTAGTGATGTCTGGACCCAAGGGTAGGTAGGCCGACGGCCATGTCCAGAAGCAGCTAGAGGAGCTCCAGACCGTCACCCATTGTCCTTTATAAAATTATAAAGGGTCTTAAGTCTGAGAGGGGGGATTGTTATTTTTTATTGTTAGAATAATTAGTTAATTGATTAATTAATTAATTTTAAAAAAGAACAATATAGGAAAGGATGAAGCCAGAACTTGTATGTACGACCCATTGGCATGGACTGGGTTGGGGGGGTTGCTGGGGGAGGGGTGCTGCTGGGTAGAGGGGAGCAAAGGGGGAAAATTGGAGCTATTGTAACAATATAATTAATAAAATATACTTAAAAATAAATAAATAAACTTGGAATGAATTCCCTCTCAAACACTCCACTGTCACTTTTTGGTCTCACTTAATCCAAAGTTAACCTGCCTGGAGCTGAGCTCCTGCAGCACAGTAGCCCATCTGCAAATTCCTGACAAAGACCGAGAAAACCGTACCCTCGGGATTAGAGGGGAGATTATCAAGTTATATGTGTAATGTGGCAGAAACAGGGGGTCCACAGGTGGCAAACCTCTGGATCATAATGGACAAACCATATTACTTAGAGATTTGGACATGAGTTATATCTTTATGTCTTGGGTGCTCAGAAAATTACCTAAGGTCAGATATAGATCCAAGCCCAACACTGTATCACTAATCCTTGGATTTAGACCCACTCCCCTCTTTTGCCTCAGATATATCTGATTAAGAAACACGACTTTTTTTTTCTAGCCCTGGCTGCTGTGGCTCAGTGGATTGAGCATCGGCCTGCGAGCCAAGTGTCGCTGGTTCAATTCCCAGTCAGGGCATATGCCTGGGTTGCAGGTCAAGGTCCCAGTTGGGGGCTCGTGAGAGGCAACCACACATTGATGTTTCCCTCTCTTTCTCCCTCCGCTCCCCTCACTCTGGAAATAAATAAATAAATAAAATCTAAATAATAATAAAAAAGTTAACAATAGAGCGTATATTTTAAAAAAAGAACACAACGACTTTTTTTTTAAATTTTTTAATTCATGTTGTTGCCTAGCTTATTTAACACCTTGTACTTGCATAGTCCAACTGCTCAGACGTATTGGGAAAGACAGTCGTGTAGTGTGTTGTTCAACTTGCCTAATGAAGGGGCGCCCAGATGGCATGGAATGCTGCTGTGGGGATGGGGTGACTAGCTACAGAGTTGTTGAAGGGACTGTTAGTTTACAAGTTAGTGAGCAGCCAGTCCAGCAGTTGTTTTCTAGCCATGTTGTCCATGGCTTCATCCAGTTGTCGTTCCTTGGCAAACCTCATTACTTCTCGAAGGAGATCTCCAACACTGTACCCCTTCTCTGCTTCCTTAGCTGAAACTTCTGGAAGCTGTGGAGGGAGCAGAGATAGCTTGAGTCATGTGATACTTTTGAAGAAAGGTCTCAGGTGGATAAAGTGAACTACCCCCCTCACCCACCTTTCCGCCCATGACTAAGATTAGAGTAAAAGCTTTCGCTGATCCAGGACTGCCTTCCCTCTCCTTTTTCCTTGACCCTCCTCTAATGTCATAGATCAAAATGAAAAACATAACTTCATTTTGAGCATCAAAAAACAAAACCTGGAATCAGTTGTCTTTACTAAATACTTCTCTCCAAGGCCTGGGTCTTTTGGTTAGTCTGTGCTGATTGCTAGGTCAAGGTTAGGGGTGGCCATCTCCCCCACCTTCCTAAAACATATTTTACCAAGTAGTTTGTTTAAAGGGTCACTGAATTTAAAAAAAAAAAAAAAAAGCTAATCTTTCCCGCCTCCTCTTGGCTGAAATGTGCAGACCCCGAGGTGCTACAGCCTCAATTAATGGTTCATTGCTTTTGTGTCTTTTTATGAGGATAAAGTAATTCATAAAGCACATGGTAAAGAGCATACTTGAGAAAAATTTGGACTGCTCGTGAGCCCTAAGTACAGTTTTGCCTCCCTTCCCCTGCCCAGTCTAACCATCTTTCTTCTTGTGCTTTGCCATTGCTTACCTTCTCCAGATGTCCATCATCATCTCTCACAAAACAGAGCACAGGCACCTTAAATTGGGAGGCTGCAATCCACTGCAGGACAGCCTGGAGTTGTTTCTGCAAGCTACTTGTTGAGCACCAATTATTGATGATGACTTCCGGCCCAGAAAACTCTCGATAGTTCTGTGACATTGCACTACTGTGACTGCATCTGGGGCCACCAACTTGGAAACTTGGGTTGTGTACCAAGGCTGCTTGTTCTTCCAATTCGGCAAGGGCTTCCCTGTTGTTGTGATACCTAGCCATGATAAGGCACAGCTTCCTCACAGGTTCTACCAGTTGATTGATGAATTGCCAGTTCATTTGCATCATCCCGCTGGCAAAATCAAGGTCTAAATTCTCCTGGAATTGTTTTTCCCCTCTCTTGGACATTGAAGTTGCCTTGTTTTGCCTGGGCTCAGAAGGCTTGCTCTCCCCTTCAGATTGCTCTTCATTGTTGAAAGAGGTCTCACTGAGCAGTTTCTGAATCAGTGATAGAATGATGTTTGACATATCGGACTTTTGGCACTCCGCCTGTTGTTGAGTCTCCTTTACAGAGGTAGATGGCCCAGGAGCTCCACAAGATTCTAGATGTTTCACTGAAAGTGCCTTGGCACTTTGGTCACTTGCGTTCTTTTCAAATTGGGCACTCTGAGTCCTATGGCCTATGGTGGAACCAGGATAGTCATCTTCAAGTGCATCTTTGGCCTCGGCCTGCTGGGTCAGGTGGTACTGAATCAGCATAGGGGCAGAGACAATCAAGTCCTTCGCCAGTGACTCTGTGGAAGGGCTGATCTTCTCTCTTTTTTCTTCCTTACTCACGCATGCTTTGCCAGCCATCTCGCCTTGGTTTCGTTGTTTTTGGTTCCACATGGACAGGCTCTCCTTGAGGATGTGTTCACCAACTCTTTCAGCGCTAATCAATGACTTGCACTCCTCTGGTTTTATTTTACATTTGTCCTTCCCCTTCAATTCAGTTTTCATGGTGGAGAATTCAAGACTTTGGTTTTGACTTTGGTTCTCGTATTTGAGACCGTGGGAGCCGGCCTTCAAGGATGCGTACAACAGAGGCTGTGATTTAGACTCCTTCTCTCCAAGCAGAACAGTAGCCAGGCGCTTCAGCATGGCCTCCATTATATGTGTAGCATTTTGTTTTCCGTGGTTGAACAGACTCTTCTTGACAGCTGAGATAAAGTCGCAGTCAGTCATCAGGGCCTCAGTGATAGTATGCAGGTTCTTCAAGCAGTAATCAATCAAATCAGAGACAACTTCCTGGGTGTGTTTTAACAACACCCTCTTCAGGACCACACAAGCGGGAATTGGCTTCCCAGGAGTATGCACTTTCAAGGTCTTCAAAACGGAGACCCTCAGGTCAGATGCCACCTGATTTGCATAAACCGTGAGTCCTTTACTGATAGAGTGTGAAAAATCTTTGCTCTCTTGTTGGCATATCTCTTTGTTTACCCCCTTGTTCTTGTTGGATAATTGACTATACATAAACTTTTTCCTGCCACCTTCCCTGCCCTCTTCTCCAGTGCCCCGCCTTTCCACATAGGATATTTCCTCAGCATCATGGGCCATTTCAGAAACGATCTTGCTCACAGCGCTGTGGGGAGTGTTTTTCCCTTTGTCCCCAGAGGGTGGATAGATTGAATGACGAAAGCATTTGCTTCCATTTTCCAACTTCTTGATTTCTTTACAAGGCATCTCCATTACCAGATTAGATAGCCGGATGATGGTGAAGGAAAGGTCATCCATGGGACATTCTCCCTCAGGAGAGATTACTGCCCTGTTAGTGCTAGAAGATTTTGCTGGAGAGGTGGAAGGACTCTGATTTTTGTTGGTATTCTTGGCTGCAGTCATGTCTACATGTGGGCTTTGAGGTCTATTGGCCATGTAATCGATATTCAGTTTATCATCATAGATGCTGTAGCAGTTTGCAGAGGGTAATTTGTGATGTTCATCTTCATCTCCTATTTTATGTTTGCAGCTAGAGGCTGAGGGACTTAGTGCATGTTCGAAACCCAAGGCATACTTCTGGATATCATTTAGAAGCCAATTTACAACAGTTATAGGATCAGAGGGAGCTTGTGTGAAAAGGCATATAGATCCGTCCATCTAAAAAAAAAAAAAAAAAAGAACACCTAAGAGTTTGGGGAGGCTACTTTCCCCCCTTATTTTATTTAGAAGACATATCTTTCTAAACTGCATACATTAGGGGTTTAGCCTTTAGGATTTGCATGGAAACATAATACATAATTATATCCCTTTGAGCACAAGTGGTAGCGTGTCAATTTCACATGAGCACGTGTGCTTATCTCAACATGTGTCAAAAATGTATCAATGTGTCTGTCATGTGTGTGTGTGTGTGAATATCAGTATAGCAATTCATAAGTGGGGACATCTCAGTAGATGTGAGAATGTTCAGTCTGTGTTGTTAGCGTGTGTGTCCGTGTGCACATGTCAGTGCACATGTATGCCTGCCTGTGTGTAAGCCTGTGTAACAATGTGTTGACATCAATACCGATTTTATGTTTCCTGTACAGGCCAACATGTGCATGATAGCGTGTACATTTTGTACACTGTGTGAATGTAAAAATGAATGTGTATGTCAGTGTGTCTGAATATGTAAATGACAAGTGTCGATTTGAGTGATCTGCATGTTTGTTTATAATACAAATCTAATAGAATGTATCATGGAGCTATACCTATATGTGTATTAATCCTGTCTGCAGCGCGGCCTCCTGAGACTCAACGGTTTGGCTGAACTAAGTGGCTGGGTTGGTGAAGAATGGGGTGGTCTGTGGGCTTCACTTTAAAACTGGTTTCTCTGTTCTATCCTAATGGCTTGGACCGAAAGGGCCCAGAGGTCTAAGAGGGGGGAAAGCTAAACTATTTCCCTCAGCCCAAACTAAGTAGAATGGGCAAAAGGGTTTTGGACAGGTGAGATGCGCCTGGCACACCTTCCTCCAAAGAAGCCCGTTTCTTTTCCCTAATGTGGAACATTGAAAAATTAATCCCTGCCTTTTGTCATCTAGTGGTTATGGATTGAAGATGTCTTTAAACCCTTTTGCCAAATCTGTTGCCCCCAGAATACAACAAGGATGCCAGCCTGTTAAACCAAGCACGCCGTTGTCTGGGGACAGCCAACTGACCTGGAGTCTGCACGATCCTTCCCCATGTGGGAAGGCAACCCTCCCCTCCACACCCCCACTCTTATTAGGGATGTCTGGACCCAAGGGTAGGTAGGACGAACGACAACCATGTCCAGCTTGAAGCAGCTAGAGGAGCTTGAGACCTTCGCCCATTGTCCTTTATAAGATTATAAAGGGTCTTAATGTCTGAGAGGGAGGGATTGTTATTTCCTATTGTTAAAATAACTAATTAATCATTTATTTATTTAAAAAAAAAGAATAAATTCACATGTTAACATATATAGTAATTAATAGATAATAGATAATACATCAATAAATGTTTATGTTCAATGTGGATAGGTGCTAATATAATGACTGTGTATGTCAATAAATTGGGTATCAGTTTATGTTATATTTATATGCTACGTGAATGATTGAGAATGTGTGTCAGTGTTGCACACACCCTGGGTATTTGAGTACTTGTGTGAATACGTGAGTGGGGATGTCATTGTATTTGTGTCAAGGTATGTATCAGTGCATTCAAATGTTGTTAGTGTCACTTTGCTTAAGTTTGTATGTGTGCGTATCAACATGAGGTATATTTACAGAGTGGGGCGAAAAGTAGGTTTGCAGTTGTATGTATGGAAAATAATAAGTAATAATTCAAGAATAAACCGTTTCACATACTCATAACTGTAAACCTACTTTTGCCCCACCCTGTGTAAGAGTGCATGCCTATCACCTGAATTTGTACAGTCACTGTGTTTTGATCGAGGCTCATGTGTGTATGTTTATGTGTAGTGTGCATGTTTATGCATAGTGTGCATGGATGCATATATAGATGTTGATGTGCCACATGTGGGTATGTCAATGCAGCTGACTCTATACCTTTGTGTAGGTGAGTCATTGTTTATGAATATACACACACATTTGTTGTTTCAATGCTTGTGTGTGTTCACCAGTGTCATATGTAGACACGTAGCCAGGGATGTGTGTGTCACTGCTCGTATAAATTATTTTGTATATATTGCTGTGTGTCAGGGTAAATTATGTGCATATGCTCATGTCTAGATATGTGTATATGTATTGTACATGTCTTCCACTCCTTGCTAAGTACCATCGTCCTCTTTACCTGTTCCATTGCTTCATCTCCTTTCTTTCCACTGAATCCCTAGAAGTTTGAGGTCATGATAAGTTCAACATTTTGCAAATGGGTTTAGGTTACAATCAAGGACACCTGCATTATGTGTAGGAAATATGTGCTGCACTTTTAAGAATAAACATTAGGTATAATTTATCCCTTTCTGAAGACTTCAAAATGGAGTCCTCCTTCCAACTAAACCCAAAACTCTTTGAAGAATATTTTTAAACTTTTTTTCTTCCTTAGGAGCCACTCTCATCACTCCAAATATGTCTGAGGTCAGAAATGTTGTTCCTGGTTATAAGATAAGCATAGAGATGCAGAACAAAAAAAAAAAAAATTGACTCCTTTGAGATAAAACCAAATATCCTATTTCAATATCAATTACTCCAGGTTTGTAGGACTGTGAAGGTGACTTGTCATGGGCCAGGAGCCCAACAGATATAATTTAGGTAGTTACAGAAAAACAAAAGGACTTGCATGTGACAGTGGTATCCAAATCGAATTGCTTCTAACTTTACGCTACCTAACAGTCTGTAATATCTTAGGCAACAAGTTTGGGGAACAAGCCACTACAGTTCTTGGTCATTGTGGATTCTCTCTGTTCCATATATGTTTGTTCTTTATCTTTTTTTGGACACTGGGCAATGTGGAGCACACAAGCCCATTAGAAGACAACAGAAAGCACTGAAAAAGATCATGCTTTCATTCCACATCTTTGTTAGGATAAGGGTAGCAAGATTCTGTTTGGAGTAGGGACCTGCAATCAGGGAAGGGCATTCTGAACCTCTGTGATTAGTGCCATTGTTAGATACCTGGACATTAAACTTACCTGACTTTGAACTTAGGCCTGTGAACTCTGGAATATCATAGTAGTCAAATGTGGGGGCTTGTTTGGAAATATTTCTCTTACCTTTTGTGAACCAGAGTCTTCGGAGTCAGCACTGGACTCTGGGAATTAGAAAGGGTGGACTCGGAAGCTAAGCATACCTTAGACTGGTTTTGCTTCTCGGTAGCCTTGATTATAATAATTTCTTTCTCTTTCAGATGGTGTTGCGTTAGGTCACCTCTGGAACAGGAACCACCAGCATCCTATGGGATGAAGTGGTGAGATTCTTATGAATAACTGCTTTTTGAGACTTCTCCAAGCTGCCCTCTCCAAAACATGAATGTCATATCTCTTATCTTTTCCTTTCAAAGGAGAAGGATAAGTAGGCTTGTGATGCTAGCTAATGTTTGAAGAATGAGATATTGTTCTCCTCACAAATTACTACCCCTCCAGAGGCATTCACAAATCCATAAATCTTAGGAATCATATTTCATGAATCATCAAACTTTTGGACAGTTTTCTCACTGTTCTGACATGCTACCTTCCATGCTGTAATTCTTTCAGGCTTACCAGCAAATTAAGTTCCTTCTAGAATGAGATTTGGCATCAAGAGTGACAGTATATTCTCAACCGGGGGTTTGGGGTTTTCAAAAATGATGGCTGCCCACCTGAATCTCCTCCATCCTTCCACCCTCTGGCACAGACTTTCCCTTTTATTATGCTGCCACTGATAACTCTTTCAGCAGTTTCTCACTCATTCCAACTCTGAGGGGAGCAGAGAATACTCACCTTGGAACCTTTATCTTCCACTTTCAGGGTGGACACATCGACAAAGCATATCTGCACCAAATTAGGACAGCGTATTGAGGAAAATTCTAGAGAAAAGACTGCGGTTTCTCTTTGAGACGATAAAGCACCTACCGCATAGGGGTTCTTGTGAGGATTGATTGAGAGTGAATACAAAGCTTTCAGCAGAGTACCTGTACATAGTAAGTACTCAATAAATGCTATTAGGCAGAGAGAATCTTATCATTATTGTATTTCCTAGATAAGAATACCTACCTGTCAGAGATGCCCAAATTACAATACCTACATTTACTGAAAAAAGTAAGAAGAAAGGTGCCTTGCCCAACTGACGCAAACTCAAAGGTGAAACTTACATTAGAACTCCATTCAGGAAACTAAAGAGCAACACAAACAAACGAACTAAATAGGCAAAGACTAGAATAGTAGTCAGTAGGGGGGAGGGGGGAGGGGGAGAAGGGGGATAAGTAAGGGAAGGGTCTAGTCAAGGAACGTATATGAATGACTCATGGACATGGACAACGGGGAGGGATATAACTGTGGGAGAAGGGATGGGCTGGGAGGGAGGAGCAATGGGGAGAAATGGGACAACTGTAATTGAATAACCAAAAAATAAAATTATAAATAAATAAATAAATAAACATTAAAAAAAAAAAAGAAACCAATTCCCTGACTTTCAGTTAGAGCACTTTCAACTACCGTAGCGTTCCCCAAAAGTGGTGTTTTTACTACTGATGTTATAGAAAACTTTAAGTGATACATGGATAAACATTTCTGTGTTTAATATATGTACTTTTTTGTTGTTTAGTAGGAAAAATACATACTAAAACATAAAACCTGTGACATTATGGATAATATTGCTTAGGTTGATGGTAATTTTTAAACGTCAGTCAATTAAAAAAGCATTAAATAGATAACAGTACGAATGGCATTTGAACGTGATAAAAAATGTGAAGTATTACACATTTTGCCCTCCTGTGGGAGTGCCACTTGGGTGCAACTTACTTGTAGCTAGCTGATATTATTATGATTCCATTAGGCTGGTAAAACTAGGCAACCACCACTCCTCCCTCCCCTGAGGCTCCCCCACACCCCCCTCCCCAGCTACTCTTCATTCTCCCCCTCCCTTCACGTGTCCCTCTGTGATGTATAAGCATACTGCGCCCCGCCCCCACCCCAACCCCCACCCCCCAGCCCACAAACTTTACTGAACTTGATATCTTAGAGAAACGACACTATCACCCTCCATTAGTCTATTCTGGGTTCCAGGATATCTGTATCCATAAAGCAATCCTTTCCACCCCTTAGTAGGAGTAATTTAGTATCTTACCACTTTCCGTTCCTGTTCTTGCTGTCCTTTTGGGCTATGGAGCTTGACCTTGCACACACCCCTGGCGCTGTGTAACCACTCAATATTATCAGGCCTCTGGAAAGACAAAAGAAAAGGAATCTGAAAGGCTTATATATGGTTTTTAGAAACTGGCTCAGTTTGGATAAGAAGGCCCTGGAACGCAGCTATGTAGTTCATATTGGGTTAGGCTAGAAACTGGTGGGGTGAGTAATGGGAAAGGGATTCTCTAAAATTATCAGGATCATTTTAGCATACTTCATTGGGAAGCAAATTTAAAAGGAAGTTTAGAGAACGTGGAGATTAACTTTAGAGACTTATTTCTACTAAACTCCACTAAATCTCACCTGCCTCTACTTCCTTTGCCATTCTTAAGCACCTTCAAGGAATCAAGCATACCTCATCCCCCTTAATCGAATTTTAGTTAACCCCAGTTCAACCAGAGCCTTTCTCATGATATAAGGAGTGAAATGGGATAAACAGCTGTAACACTTACCACATAGAGCCATTGGAGAAGACTAAGGCCAACACTAGTAGAGTGAAAAAATAACCTTTTTAATTAAAACAACATATGAGATCCCACAATAGAACAAGATTCTGAACACTGAGAAAACTCGGTCTAATAGCTATAAAAACCAGGCCCCGATCCCATAGAACCATATTTAATTTTATTTTTGAAAGAATAATCATCTCTGCCAACTTCTCTTACCACTCCCCACCACCTCCCACCCCAGCCTGGAATTAAAAGTAAAAAGAAAGTGGAAAAAGCCCTAAATAATATTTGTTATGTAAGACCTTAGACCCATGTACAGGAAGACACAGTTATGGGTTCAGTAGAATTGTTTTGGTACCTCGTACTTGGATTTGACTTTGTTTTTTAACTAACAAGAGAAATTTTTGCCAAATGGTAGAGGGCTATTGAATTCCTCTCCTCCAACTTTCTTCAAAATTTAGACCCCTTTAACCTCTAGCTCCCTTCTCCTCTTCCCCTCTTTTTTCCCCTCCCTTCCTCCCTTTACCTTCTTCCATTTTTCTCTCCCTCCCTCCCTCCTATACTCAGCTATCCTTTCACCGGATAGTATTACATGCCTACCCTTTATGACCCCCCCCAACCCTCCAAGATCTTTGAGGTTCTCCCAAACATTTAGGAAGAGGCTTCCCATACCCTCAAAAGAGGGGGTTTCTTTTTTCCCAGAACTAGAGATCACTAGCCTAGAAACAAAGAGAGGGAGGCAAAGAGGTCTCTCGTGTCCAGATTCTAAAGAACTGTAAAAAAAACAACAACAACAACAACAACAAAATATATAAACTCATTACCTTGATAATGAAGTTCTTTTGGCTGAAAATGTGCCACCAAGAGGGGAGATGTGCCCCTTTAGATGGATCTGGGCAGTGTCAAGTTCTCGGGTACCCGCAGCTGGCTGCTGCCCTTGTCAGCAGTTGGACAAGACTGAAGGGCCAAAGCCTTTCCTGCTGCTTATGACCCTGGGACATGACACCAGAGTTTGTTGGGTCACAATGCCTGAAACCATAGCAACTGCAGCAAAAGTGTAGCAGGCTGGCAAACTCAACATCTCTTCATATGAAAACCACCTCAAGCTGCCTTCTGTATGACAACCTTCTGTTCTCTCTAGAAGGGTACACATAATCCTTTCATGTTTTGTCCAGTTCACAACACCTTGAAACCTCCTTTCTCTTTCTTCTTCTTGCTGGACTTCCAGAACAATCTAATCATACTCGTTACCAGTAGAGTCTATTTTTCACAGAGCAGTGTTGATTTTCACATCTTAGCTTAACTTTCTTTGGTTTCCCCCCTGAAGGTTCAGAGTTAGAGACAGAGTTAATCAAAGTCCTTTCTGGGTATCCTGAATGAACGTATGAAAATAGAAAGTTGGAGACTTCCTTAGCAGCTTCTGTGGTTTTATCTCGCCATTAAGACACTTTTAGTCAAAAAGAAGTTCAGAAGACTTGTGCAATATTGGAGTAGGTTATTTCATAAGAACTTGAAATAATTCTTTTCTCGTGCATTTGGATGCTATGATAATCCTTCCAGTCTGACATAAGATGTTCGTTCTTTCCTCAACTCCCCATACTCTCCTAAAGCCTTGACCACCAGCTAGTACTAGGACTTCTACTTCATGACATTGCTGTTTCTTTCTATAGCTGACAATAACAGCACAAAGTTGGGTGTCCTTAGGATCCTGGGTGCCTAACTGGTCCAACAAGCTCTAACCTTCATCATGAAACATTATTAGCCCAGAATAAAAGCCAATAGTCTTGGGACAGGGTCAGCCTTTCAGAGGCTCCTCAAGCCCCTCTTTATTATTCTCCACTATCGCCAGTGCTGGGTTTCTGGCTACGGTATTCTTTAGAAGGTCATCCATTACACTTTGGGGTGCCTTTAGCTTATCCCCAGTGTGGAACCACTAGCCCACAACCAAATGACTTGCAGTGCGCTCAAGTATTATTTTGTTCTCTCCTTTTCTTTTTTTCACATGTCTCCACTTTAACCTCCTACATGAGAAGAACTGCATCTGAAGTTTTAAAAGATCGGTTGAGATGACTCTCCTAAACGCTAGGGTTTCATAGTCTTGGTCTGACTTCATTTGTTACTTTCCCTGTTACCTCTAGGATTTCATGTCTTAAACTTGTTGTCCAGTTCTGATCTTTTTAGTTCATGGCATCGAAGAGAAAGAGAGCTGGACATCTGTTAAAGGTGGCAAGGTAGATTTTATTCAGGCTACTGCAGTAGAGGAGAGACTTTAGATAACTAGAGCTCAACTCCAGTGCAACAAAAGGCAGGAGCCCTTTAAATGCTGGGGTGTGCTAAAGGAAAAGTATTGAGGGACATTTTGGGGGCCAACGGAGTTTGATCACCATGATCAGGGCCTCTGCGTTTGCTAACTGGCACTTATCAAAGTTGAACTCCTATCCTTCCATAGAGATTGGGAAACAGAGGCTCTGTCTTTCTTGATGATTACATTTCGAAGGGATGGCTCCCAGGTCCTGGAAACAGATATTTCTGGGTTGTAGAAGATATGTCTCAAAGGGACAGAGAAAGGATCTACAATTACAAGTTCTGTAAATGCTCTATGAAAAGGGAGGGGAGGCAGGGGCCCATGGTCAGGTTTTGGCTGAAACAGACAGGGAATTCTTTTGGCAATGTTGAGCTTTCTCAGGCCGGTATATTAAGGAGGCTGGGATCATCATTCTAAGGACATGCCTTGAGCTCATAAAAACCGAAAGTTGAAGTTTTTATAAGCCAAAGGTGAGGCCTAATTGAGAAGAAGGTTCAGATAAGCCTGACTATATCAAACCATTATGTTATATACCTTAAATACACACAGCTTTTATTAAAAATTAATTTTGGTCAAGAAGGGAGCTTTCGTCAATAGCGATGGGCTAAAATCCACAGTATAGAACTTGTTTTTCCTTTACCACCCTTTTGTCACGGGGAACTTCTGATATTTAAGTTGGAGCTCCTGTGTCTGGCTCATGTCTATGGAATAAGAAGCAAAGAAAGGAAATGTTTATTTATTCTCCAAGCACAAGAATGTATATCCCTGAGGTTAAAAAAACAAAACAAACAAACAAACGGACAAACAAACAAACAAAAAACCCTCTGTGTCTCCAAGCCCAGAAGGGAAAATCTGTGATCTGGGCCTGGAAAAATGTCTTATCAAATCCTCCAAACGACAAAGAGAGAACTCTTATTGATGATTAGAGCCCTGTCCCATGGTACCCCAACCTTGTCATCCTGGAGGCTAACAAGAGCAGTTTTTGGATGATAAACCAGTAATGAAAATGCAAGGAGGCTCAGTCATATGGTACTGCCTCTTCTTTCTCTTAAGCTGCTGAGGCTCTCAGAGTGTCCCGTACTGACAGATGGGGAAGAAAGGATGTTCAGAGTCAAAAAAAAAGGAACATGCTACATTAGTGTGTGGATATGTGTAAAGTACTATGCACTTAGGTTATCCTCTAAGAGACAAACATAAATATGTTAAACCCAGAAGCTTTGGTCACCTTTTTTTCCCCCTAAGACCATCATTCATTTTCTAGCCTTGTTTATTCTATCCAAATATCTTCTCCTCCATACAAACTTGTGAATAGCCATACAAATCACACTTTAACTATGCTTTCAGTTTGTATTTGATTTGAAAGAGCTATTAATAAAAATGGAACCTGTGTTTGTAATGTAATTATTATGAATAATGGCAACATGAAGTTGAACTGAACCGAACTATCAGCCTTCATGAAACTGGTCTGCCTGTCAGTGCCACCAAGTATCTTTCAGCCTCAGATTTAGCCTCCCTAATTTAGTTTATGCAATGATACTGTGACCATTAGGTTTAATCAACTTTTCCTATTCTTGGATCACCTACACTGAAACCTTGAAGACAGGTTCTCCCTTTCTCTTCGTATCCGTGGTGATACGGGCTACAGAGTTGGGCTCAAGAAACAAATAACGGTTTTGAAAGTTCAGGCAGGAAACATAATTCAGAAAGCATGGAGTCATGGAATCTGAAATAATAACAAAGATTTTGGTTAGCTATTTGAGTGGGCAGCTTTCTTCATAAAGCAAAAACTCACACTTCAGGCATGCCTCAGAATCACCTGGAGAGCGTATTGAAACAGATAGTTGGGCCTCCTCCCAGCGTTTCTAACTCTGCAGGTCTGAACATTTGCCCGGTGCTGTGTTTTGCATGCATTATCTCATTTATTTCTCACACAGCTGTATGATATGGGTACTATTTTAATCCAGGTTTTATTAACGGCAAAATGGAGCCCAGAGAGGCCATTTGATTGGTGGTTCAGCCACTTCCGGTATGAGCCACTTCCAGTATGAGCCGCTTCCATTATCTTGGGGACGGGGGTTTACGTGTGTGTGCTCAGAGATTAGCACGCGTTTACTCTCTTCTAGGGTCCGAAGATGTAGAAGAGGAATCCCCATAGCAAAAAAAGCAAGGGTAAAAGGTACCTAGTCTGAATTTTTGACCCTCTCTGGTGGTTTCAAGCCTGATTGAAAAGTGTTGATCGGTTATCTCGCCCTGCCGGTGAGCATGCTAGGGTCGGCGCACCACCTGTTGGCCCTTAGTGTGAGGCGGTTGGTCTGAAACCGTCGGTCGTGAGGCCGCTGGTCTGACGTGGTAATTCCGAGGCGGTTAGTCCCTTATCCCTCTGCCCCTCATCTGTTTGTTTTGTTATGTTCTGTTTTGTTTCGTTTTTTTTCCGTTACTGACTGGTGGGGAGCGGCTCTCCCGTGTGTAGCTTTAGCTTTCAATCCATGTATGGCTTGTTAATGGTGCTTTAAAAAAATGTTTATGTCAGAGCTGGAGAAGTGGCTGAGGAAACTAGGCTGTTAGTCGGGATTCTTTTTCGTTTTTTATCAGACCAACAAACTTTTCTGACAGAAAAGTATTTAAATGTAATATTAGTTGCTGACAGTTTTTCTCCTTCCCTCCAGAGAGTGTCTTTATTTGTCAATAAATGTTTCAAACAAAGGCCTCGGAGGAAAGAAAGGGGATCTGGAAGCATAAACCTCTTCAGGTTCCCTCATAGTGCTTATAGGCATCGATCCGCCCACACACCCTTCAGGATCGCCCGTGGTTTTAGGGACATTTAAATAGGATGAAGACTGCCCTAGTCTTCAGCTTTGTCAGGTAGTTGCCCCGCAGGGATGTCAGACTTAACCTTTCTGTGCCTGTTGCTCTCAAAGCTAGATGGTAATGAGTTCGTGTGGCCACTAGGAGTTCGCAGCTGCTTGGGAAACGTGTTTCCACACGGTACAAGATCACTGCATACAAAAACCCATTTTGCCAAGGCATTCCTCAAATTAAAAGGGAACTCGGCGAATCCCCCCTCTAGAATAACTTGCATCCGAAAACCTGCCGTTTTATGTATGTTACATTTATAACCTAATATTTCATAATTATTTATAATAGAGATGACACACTTATAATAATAATGTACTATTTCCTTAGTAGTCCCATCAAAAAGATGTGTTAGGTTCAAGGAAGAACTTCACCTAACTCTCTGTATAGACTCTTAAGAGTTGCTCATGTACTTAGACACTCAGTAATCATTCTTGGTGATGTTGGGCTGAATATGACAACAGTGACTGTACTGGCAATAATGGTGTGCCGAACAACATGTCCTCTGAAATCCTTAGCAGTTGTATTTTAGCCTTGCTTTGGCACGTATCATGTTCTTTCGTGTGTTGGTAGTTATTTCATTATGAGCGTTACCTTTCCAAATACAGAATGAGTGTGTTTTTCTCATTGTCATTTCTCCTGCCAGGGGTACTATTAGGTTCATATATATTAGTAAGTGCTTAAGGCTATTTATATAATTCAAAATCAGTGTGTGCATCGAAAACTGATATGTTTGTTATATGTCTGTTATATCGCAATTTTTTTTTTAAAGAAAGAAAATTACTGATAACGGTTGTTCAAGAATTGCTGTGCCCAGAACCATATAGAACTGCTTGGCCGTGACCAAGAACATTGGACTATTTTGGTACAAATTGCCTGGCTTATTGAACCAACTTCCTCACTGGTTCCATGGAGTCTTTCCTGTCACTCTTCAACAGACTTTTTAAAGAACCAATATATTTTATTACCCACTGTAATTGTATAACAGCTTCATTGACACCTAATTCAAATACCATCCATATAAAGTGTACAATTCAGTGACTTTCAGTGTACTCACAGAGTTGTGCAGTCATCACCAAAATAGATTCTAGAACATCTTCATCACCAAAAAAAGAGACCTCATGCCCTTTAGCTATCGTAACTCCCCCAACTCTATACCTCTCCAGCTGTTGGCGGCCAGTAATCTGCTTTGTGGATGTATAGATTGACTTATTCTGGACATTTAATATAAATGGAACCATATAATAGGTAGTCTGTTGTGACTGCTTTCACTTAGTATAGCTTTTTGCAATGAAGAGTTGTGACAACTTGTGTGGAAATGCTGTTTATGAGGACAGTTCATTAGAGACAGTGCCAAGGGCTTTCATTAGGGGCTGGTCCTCCAGGCACCCTCTGCCTAGCACATACCAAAATCCCAGAGTCCCAGGGGAAAGCTGTTGTTCACCATAAATCATATTTTTTGCACAAACAGTTAAGGTACAATAAGCTACTCTCATCAGTTGGGATAGTGGGAGCCCTTCCCTCCGACCAAATCCAAGTTCCTAGATCCCAGCCAAGGGCCAACCTTGCAAGCAGGATTTTCAAAAACGATAGCATTGTCAGGCCCACTATGTTAACTCTTCTCTGCACAGATTTTGATACAGATTGTATTGATTCTGTAGATCAATTTGAGGGCTGCCATCTTAACAATATTAAGTATCCTACTTGATGAACATGGGATGTCTTTACATTTGTTTAGGTCTTTAATTTCTCTCGATATTTTGTGGGTCTCGGTGTACAAGTCTTGTAGTTCTTTGATTACATTTATTTTCTAAGTCTTTTATTATTTTTGATGTCATCGTAAGTAGAATTGTCTTAATTTTATTTTCACATTGTTTCTTGCAAATGAATACAATTGAAATAGAAATACAATTCAATAGAAATACAACTGAGTTTTGTATGATCTTATGTCCTGTACCCTTGAGCTGGTTTATTAGCTCTCATAGCTTTCTTTTTGTGCTCATGGATTCCTTGGCCTATTAACGTGGATTGATTTTTTTGAACCAGCCTCGCATCCCTAGAATAAACCTCACTAGGTCATGACATATAACATACTTCTTATATTTGGCTATGTTCTGTTTGCAACAGCTTGCTAAAGATTTTGAGTCTATTTTCATGAGGGATATCGGTCTGTAGTTTTCTTTTCTCATACTGTCTTTGTATGGTTTGGTATCATGGTAAAAGTGTTCTCATATAAGTTGTTGTAAGGTATTTCCTCCTCTTCTGTGTCTTAGAGAGATGGTATAGAATTGATGTTAGTTATTCTTTAAACATTTAGTTTAATTCTCCAGTGAAATATTTTGGGCCAAAAGACTTTTTTTAATTACAAATGTAATCCCTTTAAAACAATGGAACTATTCAAATTATGTATTAAATACTGAGTATATCCTGGTCGTTTCTGATTTCCAAGGGATTTTTCCATTTCAATTAAGTTGTCAAGTTTATATCTATCATAGGGTCTGTAATGATATCCTTTTTTTCATTTCTGCTATTGCTAATTTGTATTTAATTGTCAGTCTTGCTAGAGGTTTGTCAATTTTATTGATCTTTGCAAAGAACCAGCGTTCTGTTTCATTACTTTTCTCTATTGATTTTTCTATTTTCTATTTCATCAATTTTTGCTTTTATCTTGAATATTCCCTACTTTATCTTTGCTTTGGATTTATTTTGCTCTTCTTTTTCTAGTCTTGATGTGGAGCTTAGATTGACTTTTTGACGTTTCCTCTTTTCTAATATAGACAGTGGGCTATAAACTTCTCTTGCAGCACTGCTCTGTGTCCTACAAACTTTGATGTATTGTATTTTCATACTCATTCAGTTCAATGCGTTTTTATTTGCCTTAATATTTCCCCTTTGATCAATGTGGTGCATTGTTTAGTTTCAAAGTATTTGGGGATATTCCTGTTACTTTTGTTATCGATTCCTTTGTGGTCAGAGGTAACACTCAATGATAATTTCGCTTGTTTTATGTTTGCTGGTTTGTTTTATTTATTTATTTTTCCTTTTATTTATTTATTTTTTGGTTTTTCAATTACAGTTGTCCCATTTTCCCCCATTGCTCCCCCCACCCAGCCCATCCCTTCTCCCACAATCATATCCCTCCCCATTGTCCATGTCCATGAGTCGTTTATACACGTTCCTTGACTAGTCCCTTCCCTTACTTATCCCCCTTCTCTCCCTCCCCCCTCCCCACTACTGACTGCTATTCTAGTCTTTGTCCTATTCAGTTCGTTTGTTTGTGTTGCTCTTTAGTTTCCTGTATTAGGTGATATCATACGGTATTTTGCTATCTTTGCCTGGCTTATTTCACTAAGCATAATTCTCCCTAGTTCCATCCATGTTGTCGCAAATGGCAGGCGTTCCTTCTTTCTTTCTGCTACATAGTATTCCATTGTGTAAATGTACCACAGTGTTTTGATCCACTCATCTACAGATGGGCACTTAGGCTGTTTCCAGCACTTAGCTATTGTAAACAGGGCTGCTATGAACATAGGGGTGCATAGGTTTTTTTGAATTAGGGTTTTAGGATTTTTCGGGTATAATCCTAGCAGTGGAATCGCTGTTTCAAAAGGCAGTTCCATTTTTAGTTTTCTGAGGTAATTCCATACTGTTTTCCATAGTGGCTGCACCAGTCTGCATTCCCGCCAACAGTGCAGTAGGGTTTCCGTTTCTCCACATCCTGGCCAGTATTTGTTGTTTGTTGATTTGTTGATGATGACCATTCTGACAGGTGTAAAGTGGTATGTCATTGTGGTTTTTATTTGCATCTCCCTGATGGCCAATGATGTTGAGCATTTTTTCATGTGCCTATGGACCTTCTGTATGTCCTCTTCGGAGAAGTGTTTGTTCAGGTCCTTCGCCCGTTATTTAATTGGGTTGTTTATTTTCTTGATGTTGAGTCATATAAGCTCCTTATATATTTTGGAGATCAGTCCCCTGTCTGTGATATCATTGGCAGATATGTTTTCCCATATGGTTGGTTTCCTTTTCATCATGCTGATGTTTTCTTTTGCTGAGCAGAATCTCTTTAGTTAGATGTAGTCGCATTTGTTTATTTTTTCCTTTATTTCTCTTGCCTTAGGAGATGTATCCGTGAAGATATTGTGACGTGGGATATCTGAAATTTTCCTGCCTACGTTTTCCTCTAGGACTTTTGTGGTGTCACGTCTTACATTTAAGTCTTTAATCCATCTTGAGTTTATTCTCGTGTGTGGTGTAAGTTGGTGGTCTAGTTTCATTTTTTTGCACGTCCCTGTCCAGTTTTCCCAGCACCATTTGTTAAAGAGGCTCTTCTCAGTCCATTTTATGTCCCTTCCTCCTTTATCAAAGATTAGTTGACCATAGAGGCCTGGGTTTTTTTCTGGACTCTCTATTGTGTTCCACTGATCTATGTGTCTGTTCTTATGCCAGTACCAGACTGTTTTGATCACAGTGGCTTTGTAGTATTGTTTGATGTCTGGTATCGTGATTCCTCCTGCTGTGTTCTTCTGTCTCAAGATTGCTTTTGCTATTCGGGGTCTTTTTGGTTCCATATGAATTTTTGGAGTATTTGTTCTAGGTCAGTGAAATATGTCAATGGCATTTTAATAGGGATTGCATTGAATCTGTAAATTGCTTTGGGTAGTAGGGCCATTTTGATGATGTTGATTCTTCCCATCCAAGAACATGGTATTTGCTTCTATTTTTTTGTATCTTCCTTCATTGTGGCGTGATTTTCACTGTACGGGTCTTTTTATCTCTTTGGTTAAGTTTATTCCTAGGTATTTTGTTTTTCTTACTGCTATAGTAAATGGTATTTTCTCTTTTGCCTCTGTCTCCGATAGTTTATTGTTGGTGTACAGAAATGCCTTAGATTTCTGTATATTTATTTTGTACCCTGCTATTTTGCCAAATTCACTTATTATATCGAGTAGTCTTTTAGTGGAGTTTATAGGGTTTTCTAGGTATGCTATCATGTCGTCTGCAAATAGTGATAGTTTTACGTCTTCTTTCCCAATTTGGATGCCTTCTATTTCTTTGTCTTGTCTGATTGCTGTGGCTAGGACTTCCAACACTATGTTGAATAGGAGTGGAGAGAGTGGACAGCCTTGTCGAGTTCCTGATTTCAGGGGGAACGCTTTCAGTTTTTGTCCATTGAGTATGATGTTGGCTTCGGGCTACTCCTATATAGCCTTACTTATGTTAACGTATGCTCCCTCTATTCCCATTTTGCTGAGTGTTTTCATCATCAATGGGTGTTGTACTTTATCAAATGCTTTCTCTGCATCTATAGATAGGATCATGTGATTTTTGTCTTTCATTTTGTTTAGGTGATGTGTTATATTTATTGATTTGAGAATATTAAACCGTCCTTGCATCCCCGGGATGAATCCCACTTGATCATGGTGTATGATCTTTTTGATGTATTGCTGGATCCTGTTTGCCAAAATCGTATTGAGGATTTTAGCATCTATGTTCATCAGTGATATTGGCCTGTAGTTCTTTTTCTTCGTTGTGTCTTGACCTGGTTTAGAATTAGGGTAGAAAGAGTTTGGGATTTTTTCCCTCTTCTTGGATTTTTTGGAATAGTTTGGTTAGGGTAGGAGTTAGTTCTTCCCTCAATGTTTTGTAAAATTTGCCTGTGAAGCCATCCGGTCCAGGGCTTTTGTGTGCAGGGAGCTTTTGGATCACTGTTTCAATTTCCTCCTTTGTTATTGGTCTGTCGAGACTTTCTACTTCTTCTTGGTTCAGTTTTGGAAGGTTATACGTTTCTAGAAATATGTTCATTTCTTCTAGGTTGTCGAATTTCTTGCCATACAGTTGTCTGTAGTAATTTCTTACAATTGTTTGTATTTCTGAGGTATCAGTCGTGATTTCTCCTCTTTCCTTTCTGATTTTGTTTATTTGTGTCTTCTCTCTTTTTTTCTTGATGAACCTGGCTAGAGGCTTGTCGATTTTGTTTATTTTTTCAAAGAACCAGCTCTTGGTTTTGTTGAGTTTTTGGAGTGTTTGTTTAGTCTCTATGTCACTTAATTCTGCTCTGATCTTGAGGATTTCCTTTCTTCTTCTTGCCCTAGGCTTTGTTTGTTGCTGTTGTTCTAGTTCTTGTAGCTTTAGGATTAGTTTTTTATTTTTATTTTTATTTGAGCTTCTTCTGTTCTTTTCAGATATGCCTGTATTGCTATGAACTTCCCTCTTAGGACTGCTTTTGCCGTTTCCCATAGGTTTTGGGCTGTTGTGTGTTCATTGTCATTAGTTTCTAGAAATTTCTTGATTTCCTCTTTGATGTCATTGTTAACCCATTCGTTATTTAATAGTGTGTTATTCATTCTCCATGAGTTTGGGTGTCTTTGATTCTTTTCTCTGAGGTTGATGTTTCGTTTCAAGGCATTGTGGTCTGAAATGATGCTTGATATCATTTCAATTTTCTTGAATTTGTTGAGGCTTGTTTTGTGTCCTATCATATGGTCTATCTTTGAAAACGTCCCATGTGCCTTTGAAAAGAATGTACATTTTGCTTCTTTGGGGTGAAAAATTCTGTATATATATATATATATATATATATATATATATATATATATATATATATATAATCAGTTAAGTCCGTGTGGTTTAGTGTGTTGTTCAATGCCTGTATATCCTTGGTGTTTCTTTGCTTGGATGATCTGTCTGTTGTTGATAATGGAGTGTTGAAGTCCCCTACTATGAGTGTGTTGTTGTTAATATCCTTCTTGTGGTCTTTTAGTATTTGTTTTATGTATTCGGGTGCTCCTATGTCGGGTGCATATATGTTTATCAGTGTTATATCTTCTTGATGGACTGTTTTTTTAAGTATTATGAAATGTCCTTCTTTGTCTCTTTGTATTGCCCTTGCTTTGAAATCCGTTTTGTCTGATATGAGTACTGCTACCCCAGCTCTTTTTTCAGGTCTGTTTGCTTGGAATACTTTTTTATATCCCTTTACTTTCAGTCTATGTAAATCTTTTGTTTTGAGGTGTGTTTCTTGTAGAAAGCAAATATGTGGTTCCTGTTTTCTTATCCATTCTGTTACCCTATGTCTTTTAATTGGAGCATTTAATCCATTTACATTTAAGGTTATTCTCAACATGTATTTATTCATTTCCCTTTGTACCTCTGTTCCTCTACTCTTTATGTATATATATATATATAAATTTTTTTTCTCTTTCTTTTTCTTAGACTATTCCCTTTAGCAACTCTTGCAATGCTGGTTTGGTGGAGATGTATTCTTTTAGTCTTCCTTTGTCTGAGAAACTCCTTATTTCCCCTTCTATTTTGAGTGAGAGCCTTGCCGGGTCGAATATTCTTGGTTGTAGGCCTTTGTTTTTCATTGCTTGAAATATTTTTGACCATTCCCTTGTGGCTTGTAGTGTTTCTGTTGAGAAATCGGTCGACAGCCTTATTGGAGCTCCCTTGTAAGTTATTTGCTGTTTTTCTCTTGCTGATTTTAGGATTCTCTGTCTTGGAATGTTGCCATTTTAACTATGATGTGCCTTGGAGTGGGTTTTGGGGGGTTCCTCTTTATTGGAACTCTCTGTGCTTTCTGGACTTGCATAACTCTTTCTCTCATCAGGTTGGGAAATTTTTCTGTCACTATTTTTCCTATCAGTTTATCTATTCCTTGTTCTTCTGATTCCTCTTTGATTCCGATTACTCTTATATTGCTCCTCCTTATGCTATCCTGCAACTCCCTTATCTCTTCTTCATACTTTTTAAATCTTTTTTCATTTTGCTGTATCGTCTGAGAATTTTTTCCTACATTGTCCTCTTACTCACTAATACGATCCTCTGCCTCGTTTAGTCTGCTTTTGACTGATTCTACTGTGTTGTTCAGTTCAGAGATTGCATTCTTCATTTCTTCCTGGTTCTTGTTGATAGTTTCTATGTCTTTCTTTATGCTGGTGTAGTTCTCTGCAAGTTCCCTGTAATTTTCTTGCAGCTGTTGGTAACTTCCTTGGAGGTTGTCGTAGTTGTTTTTGAGGTTGTCGAGTATATTGAGCTTCTTCACCATCATTGTTTTGAATTCCATGTCTGACATTTGGGCTATGTCTATTCCACCTGCCTTTCATTCTGGGGATTCCTCTTTCCTTTTTACATTGCGAGGTTGTTTCTGCGTCTTACCATGTTGGATTCTTCTGGTGTTTTTTTTTTATTTTTTGGGTGATGGTCTGCTTTGACTTCCCTCCTTTGTGGTGTGAGATTCTTTATTGGAGATCTGTGGGTTTCAGTGGTTCAGTCTCTTTGATCTCCTGAGCCTGATGTTCTTGTGGTACCCTTTATGTCATTTGTTTATGCTCTCTGGTTATATTTCAGATGGTTTTTGTTAGGATCTTCCTTCTGGCTAGTTGATTGAGAGTCACTCTAGCCACTTTATCTTGAATCCTTTTGTGGAGGTGTCAGTTCAGCCTTTGTGTGTTGTCTTGTTTTTCTGTATCCACAGCTGGTCTACTGAGATGGGTCAGAGGTTCCTGTTCCTTGCAGCAGTGGGCCCCCGCATGGCGCGTTCCTTAAGGGCCTGTTGGAGCTAGCCAAGGTGTCCTTGCCGGCATGCCTGTGAGCTGGTAAGGCAGCCCGAGAGCTTGCCTCAGGCCTACGGCACTGTGCTCCGGGAGTTGGTCTCTTGCCTGCCAGTGCTGGGCCCCAGACACTCGTGCACAGTGGAAGTGAGCGATTGGTCCTCATTGATGTCAGCGGGATGTTTTTGCGCATGCACGTCCGTGCTAGCCCAAGGCGACCCGGGAGCTAGCCTCAGGTCTGCTGTGCAGTACTCAGAGAGTTGGTCTCTTGCCTCTTAGGGTGGGGCTCAGAACACTTGTTCTCAGTAGAAGTGAGTGTCTGTGAGTCCCTGCTGCCTGCTGTTGTGGCGCTGCAGCCGCCCACTGTTCCCGCACCCACCTGGACGGGCACGAGCAGAGCCTGAGCAAATGCTTTGCGCTCCTGCCTGGCACTTGGGCCTGGCGCCCACTGGAGCTGGCCAGGCGCGACTGCACACAGTCTTCTGCGTATCCAGTGGGCCCTCTCTGCGCCCGTTGGGGCACTGATCTTATATCTGTTGGGGTGTGTCCGAGGGGCACCTGGGCTCGCGGCCCTGCACACCTGGGCCAGTGAATGAGGACACTTCCCTATGCGCGCCCGCGACCCAAGGGGAGGGTGGGGAGTGAGCCAGTGCACTTCTCCACCTGCGCTCCTCAAGAATGTCCTATCACCCCCAAACTTCCCCCCACTCTCCACAGTTCACAAGAGAAAAATATCAAGGAAAAATGACGATTTCACTTGCTCAGCAGCACTCTGTCTCCCGTCTTCCAGCGCCAATGCCGCCTGGTCGATTCCCGACTCTGCCAGCGGGCAGAGATCCGCTTTCCTCCTGACTCCTCTCTGGGTAAGCCTGTGGTCGCCAAAAAGCCTTTGTGTCCTTTCAGCCGCAGCTCAGGCAGCCACCCCAATCAGGAATCCCGTTTTGTCCCTTTTTCTTCCACTATCCTCACGCAACAGGTTGTTCCCAGATGGCTTTTCTCTAATCCAGCAGTGCCAAGGCTCGACTCCTGCCAGTGTCCAGCTGCTCACCAAGATGTTCTGTCTGCAATTAGTCCAAACTACAGACGGGTCTCGGGAGCCTGAGGGCGCAGCCTCCCCTCACTTCTCCGCCATCTTCCCTCTCTTCCTTATTAATTTCTTGTATTGTTTCTATACACTCTCTTTTCAAATCCCTTTCTAGCCTTTGGCCTTTAAGTCTTTCTGCTTACTTTGGATTCAGTTTGCTGTTTTTAGTTTCTTAACGTAGAAGGTAGAGTTAACTACTTGAGGTTTTTCTTCTCTTTTATTCTAGGTGTTTACAGTGTAATTTCCCTTGTGCTGCTTTAGCAGCATCCATAAGTTTTGGCATGTTGTGTTCTCATTTTCCTTCTCCTTAAAGTATTTTTTTTAATTTTTCCTTGTGATTTCTTTGCAATAGTGAGTTGTTTAGTGTTGTTTAATTTCCAAATATCTGTGAACATCTCACATTCTCTTCTCTTATTGACTTCTAACAATTCCATTATGGCTGAGAATGTATTTTTTATGATTTAATTTTCTCTAACTTGAAGTTTGTCTTATGGCCTAACATATGGTTTATCCTGGGCAATGTTCCATGTGCACTTGAGAAGAATATATACTCTGCTATTGTTGGGTCACGTGTACCGGTTTTTCTTGAGTCTAGTTAGTTTATAGTGTATTTTGAGTCACATATATATATATGTATATATACATATATACATATATATATATATTTGTTGATAATCTTGATCTTGAAGATGGTGTAGTTTAAGGGTTTTTTTTGTTTGTTTGTTTTTTCAGTCAGTCTAGCTGGTGTAAACATTGTTGTGGCCCTGTATGTGGATTGGGTACTACTTCCTCCAATCTTTTCAAGTGTTTTCCCCATCTCTGGTTTTGGGTAGTGTCTTCACATGAATATAGTGGTCAGTACTTTGCTGACTGCTCAAGGGGGTTCTTCTGCGGGTCTTCAGGGTTTTCTCTTTTTGCAGTTCTCTCCTTGCCAGTTCTTGGTCTTATGAATTCTAGCTGCCTTGTACCCTTCAACTCAAGGGGCCCTCTGGTTCCCACCTGGGTTTCCTCTCCCTGTATTACAACCTTAAAAATCTCGACAGTAAGGTGGCTCACCTGTTTTCTGTCTTTCTTTGTTTTCTTTAGCTTTTTGAAATCGTTGTTCTATTACAGTTGTCCCATTTCCCCCCATCGCACTCCCCTGTCCTTCCCACGCCCCTACAGTCATTCCCTGCCCTGCTGTTCATGTCCATGGGTCATTTATACTAGTTCCTTGACTAGCTGCTTCTAATTGTTGTTTTCTATTTCTCAAGGATCATTGTCCTTCATTTTCTGTCTAGAATCTGTGTGTTTTGTTACTTCAGGCTAGAAGATAAATTCTGATGTATTTTTTGTATCCTCACCTGAAGATATTTTTTCATTGCTTTTAGAGAGAGAGGAAGTGAGAGAGAGAAACGTCCACGAGAGAGAAACATCTACTTGTTACCTCCTGCACATGTGCCCCTACCAGGGATCACATGTGCCTGATGGGGCTGGATCAACAGGTATGTAACTGCAACCCAGGCGCATGCCCTGACTGGAAATCAAACTCGCAACCTTTTGGTTAAGGGAGGACACTCTAACCAATGGAACCACACTGGCCAGGGCTCAGGTCTTTTTATGCATAAAAAATATTAAGTTTAAAAATCACTAGGAGCTTCTAGGTTAGTGGTTTCCAACCTTTCCATTAGCTGATTCTCATCTTATTTCATTCATGTTTTACCCAAGGAAACCATTTTTGATATATGTTGTACTCTAAGCAAAGTACAATAATTAAATCATAGTTAAGGTTTGCCTTGCTTATTTCCATTAAATGCATAATACATAATAAGGTATATAACTCCTAATGGGAAGGTGGTAATAGTTATTATTGTTTACCCCTTTTTTTTCTCGTTAAATACCTAATAACGTATATGACTCCCCATGGGAAGGTGGTGAGTACACAGAAGGTAGACCACACAGAAGATAAAAGACGTTTCAGTGAATCTGGGCTGCTTTGTCACGGTTGATGGAGGATTGGCTACCTAGGTAGGGTTTGAGAATAGAGTGGGGGCACTAATGAGATGCACATGTCCTCACTTAACTTGTCAATGTGTTTTGTGACTTTAAGTGAAATGACATGTAATGAAAGCGATTTTACCCCAAGATAATTGATATAAATAAGAGTGACTTTCTGCAGCATTTCATCAACATTATAATGAAACGCTGTTGAACAAAATAGCATTCAAGGACCTGCTGTATATTTCTTTAGGCTGTGGGAACAAGAAAATAAAGTTGACCAATAATAATCCGTGAATAGAGAGAAAGGAAGAGCTTCAAGATCACAGAATATAGAGAAGATTGTGGTCCCCTTTACAGTCTCTGGGGCCCTGCTTGTTCCTCTTTTGATGTTTCTGTTCCCCTCGGTGATTTCATGTACGCTCTTTCCATGTTTCCATGAATGCCTGGGAGCTCTTACTTCACCTTTGGGTGGTCTCCTAGGTTTTCTACCTCGCCTCTCCTTCTCCGCAAACTAGAATGGATCTGCTCTCTCGTCCATTTTAGCAAGATAACACTTCCTGCTTTCCTATGACTTACATAGGAATGCATTTAGAAGTCTTATTCATAATAGAATATGAAAGCCTTAATCTGCCTTGGGGGTTATGCCCTTCTCAGTGTAGCAGACACCTGTGTAGAGAAAATTGTTCAATTTCTGGCACTTTGATGACAAAAGATCATACAAGGAGTTAGCATAGAAAGGGAATATTTAGAACAGAACACTTTCCCAACTCCTTAAACCACAGCACACAGGATGCTGTTTTTGTTACCTACAGACAGGTAACCTCAGTCACTGCTGCCCTGTCTCCTGAAGTCCCTACTTAGTAGTAAAGTACTGAGGGCTCCGTGTAGGAAATAAAACTTTTTATGTTTCAGAGAATGAGGGGTTTATATATTTCTCCAACCATGCCCCTTAAGATTAAAGTGTTTTGCAATCATATATGGCTCTAGTGGTCTGGCCACCAATGCCCAGAGAGAAAGGAGAAACCGCACAGGTTTTGAGAAACAAAAACCTCCTCTTGTCTCCTAGTAATTCCCAAAAGCCAGATGTGCTGCCATGATGTCACATTGAACGCTAATGCAGAAGCCAGAGAATCTCATGGAGGAATGAGCTGCTTCTATCTAAAAATGCACTGTATATAAGTATGCTGTGCTTCTGTTTAACAATCACTTCCTTCCCCCACTAGCTGATCTTCTTTCCTGCTAATGTTCTGTGCTTCCTCAGATATAACCAAGTTGGCTACATCTGCTCTTCAGAAGTTTGTGGCTGAGCAATGCATTGACATTAAATAACTGAGGATGTCTTCCTCAAATAGCAAGATCTCTCTGCCCTCCTGACCTTTTTCTATTTTGCTAAACAAACAACAAAAAAGTGAGTTTTGATCATTGCTGAGATTGACTTTTTAATATGTTAAAACCTAGGTTAAGAACTTGATGATGAAATGAATGTACTAGTCTCCCTTTTCTGTTTATTGTAGTGTGAAGTTATTTTCTAAGAAGTGGTCAGTTTTCTCTGAGGTATGCTTTGCTTTTTTGGGGTAATTGGCCACCTTTGAGAAAAGGATAACATGCAGGCATGTTATCAGAGGTGTCACTCCATTTTGTCTGACATAAGCTCCTCTATTATTTTCTGTCTAATTTCATTTTCCATGAATTGTTTTCCTGCATGGATGAACAATGATTCTAACAGCCTCTCTGAGATTAAATGTGTGGCTTTAAAGGTATGGAGCACAGAGAGAGTGTAAGGTCATAGATCCAATGTAACCAAGTTCAGGTTAGCACCTCTGTCCACAGGCAACCTCTTCTTCTCAACCCCTCACTAAAGAAAAGGGCAGACTGTCTTAGAAGTCAGAGCAGGGCTAGGGCACATCAGGGCAGCTGAGGTCATGTGTACACAGATGGAAATGCCAAGACTCTGTTTAACACTAAGTAAGGAAGGTGCTCTGGTTCCTCCTTTGTTGAGTCTCGTCTCAGGATTCCTCAGTACCGGTCACTGAGTAGGGGACCTGGTAAAATATTGTACTTATGCGCTCCCACCCAGGTGGGACTGAAACTAACAGAATCCACTCATCTGTCAGTGTGGGTACATAACTCCATCTGGCTCGCCACGAAGGATGTTTACATGTATATGGCAGTGTTGGGCCAGGTGGGGATTCAAGGAAGGTGGGCCCAAGGCCTAGTAGCAACAAGTGCTCTAACACAGAGAGAGGTTTAGATTTAGAATCCCATGCAGTTGTCATCACGAGGCCCTGTGGAGTAAAGCTCCAGCCATCAGTCTGGAATTCAGAGCCCTTCTGCTTAGAAGAGGGCTGGGGAGAACAAGGCAGGGTTTGTAGTACTGGGCAGTTGGGGATGGGGCTTGGGAGCAAAATGAGAGCCACCTTCTCAGATTCTAGGTTCTGGTTTACTTTTGAAGCAAAAGCAAAATGCCCTTATTCCCAAGCCCCTGGGTGAAGAACTGGTAAAAATACTCTTTATTCTGCTTCCAGCCATGACTAGTTTGGGAGACTGAGAAAGAGCTTAATCCTCCTACTGGTGGAAATGTAATGGCCCCACTTTGGACACAGAAGGCTGAGAACTTGACTATGCCTGGTAGGTTGGAACATCATTCATCACCAGGGTGATTAGTTTTGGTCCAAGTGGGACACATATCTAGGGTTATGGCTAGGAGAGACCCTTGGAGACACTAACCGCGAAATTTCAATCAAGACAATATGGAACTTTGAACTTGCAATGCCCTGTCACAGGAAGTACCTCATATGCTTTCATAAGAACCCCAATATTTAGGCATTATTCTCCCCATTTCACAGCTCAGACAATTGAGGCTTAGAGATGCTGACTAAATGCTGAAGGCCATGCCGTTGGTGGACACATGGGGCCATGCAGTCCAGTTGGAGAGGTCACGATGGGGAAAGCTCCATAACGCAGGGCATGGAGCATGGTTTGGCAGAAACAAGCTGGCAGCGAGGTGGGACCCAGAGTGCTGACTTCAGCGACTGCAGAGACAAAGCTGGTGAGCTCTGATGTCAGGGAAGAATTTGTTTGTCTCCTGCTCAGTGTGAACAAGTCTGGGTCCTTTGGTATCAAGGGGAGAGAGTTGCAAGCACTGCCCTGTAGACAGGAAGAGGAATGACAGAACTCTTTCACATCACATTTAGCCGAAGAGAAAGCATTAGGCCAAGCCCTCGTTGACTATACGTAGGCTTAGAAATCTTCCACCAAAACCTTATAAAGTGAAAGGGGGCTCTACTAATAATTTCCCTAAGACAATGGCACAAATTGGGACCTATTGCAGACACATCAGAATGAATAATTACTTAAGCTATGAGCACAATGGATCCACAGCAAGCTGGGTATACCCTCAGATATTCCAGGATGCTGCAGTCTCAGACAGGTCAACTCCCTCCCTCTCCTCCAGGGGAAGACAAAGTCCAGTTCCACTGTGGACCCATGGATGATGTCAGACCCTTGTTGCAAAAACCATACCCACCGCTTCTGCAAGTTCAGAAAACCTGGGAAATATCCCAGACGTTTTGGAGTTTCCAACAGTGTGTGTGGGTGAAAGATCGGGGATTTGTAAAAGAATTACACAATTAGGAAGCCAAAAGACCTGGGTTCTATAGATTTGCTGTCTTTTTTCTTTGGGGGAAGCTAATGTTGGTAAAGTGTAATCCCGTGCTCTTGTCTTCACTTCTCTTTTATCTGTAAAATAAAAATATTAACCTTTGTTTTCTTAAAATCAAAAGGAGCAATAATAAAATAAAAATATTGCTCCCATAGAAGAGCAGAGTGTTGAAGTATTGCTAATTTGTAGGGCCAGAGTCATATGACAGCAGTGGGAATGATTTTTCTTTCCTTCTGTGGGACTGGGAGCTCAGGGCTAGTAGCAGGAAAGAACCTGCTCTGTAAGGTTGAGCGCTTTGGTGAGTAAGAGGGGAAGCAGAGCCCTGATGCAGGTGTCCTCACTGTGACAGTGTCTCCTGAAGAGAGGATAAGGAAGAGGGATACTGCAGGAGCCACATTTGGGTATGTGGATGGTTTTAGAATTTTATATCCTGATCTAAGAGATACAGTCTGAGCTTCTCCTCACCAATGGATGGGAATGCTCTTCAGTTCTTTTTAAAGCCTTGCCTAGATAGGTTTCAAGTTTCTTTTCAGGTACTCCCCAAAGAGCTCTGCTATGTGCCTGCATCAGTTGATGTGAGCTCATGGTGGGAACCTGGAACGCAAAGACACCTTCTCTGCACCTACCTATGTGAAGAACCCAGCCCTACATAAGCCAGGCCCTGGCAGCAGTTTGAGAGCCACAGTCGACATTACTGTGTGCTCCCTTGATGAACAAAGCTCCCTCCCTAGCTCCTCTCCCTCTTCTTTGAATCTGTTTTGCTTCCTCTTTTGATTTCTACCTTGAGGGGGTGGGGCAAGAAGCCCTTCGCCAGTGACACAGGCAGCCAATAAACACATATTCCAGAAACACCCTGTCTTAATCTGTGCAGTCTTCTGTAACAAAATACCACAGAACTGGTGGCATGTAAACAACAGAAATTAAATTCTCACAGTGTTCTGGAGGCTAGAAGTCCAAGACCAGGGAGCCAGCATGGTTAGCTGAGGGTCATCTTCCTGGTTTCTAGCCTTCTCTCTGTGTCCTCACATGGTGCAAGAGCTAGGGAGCTTGCTGGGGTCCCTTTTATAAGAGCATTAATCCTATTTGTGAGGGCACCATTCTCATGACCTAACTGTCTCTCTAAAGCCCACCTTCTAATGCTGTAACACTGGGCGTTAGGATTTCAACATATGTAACTTAGGAACACACAAACATTCGGGTCATAGTACTCAGGCTCCTTGCATTGCAGGTGGAACTCTCTCCCTATTCCAAGTTTTATAGCAATACTTCAGAGATCATGATGGGAAACTCTCTTGTCTACGGCAGAACCAGGGAACTTCACAGGTGGGCAATACATGAGAAAGTCAGACTGCTTTGAAGGCCCAGAAGACAAAGGGCCAGCTATGACACATAAATGGAAGGCAGTCGAGGAAATAAATAGTTTCTGCATGCGCTTTGGTTCTAAAAATAAAATAATTCAAGTTTCTAGTAATACATATAGAAACAAATTTAAATCTATGCTAGGAAAAATCATGTTAGGGTTTGTTGAAGAGAAGGTTGTACCTCGGAATAATCTCAGATATATCACAGGAATTATTTTGGCTGAGACAATTGGTATAAGTTGTGGCCATAGCTAGGTGCATTGTACTTATACACCTTGAAGGAGCATTTCACGGACATCACTTTTCTTATTATCTGAGTGTGAATTGAACAGTTAATTTCTTGGATAAGAAGCAGATCGACTCAGAGTTTTGTTTCTTTGCATTGTCTCTTAGGTATGTGGATGGTTTTAGGGTTTTATATCCTGATCTAAGAGACACAGACTGAGCTTCTCTCCTTCTCTTTCTATTCGTGGGACTTAGAGAAACTGGCTAAGAAGTGGACCTCATAGTAGACATTAGGCTTAAGAGAAAGCAGTCAAAGTGGAGGATTTCCTATAAAACCTGAGAAATAAATTGGAGTCATTTTTGCTTCATTAGTCAAGGATGAGGTGATTCCCCAAGGAGAAGTCTTATTTCTATGTCATTTCCTTCACAAACCCTCCATTGAAGCTGAGATGATAGAAGATATTGACATTTCTACCACTAAGGCACCGCCGAGTTCCACATGGTCTTAGCTACATCATCTCAACTACCTGAGAATGTGGGTGGCTGTAACACCCTCCTCGGTGAAATGGGCCATCAACGTGCTTCTGAGGGTCTACGTACAATTAGGCAGTAATACCGTCTCTTTGGTGAGTGTAAAGTTGGGGTTTTTGAACCCAAATGCACATTCTTCTCTGGAAAAATAAGAAGGAAATGCTGTCCCTTTGAATCTTGGCACCATGTTCCCCCTACCTACCGCTAGGGTTATCTTCTTCAGGGAATCAGAGCAGTAGTACTATCAGCTCCTTCTGCGTTCCTGGGCGAATATGAAGACAAGACAATCAAAGGAGCTAACAAGAATTGTTATCACAAGGAATCTTTGACTTGTATCTTCACTACTTCTTGCTGCTTTAGTTCTTGTCTTTCCACTACCTCAAGCATCACCTGCTGATGAAGATAATGCCAAAGCCACCGGCAGAAGGGCAAGAAGCCTAGGGCTTCATTCAAGGTCCCTTTGATGTCTCTTACAATGAACATGCTCTGGTCTGAACCTCTAGTCAATGTCTTCAATGGCTCTTCTACCACATAGGTCGTTTCAATTTTAACTGTACCTCTAAGAGCCAAGTTAGGAGTGGATTCTTTGCTGCTCTCTGAAAATCAAGTATTCAAGAGAAAGAAATTGTACTTATTTTCCCTGACCAGAATTTCCATAAATACGTTGTGACCCACGCTATAGTTGTTCTCCTTTCCACTTCACAGTAAAAATCATATCCTGACTTCTGCCTCTTAGAGGACGAACCAAGCATACTTTTCCATATTCTTTCTGCTAACTATAACTAAAAACTCTGGAAATAATATATATTTATCAAACAACAGAAGATTCTGAAATGTGGAGAGAAGGCAGACTACCGAAAGGCCTCAGAATGCAAAAATAAATGACAAAATGATGAATTTCCTCGTCTTTCTTTTTGCTTCACATATCACAAACTTAGCTGAAGAGGCCAGCAAACTGAAAACACCAACAGATATGAACAACAGTCACAAAAGCCCCAAGAGAGGTGTGGACAGAAAACTAGCCTGGCAGGACAGAAACTTTTATACAATAACCACTTTACCACAGCCAACCACCACAGGGAAAATCTATGGCCTCATCCCCACCCATGCAAGAAAAGGCTGAGTGAGAGAAGACTAGGTTTCCACCTACACAAATATTTAATAGGGGTTCCACACCCAACCTCCCAAAACTGGAGTGGTGTCAGAGAAAGCTGAGTAGAATCAGAGCTTGATCTCTGTTAGCTGATAATGAGGCCTCCCTTAAACACACGTGTGAGTGGAGACCACGTGAAGAGCCACGAGTTCAAGGCCCATCTGGCAGTAACAAGATGGCTTTTTCCTTCTCTTCTGTGGTAGTCAAAGGAGGCCTGATGGAGAGTCAGTGGCTTTCATCAGCACCCAGTGCTAACAAAGCCAACCATTTATCTGTGTTGTCAGTAACGTCATTAAAACGATCTGACAAAGGCTTGAAAGAAGACATCACAAAAATACGCCAATAAGCAATTGTTGTACATGAAACCAATAGAAACTCTCAGCAAAGAAATAAAAGTTTTAAGCAAAGAAGCATAAGATATGAAATACAAACAAAAGGATAATTTAGAACTGAAAAGTACAATGCTGAAACTTTAAAAAGCACAATGGATAGTGTCCACAGCAGCAAAAAAGAGTGATAGAGGAAATAATCGGTGACCTTGAAAATAAAGCAATAGAAATTTCCTCATCTGAAAAACAGAGAGAAAATAGACTTAAAGAAAATTAAGAGAGCCTTGGGGATTTGGAGGAATATAACTCACGGTCAAACATTGATATCATTGGAATCCCAGAAAGGAGAGGAGAAAGAGGACATGCTGGAAAAGTAGCCATACAATGAAAGCCTCCAAAGTGCCGTAAAATGTATAAATCTATAGATTTCAGAAGCTGAGTTGAATTCTAAAAGGGATAAATCCAAAGAAATCAATACCAAGATACAACATACGCAGACCTCTGAACACTAAAGACAAAAATAAAAATAAAAAAGGAAATCTTGAAAGCCATCAGAAGTCATGGAGGCCAGAAAGAAGTGGCATAACGTTATTCAAGAGTTGGGAAAAAACTGTAAACCAGATTTGTATATGCAGTAAAATATCCTTCAAGAGTGAATTGGACATCAATACATTTTGAAATAAAGGAAAAGAAAGAAAAATTGTTGTCAGTAGACTCATCCTGCAAGAATGGCAAAAGAAAATTCTGAAGAAAGAGAGAAATATTGACAAAGGGAACCTTGGGTCACAACGGAAAAAAATGCAACAGACCAAAATATAGAGGTAAACACAATAGGCTTTCCTTTTCCTCTTGAGTTTTATAAATTATGTTTGATGGTATACCACAATTTTATCATTGTCTGAAGAGGTCCTAAATGTAAGTATAAAAGATACTTCAGATAATTATGTTATAAATGGGTAAAAGTAAAGGATTACAAGTAGAAATAAGGTCTCTAAGCTTTACTTGAACAGGTGAAGTGATGCCGTCAGTATACTGCCAAATATATAAATGTATTTGGTACTTATAATATAGTATCTACAACTACCAGAGATGTCTCAGAAACTATCACAATAGTAAGCTCCAGGAGTCAGTCACTCCACTGAAACAACCATTAAGCTGGCAAAAGCAATCAGAGTTAACTATTTCAGAACTCTGGAACCCGATCAGACCCAATAACTAGGGAGTGCTTGATGAAGGGCAGCTGAACTAACTTTGGTAATAGCGCTGTGAGTGTGAACCAGCTACCATTCTCTACCTCAACCCTGCTGCTTTCTACCTTCCTAGAACAGTTGGCTGGTGCCAGGGAAATGGTGAGGCCTTAGAAAATGTTAGGACTATGTATTTTGGCTGGTCTGGTGGTTCCCTGAGTGACCAGTGAAGACTGTTCCCTTTGTTCCACCCCCCTCTGGCTTCAGCGGCTTCCATGGCAACATCTATCAGATGATATAAAAATAAATACATCTCACACACATTTTTTAAAAAAATCCATTCGTGTCAAGACATCTCTGTCAGCTCACAAGCTGATGACAGAGATAATAGAACAGAAACGTTAGTAACCACAGACAACAAGGAATACAGATTTTGCAAAATTAATTTGGAAAAGTCACTTCAAACAATGGATGACTACAACTCCCAAAATACAAAAAAAAAAAAAAAAAAAAAGCTATCTCTAAGGAGGGCAAGAATCTGACTTTCAGAGTTAGCTCATTATAATACTCAAAATGTCCAGTTATCAACAAAAAAGTATAAAGCATACAAAGAGGCAGGAAGATATGGCTCTTAACAGAGGTAAAAATGTTAGAACATATTTCTGAAAAAGTCTGAATATTGGAATTATTAAAAATGATAGATCAACCACAATGAAATATCACTTCACACCTATCAGAATGGCTATCATTTGAGAAAGGGGGACTCATTTGCACTGTTAGTGGGAATGCAGATTGGCACAGCCACTGTGGAATACAGTATGGAGATACCTCAAAATATTGAAAATAGATCTGCCTTTGTAATCCCACTCCTGGGAACATATCCAAAGGGACTCAAAGCACTAATTCGAAAGGACATAAGCACCCCTACATTTATTGCAGCATTATTTACAATCACCAAGATGCGGAAGCAGCCCAGGTGCCCATCAGTAGATGAGTAGATAAAAGAACTATGGGACATTTACACAATGGAATACGGTTAAGCCGTAAAAAAGGAAGAGAAAGCAAGTTTTATCCTTTGTGACAGTATAGATAGACCTGGAGAACATTATGCTAAGTGAAAGAAGCCAGTCAGAGAAAGATGAATACCATATGATTTCACTCATACATGGAATCTAATGAAGAAACGGAACTAACAAGCAAAATAGAGACAGACTCATAGATAGAGAGCAGGATGACAGCTAAGTGGTGAGGAGAGGGTAGTGGGGAGGAATTGAACAAAGAGGGAAAGGGACTCATGGACATGGACAACAGTGTGGTGATTACGGAGGAGGGGGCTACAAGGGGACTCAATGGTAATGGAAAGAAATACAATAAGAATAAATTAATTAATTTTTAAAAACGGCCAGACTTTTCCGAGGTGGTTTTATCATTATATTTCCACCAGCAATAATCCAGTTTCTCGGGCTTCGTGTTGTCACAGTGTTTTAGTTTGGCCATTCTGATAGGATATAGTGATAGCACATTGTGGTTTTACTTTACATTTTCTTAACGGCTAATAATGCCAAACATCTTTTGATGTGCTTTTTTGCCATCTTATTTGGGGAAATATCTCTTCATGCCTTTTGGCCATGCTCCAGTTGGATTGTTTGCCTTTTTACTGTTGAATTTTCAGAGTACTTTGTGTACTCTAGCTCCTAGTCATTTCTCAGATACGGAGTTCGAAAATATTTTTTCTACGGTGAAACTTTTCTTTCCATCTGCTTAGCAGTCTTTCACAGAGCAAAATGTTTTCAGTTTGCTAAGTTCCAGATTATTGATTTTCTCTTTAATGAATTGTGTTTTAGGTGTGAAACCAAGAACGTTTTGCCTAGCCTCAGTTCCTAAACATGTTCCACTGTGCTATTTTTTTCTGAAACGTTTACAGTTTTATATTTTACATCGAAGTCCATGATCCATTTTGAGTTAGTTTTTGAATAAAGTGTTAGACTTAGGTTGAAGTTTATTTTTTTCCCCATGGCTGTGCGATAGCTGTAGCATCATTTGTTGAAAGACTATTTTACTGAATTCCTTTTTCTCCCTTGTCCAAACCAGTTCAGAGGAGTTATATGGGTCAGTTTTTGCATTTTCTGTCTGGTCCCTTAATCCATGTCTCTGCCCGTCTTCCATCATAACCTTCTTCGATTAGATAGATCTTGATTCCTCCCACTTTTTCCATTTTTTTCCCCTCCCAACATTGGCTTAGGTATTACAATTCCTTTTTTTTTTTTTTTTTTTTTTTTTTTAATGTGAAGAGATTTTTTGAGATGCAGGGGAGGTTTGCTGGCTTATTTATTTATTTATTTATTTAGCTTTTATTTTTTATCCCTCTAAAGTTTTTTGTTTGTTTGTTTATGTGTTATAGCTGTCCCACTTAATTCACAATTGCTTCCCCCCACCCTGCCCACCCCTTTTACCATAGTCAATCCCCACCCCATTATCCATGTCAATGGTCATTTATACATGCTCTTTGACTAGACCATTCCCCTTCTTACCCCACTTCTCTCCCTCCCTGCTCCCCTCTTGTCACTGTGAACCTGCTCCTTGCTTACATGCCTCTGGTTCAGGTGCTCGTTTGTTTGTGTTGTTCATTAGTTTCCTGTATTAGGTGATAGCATATAATATATATATAGTATTTGCTATCATCCATTAAATCATCCTTGCAGCCCTGGAAGGAATCCCACTTGATCGTGGTGTATGATCCTTCTAATGTGTTGCTGCATCCAGTTTGCCAATATTTTGTTGAGGATTTTAGGGTCTCTGTTCATCAACGATATTGACCTGTAGTTTTCTTTCTTTGTGGTGTCTTGACCTGGTTTTGGAATTAGGGAAATACTGGCCTCATAGAAAGAGTTTGGAAGTCTCCCCTCTTCTTGAATTTTTTGGAGTAGTTTGAGAAGGATAGGCTATAGTTCTTCCCTAAATGTTTTATAAAATTCGCCTGTGAAGCCATCCGGTCCACGGCTCTTGAGTGCTGGGAGTTTTCTGATTACTGTTTCTATTTTCAATACTTGTTATCGGTCCATTCAGGCTTTCTGCTTCTTCTTGATTCAGTTTTGGAAGGTTATATGTTTCCAGAAATCTGTCCATTTCATCTAGGTTGCCAAATTTCTTGTGATACAGTTGTTCGTAGTAATTTCTTACAATCCTTTGTATTTCTGTGGTATCGGTTGTGATTTCTCCTCTTTCACTTTTGATTTTATTTATTTGGGTCCTCTCTCCTTTTTTCTTGATGATCCTGGTTAAAGGCTTGTCGGTTTTCTTTATCTTTTCAAAGAACCAGCTGCAGCTCCTACTGTTGTTGCTCTTTTGAATTGTTTGGTTAGTCTCTATGTCATTTAATTCTGCTCTCATCTTGATGATTTCCTTCCTTCTACTCGCTCTGGGCTTTGTTTGTTGTTGTTCCTCTAGTTCTTGTAGCTGTAGGGTTAGATGTTTTATTTGAGATTCTTCTATCCTTTTTAGGTAGGCCTGTGTTGCTAAGAACTTTCCTCTCAGGCCTGCTTTCGCTGTATCCCATAGGTTTTTGGTTGTTGTGTGTTCCTTTCCATTTTTTTCCAGAAACTTCTCGATTTATTCTTTGATGTCATTGTTAACTCATTCATTATTTAATAGCATATTATCCATTCTCCATGAGTTTGAAAGGTCTTTGCGTTTTTTCCTTAAGTCCTTTTTATTCGTCTTTCTCTGACTGGCTTATTTCACTTAGCATAATGTTCTCCAGGTCTGTCTATACTGTTACAAAGGGTAAAACCTGCTTGCTCTTCTTTTTTACGACTTAGCAGCATTTAAAACGAAATGCCCCATACTTCTTTTATCTACTCATCTACTGATGGACACTTGGGATGCTTCCGTATCTTGGTGATTGTACATAATGCTGCAATGAACACAGGGGTGCTTATGTCCGTTCAAATTAGTGTTTTGTGTCCCTTCGGATATATCCCCAGAAGTGGGAACATTGGGTCAAAAGGCAGACCTATTTTTAATTTTTTTGAGGTATCTCCATACTGCATCCCAATCAGCATTCCTACCAACAGTACAGGAGGGTTCCCTTTTCTCCACATCCTCACCAGCACTTATTGCTTTTTGACTTATCGATGATAACCCCTCTGACAGGTGTGAGGTTATATCGTATTGTGGTCCTCATTTGCATTTCTCTGATGATCAGTGACATTGAGCACCTTTTCATATGTCTATTGGCTATCTGTATGCCCTCTTTGGAGAACTGTCTATTCAGCTCCTTTGCCCACTTTTTAAGTGGGTTACTTGGGTTTTTGGTGTTGAGTTTTGTAAATTCTTAATGAATTTTGGATATTAACCTCTTATCAGATGTATTGGTGGGTATGTTCTTCCATTCTGTGGGTTGTCTTTTTATTTTGTGGATGTTTTCCTTTGCTGTGCAATAGCTTTTTTAGTTTGATGTAGTCCCATTTGTTTATGTTTTCTTTTGTTTCCCTGGCCTGGGGAGATATATCCAATAAAATATTGCTACAAGCCATGCCTGATAGTTTATTGCCTAGGTTTTCTTCTATGACTTTTATGGTTTTAGGTCTAATATTTAAATCTTTAATCCATTTTGAATTTATTTTTGTGTGTGGTGTAAGAATGTGGCCTAGTTTCATTTTGCTGCATGTATCTGTCCAACTTTCCCAAGACCATTTGGTGAGTAAGCATTCTTTAGTCCATTGTGTGTGTGCTTGCTTCCTCTGTCACATATTAATTGAGTGTAAAGGTGTGGATTTATTTCTGGGCTCTCTGTTCTGTTGCACTGATACAGGAATGTGCTTTTTTTATGCCAGAGCCATGCTGTTTTGAATACTATGGCTTAATTGTATAGTTTCACATTAAGTAGCGTGATTTCGCCAACTTTCTTCTTTTCTCTCAGGATCCCTGTTGCCTTTTGCGGTTTCATCTCAACTTTTAAATATTTGTTCTAGCTCTGTGAAATATGCCATGGGTTCTTGATGGAACTTGTGTTGAATCTACAGATTGCTGGGTGGCTTGGACATTTTAATGATGCTAATTCTTCTTATGCTTGAACACAGTATGTGTTTCCACTTGTATCTTCTTCAATGTCTGGTAATTTCCTGAGAAGAGGTCTTTTACATCCTTGGTCAGGTTTATTGCTAGGGATTTTATATTTTTTGAAGCAATTGTGAATGGACTTGTTTTCTCAGTTTCCCTATCCGTTAGTTCGTTATTGGCTTGTAAAATGCAACTGATTTCTGGATATCAATTTTGTACCGCGCTACTTTGTGAAATTCATTTATCCATTCTAGTAACTTCTTGTGGAATCTTTGGGAGTCTCTATGTACAAAAACATTTCATCTGCAAAGAAAGACAGTTTTACTTCTTTCTTTCCAATTTGGATGGGTTTTATTTTTCTTCTTGTCTGATTGCTATGGCTAGGATTTCCAGTACTACGTTGAATAAGAGAGGTGAAAGTGGACATCCCTGCCTTGTTCCTCATCTTGAGGGGAACATTGTAGTTTTTGCCCATTGAGTATGGTGCTGGCACTTGGTATGTCATATATGGCCTTTATTATGTTTAGGTATGTTTCCTCTATTCCCATTTTGCTGAGAGTTTGTATCAAAAATGGGTGCTGGATTGTATCAAAAGCTTTTTTTGCATCTATTGATATGATCATGTGGTTTTATCCTTCATTTTTTAAATAGGTGAATCACATTTTTTGATTTGTGAATGTTGTGCCAACCTTGCATTTCTGGAGTGAATCCCACTTGATAAAGATCTGTGACCTTTTGGATGCATCGCCATATTTGGTTTGCTAATATTTTGTTGAGGATTTTAGCATCAGTGTTCATCAGGGACTTTGGGCTATATTTTTCTTCCTTTGTAGAATCTTTTACGAGGTTTTGGAATTAGAATAATGCTGGTCTCATAATATGAGTCCGGGAGTCTTCCCTCCCCTTCAATTTTATTTTAAAATGTTTGAGGAGAGGTGTTAGTTCTTCTCAGAATGTTTGGTGAAATTCACCTGTGAAGCCATCTGGTCCAGGGCATTTGTTTGTTGGGAGGTTTTTAAAGATTATTATTACTGCTTCAATTTCACCAGGTGTAATATGTCTACTAAGATTTTCTGATTCATCTTGATTTGTTTTTGAAAGAGTGTGTGTTTCTAGGCATTACTCCATTTCGTTCAGGTTGTCCAGTTTGTTGGCATATTTTATTGTTGTTCGCAATATCTTTTTTATAAGTCTTTGTATTTCTTTGGCGTCAGTTGTTATTTTTCCGCTTACATTTCTGATTTTATTCATTTGCATCCTTTTATTTTCTTGATGAGTCTGGTGAAAGGCCTGCCAATCCTTCTTATCTTTTCAGAGAACCAATTCTTAGATATATTAATCTTTTGTATCTTTTTTAGATTCTATTTTATTTATTCCAGCTGTGATATTTATTATTTCCTTCCTTCTGCTCACTTTGGGTTTTGTTCGTTATTCTTTTTCAAGTTCCTTTCAGTGTAAAGTGAAATCGTTCATTTGAGCTTTTTCTTGTTTTTTTTGAGATAGGCCTGCAATGATATGAATTTATTTCTCAGGATTGCTTGCTTTCCCAGTGTTTTCACAGAGTGTGAATTGTTGTGTCCTTATTTTCATTTGTTTCAAGGTATCTTTTGATTTCTCCCTTGATGTCATTGTTGACCCATTCATTGTTTAATAACATGCTTATGTCTTAATATGTGGTCTATCCTAGAAAATGTTCCATGTGCACTTAAAAAGTACATATAGTCTGCTGCTTTGGGATGAAATGCTCTGAAGATATCAATTAAATACATTTGGTCTAATGTGTCATTTAAGGCCGCTCTCTCCTTGTTGGTTTTCTGTATAGAAGATCTATCCATTGAAGTCAAAGGGGCGTGAACATTTCTGACTCTGTCTGTATTCCTGTAGGGTAGTTTGTTTTTAAAAATCAACACATAAAGTTATCATACAACACATAAAGTTATCATACAACCCAGTTATTGCACTCCTCACATTCATCCCTGAGAAATAAAGACTTGTATTCCTACACAACTGTAATAGCATAAACAATAAAACTTTCTAAAAAAATAACTCTGTAATGGTCTCTATCGTGTATTTACATGTAAGTTAGCACATCGTGAATCAGTAAGGTGACAATCAGCAGGCCATTGCAAGGTTAGAGAAATAGACCAAATCTCTCTGCCATACATAGATCACAACTTGAAGTGAACTTTGTAGTTTTCTACAACAAATACTCTAATACCATTTTCTATGATAAACATCCATGGTCTCAAGGTGGAACAATTAACAACAACAACAACAAAACCAAACCTTTCAATGTCCTCTAAATGTTTTTGTTTTAGCTAAGGAGACTGATCAGCACATCTTTAAAAAACAAAAAAGAAAACAAAACAAGTAAGTATAGATTCAACTTAAAATTTACTTTAAAGGTTATGTAAATATTAGTTGACCTTCTCTTGTCTTTCTAAGCAAAAGTTAATGGTTAGTTTATCACATAACAAACTCAAAAGCAGCTGCTTCCACTACAGTCCCTGCTATTGAATTTTAAGGCATCAAGTCTTGACATAATTTGCATCAAGCCTGGATTAAAGATGTCTAAAACGTATCATTTTCTTAGCCCACTTTATGACCTAGAAAAGCTTATTTGGACACAAACGTTCTGTGAGACAGCCTTTTCATTATTCAGGTAAATATCAGGTAACATTTTCTAATAATAATAATAATGAGGGTGAGATGAAACTTGGAAGTGATGGATGCATTATGACAGATTGTAATAATGGTCACGGATGTGTGCTTACGCTGAAACTCATCAAGTTGTATACGTTAATATGTACAGCTTTCTATATGTCAAGCATATAAAATGATTTTTAAAAAGAGCTGTTCAAAAGGGAGTAGGTTGCTTGGAAAGTAACGAGTTTTTTTGCTTCAGCGAAAGTATTAAATAACCTTCCTGGAAGTTTGAGGAGAGCATATCTAATATCTAATTCAATTAGAAGATTCAGAACGGGCCAGCCCAAGGGTACCATCGACACCGAGTGACACTGTCCTTACTTTCAAATGCTGGTGCCTCATGAGTCCTTCCACTGTTTCTCCTCACCCTGGAATTGGGGACCATTGAAACTGTATTCAGAGAAAATTATAACTGTATATCTTTTAGGCACAGAACTCATAGAAATGTGCATAAGCCAAACTGTAATGTTGATCAAGACTCTAACCTGAGGCTTTTATTTCTTGTCTCTCGTTCCAGTTCAGACGTTACCTGCTCCTTCCGGAGTCCACACTCCTGCCTCTGAATTCCTGTGTGGTACAGGCATAAAACTGGAGAACCTGTCAGTGCAGGAGGAAATTCCTCCATTCATCAGGCAGCAGGTTTCCTTCAAAAACTTTCTTCTTCCAGGAGAGGCTGCATGAAGTCCATCGCCTCTTCACTTTAGTCTGAAGAATCAATTAAAGAGGATCAGGAAGCTGGGGGACCGTCACTCCGAGGCCCGGGAGGGAGAAAAATGCTCTTTGTTTTGCCTTTGTTTCCCTCCAGCTGGAGGGCGGCCTGGATAAACAGCTGCTGGGAAACTCACTGGGTGGCTTGAGCCTCTTTATTTGTTAATTGCAAAGCAGTGGAGACAAAATTGTGTCCAAGAACTGCAGCTATGAGGAACAAGTCAAAGGTAAGGAAGAGAGATTAAGCAGAGTAAGCTACCTCATATACCCTCTGCTGCCTTTTCCTCCAAATGTGGTTCTCCAGAGGCAGCAGCTGTTAACATTGAATTTACTTCATCAAGCAAGGTGAATTAGGGAGAGCCCCATTTAGGGAAAGTACCTGCAAATCACCCACACACCTGCTGCCACCTATTCATCAATGTAAACCTGTTCTAGTTTTTTTTTTTTTTTTTTTTAAGGCTGGTCTTCCTGGAGTGACACTGGCCTCATTTCAGCCAACTATTATTATCCCCATTTACAGATGAGAAACATTGCTATGTTCTTGTCTAATACCGGAAAGCTAGGGATTTAGAACATGGTCGGTACCCTTTGAGAAGCTTAATGCTTCCTTAAAAACTTTGTGCCAGATTTCTCCCTCTTGCTTTTCCTGAGTTGCTTTTTACACTGCCTGGTGTCTTGGGAGGCTGGCTAGTGAACTATATGAGGCCTTGCCCTCCAGATTCCAGGTGGCATCAGCCAGGAGGATCCCTGAGGAGATCAGAAAGGGGAGGAGAGCAGGTTCCCTTCAGACCCATGTGGAGCGGTGCTGGGTGGACCCCACCATCAGTATCTCTCCCTCTAGGCGCCCCTTTCTCCTCACTTCCCCTTCCAGGTGCTGGGAGCTCAGTATACCTGGGTGTGGTGAGGGCTTACCTGTCACAAAGGCAGGAGTAAACTTCCCTTTTCGTTGTGATCTTCCTGTCTTCTGCCTACACTTCTTTGAACAGACCACTTTATTAAGCACTGCTTAAATATCCTAACTTTGAACTATCCTAACCGTCTGTTTCCTGGAACCCTGAAACAAGTGTCAATCTTACATAAAGCAGACAACTGTTTGAGAGAATATAACATACTAACTTGTTGTTAAGAACTGTAGCTTTCGAAGATGGAGGAATTGTGAAGAATCGATATGCAAGATCTCTATCAAGCCCAAGGGCCACTATGGCATGGACGTGCCATTTATGATCCAGGAGAAGCTTCTGTGTACCTCAAGCCTACTACATAGGACTCAGAGCACAATATTAAAGAGGCTTTCTTTTGTCTTTGTTACAGCTTCCCCTTGACACGTGATTTTGAAAGAAACCATCCTATATAGATGAAGAATGGCTGTCAAAGTTACTGCTGTAGTGGAAGGCAGTGAACCCTATATTTTCTTTTCTGGAAAGAAGGTACCTGAAAGTTACAGGGGTTTTCAACTACCTGTGATGAGGATGCCCAATGTGATGGCAGAGTGGGAGGCAGGGAAAGGTCAAGTGCAGACCTAGGAAGTAAAGATGGTATATGGAGTCTGCTCCGCCTACCCCCAATGCATTCTTCCAATGTTTAGAACTCGACCTTCATCTTTCACAAGAACAGCTCAAGAAACAAAATGGAGGCAACCTGTGTTCCCAATCCTTATGGTTCAGCAGCATAATGAAGTGTGCAGGATTGTAGTGAAAACTGTGCAGAAACATGGGAACGGTGTACGATATAAAATTGAATAAAGTAGAACATGAAGCAGTGCATATGCCATGGTTACATCTGAAAAGATATACATGTACACAGATTCTGGAAGGACACAACAACAACAAAAATCTAGTGTGTTGGAGTGATAAAGCTCTAGGTTTCCTTTCTCTGATTTTTGGTCTTTTGTGTCTTTGTTGGAAGAGATAGAGGGCCTCTCTTTTGATATTTTTTATTTATTTATTCTTAGAGAAGGGAAGGGAGGGAGAAAGAAGAGAGAAACATTGGCGTGAGAGAGAAACATCGATCGGTTGCCTCTCTTACAGGTGCCCCAATGGGGACCTGGCCTGCAATCCAGGCATGTGCCCTGAGCAGGAATTGAACCAGTGACTTCTTACTTTAATGGATGATGCCCAACCAGTTGAGCCACACTGGTTAGGGCACTACTTGGCCTCTTGACCCATTGTATATCTTGCTCAGAATGCCAGGACTAAAACATTTTTATTTTAATCAGAGTTTCCCTCAACTCAGGGATTCCTTGAATCTGCATGTTTATTCCCAAGTAACTTATTGAAATCCCTTACTTGCTATTAAGTTGAAACCTGAGCCTGCCAGTAGTACCTGCATGTGGGTATCCCTTCCAGATTTTTCATGAAATTTACCCTGAGGGCCCTCATGGGTGGGCTCCCTTCCTCTTTTGAATGCTGATTCTTACATTGGTTTGGCCATATCTCTGCAGGGCTTTTCTTAAGGGACAAAGGAAGCGTTTAAGGCCTGTCTCTGAAGTATTGTTATTTCCAAACACAATTCTTTTATTTTTTACTCTTTTCAAAGCAGCAGAAATGCATACGTTTTTGCAAAGAGATGAGAGGTTGTTTAGCTATTGAACCATACTTTGGCTATTACAATAACTAATGATTAGACGAGGGGATTACCCTGGAAAGGGCTACCATTTGAAAACTTCGCCTTTTTCATAAAGTAATTAAAAATGATTGCAGACAAGTTTCCTCTTCTTCTCTTCCCCCAGCTCCCTACTATTCTTTTTGCTCACTCCTCTCTCCCTCCCTAACCTGAACTTGATTGACTAATTCATGAGGTATCTTGACCCCCTTCTTCCTTGCTGCCTCTTACCAAAGGATATGGGAAGCCAGAGTTTCTGGTGGCCAGGGCTGGCCACGTGACCCAATTATGGCCAAGGAAACATAAATGGAAATGTGTTAGGGGGCTTCCGGGACAGACCTGGCTTCTCCATGAAAAGGACAGAGAAGGGAGATCATCGGTAGAGCCTATTTCCCCATCTTCCTGTCTTGAAGGCAGACAGAATCTCTGGGTTTGCAACAGCAATCTTGTCCCCGCGACACAACCAGCATTCAGATGAAAAACGCAAAGATGGCAGAGTAGAAATAGTGCAAGAGCCTGGTCTTTGATGACCTTTTTTCCCAGCTGAGCCAGTGTTGGCACACCACCCCCATCGAACTTAATGTCAGTGATAAAAGCAAAGCCCTGGTTCAATACTCTGTGAATTACTATGACCTGCAGAGGAAGCCATTCAAAACTGATACATACCCTTCACCCTTTTTTCCTTCTTTTCATCTGCCTCCCCTTTTGTGTTTTCTTCTTTCCCTATATGGGTTGAATGCTCCCCCCATTCATATGTTGAAGTTCTAACCTCTAGTACCTCAGAATGTGACTGTATTTGGAGATATTTAAAGAGGTAAAAAAACTAAAATAAAATCAAAGTGGGCGTGGATTTAAAAAGAGGAAATTTAGACACAGAGATGGACAGAGAACAGACATGTACAGACACAGGGAGATGGTCATCAATACGCTTAAGAAAGATACCTCTGAAGAAATCAACCGTGATGATACTTTTATCTTAAGCAAGCCTCCAGAAATGTGAGAAACTACATTTCTTTTGTTTAAAAAAGTAATAAGTAAAAAGCAGCTGAAATTCATTCTCTCATAGTTATAGAGGCCAGAGAAGTCTAAGATCAAGGTGTTGGCAGGTTGGTTTCTTGTGAGAGCTTCCTGTTTTGCTGGAAATCTGTGGTACACCTGACCCCCAACTTTGTCTTTGCATGGTTTCTCCCTGTGTCCAGGGCAGCAATCATAATGAATCGAGGCCACCCTAATAACGTCATTTTAACTTGATCACTTCTGTAGAGACCCTGTCTCCAAATTAAGGTCATGTTCTGAAGTTCTTCACATTAGGACGTAGGCATGTGAATTTGAAAGCGACACAATTCAACCTACAACACTACCCAAGCTAGAAACCCTAGAGTTAGCTTTGAGTGTTCCCTCTCTCTGCTCCCTGACTCCAATCTTGAACCAAGCTCTGTTGCTTCTCTTCTTGTCTGCTCCCAAGTCTGCACTTTCATCTTCAGGTGACCTCTGTCCCCAACACATCTTCTCCAGTAAGCTTTTCCTGAAAACTGCTATAATCCTAATGTCGCACAGTACTAGGTTTGTTACATTACTCTAGCTGTTCGAGGACACACAGTGACTCTCTAGCACTTCTGAAATCAAATTGGAAAGCCCCTTCCTTGTTCCAGAGCTCTCCATACCTCCCTCATAAATCACCACTCCCTGGGGAGGCTGCCTCGTTCTCAGGAGACACTACGTCCTATATGTTTCTTCTTCCAAGCCTTTATGCAATTTCCATTGCTTAGAATATGCTTCTCTGACTGTTCTAAACTTATAAAGACCAGCCTAAGTCATACTTATTAGTGGAAACCTTTCCCGATGGTTCCCTTCTTAGAATCTTACTAGGTTGTACTATACTCAATATTTACCACTCTGTTCTTCCTTCCTTTCTTCCTTTCTTCCTTCCTTCTTTCCTTCTTTTCTTTCTTTCTTTCTTTCTTTCTTTCTTTCTTTCTTTCTTTCTTTCTTTCTTTCTTCCTTCCTTTCTCTCTCTCTCTCACTCTCTCTTTCTTTTCCTTTCTTTCTTCCTCTCTCTCTCTCTCTCTCTCTCTCTCTCTCTCACTCTCTCTCTCTCTCTCTCTCTCTCACTCTCTCTCTTTTACCATTTTAATATGTGAGTCTGTTCAAGCAAGCTGGGTTATCAAACTAAAGAGGTTCGCCACTTGAGGTGCTCTAATCAAGAAGGAGGCATGGTAGTTTTATTTTGAGGTAGATGGAATTGACATAGTCGAAATGTCAGACATGGAATTCAAAACAATGATGGTGAAGAAGCTCAATATACTCGACAACCTCAAAAACAACTACGACAACCTCCAAGGAAGTTATCAACAGCTGCAAGAAAATTACAGGGAACTTGCAGAGAACTACACCAGCATAAAGAAAGACATATAAACTATCAACAAGAACCAGGAAGAAATGAAGAATGCAATCTCTGAACCGAATAACACAGTAGAAGCAGTCAAAAGCAGAGTAAACGAGGCAGAGGATTGTATTAGTGAGTTAGAGGACAATGTAGGAAAAAATTCTCAGACGATACAGCAAAATGAAAAAAGATTTAAAAAGTATGAAGAAGAGATAAGGGAGTTGCAGGATAGCATAAGGAAGAGCAATATAAGAGTAATCAGAATCAAAGAGGAATCAGAAGAACAAGGAATAGATAAACTGATAGGAAAAATAGTGACAGAAAAATTTCCCAACCTGATGAGAGAAAGAGTTATGCAAGTCCAGAAAGCACAGAGAGTTCCAATAAAGAGGAACCCCCCAAAACCCACTCCAAGGCACATCATAGTTAAAATGGCAACATTCCAAGACAGAGAATCCTAAAATCAGCAAGAGAAAAACAGCAAATAACTTACAAGGGAGCTCCAATAAGGCTGTCGACCGATTTCTCAACAGAAACACTACAAGCCACAAGGGAATGGTCAAAAATATTTCAAGCAATGAAAAACAAAGGCCTACAACCAAGAATATTCGACCCGGCAAGGCTCTCACTCAAAATAGAAGGGGAAATAAGGAGTTTCTCAGACAAAGGAAGACTAAAAGAATACATCTCCACCAAACCAGCATTGCAAGAGATGCTAAAGGGAATAGTCTAAGAAAAAGAAAGAGAAAAAATATATATATATTATATATATATATATATATATATATATATATAATATATATAAAGAGTAGAGGAACAGAGGTTCAAAGGGAAATGAATAAATACATGTTGAGAATAACCTTAAATGTAAAAGGATTAAATGCTCCAATTAAAAGACATAGGGTAACAGAATGGATAAGAAAACAGGACCCACATATTTGCTTTCTACAAGAAACACACCTCAAAACAAAAGATTTACATAGACTGAAAGTAAAGGGATATAAAAAAGTATTCCAAGCAAACAGACCTGAAAAAAGAGCTGGCGTAGCAGTACTCATATCAGACAAAACGGATTTCAAAGCAAGGGCAATACAAAGAGACAAAGAAGGACATTTCATAATACTTAAAGGAACAGTCCATCAAGAAGATATAACACTGATAAACATATATGCACCCGACATAGGAGCACCCGAATACATAAAGCAAATACTAGAAGACCACAAGAAGGATATTAACAACAACACACTCATAGTAGGGGACTTCAACACTCCATTATCAACAACAAACAGATCATCCAAGCAAAGAAACACCAAGGATATACAGGCATTGAACAACACACTAAACCACACGGACTTAAGTGATATATATATATATAGAACTTTTCACCCCAAAGAAGCAAAATGTACATTCTTTTCAAAGGCACATGGGACGTTTTCTAAGATAGACCATATGATAGGACACAAAACAAGCCTCAACAAATTCAAGAAAATTGAAATGATATCAAGCATCATTTCAGACCACAATGCCTTGAAACAAAACATCAACCTCAGAGAAAAGAATCAAAGACACCCAAACTCATGGAGAATGAATAACACGCTATTAAATAACGAATGGGTTAACAATGACATCAAAGAGGAAATCAAGAAATTTCTAGAAACTAATGACAATGAACACACAACAGCCCAAAACCTATGGGACACGGCAAAAGCAGTCCTAAGAGGGAAGTTCATAGCAATACAGGCATATCTGAAAAGAACAGAAGAAGCTCAAGTAAAAAAAAAACAAACAAAAAATAAAACTAATCCTAAAGCTACAAGAACTAGAACAACAGCAACAAACAAAGCCTAGGGCAAGAAGAAGAAAGGAAATCCTCAAGATCAGAGCAGAATTAAGTGACATAGAGACTAAACAAACACTCCAAAAAATCAACAAAACCACGAGCTGGTTCTTTGAAAAAATAAACAAAATCGATAAGCCTCTAGCCAGGTTCATCAAGAAAAAAAGAGAGAAGACACAAATAAACAAAATCAGAAAGGAAAGAGGAGAAATCACGACTGATACCTCAGAAATACAAACAATTGTAAGAAATTACTACAGACAACTGTATGGCAAGAAATTCGACAACCTAGAAGAAATGAACAAATTTCTAGAAATGTATAACCTTCCAAAACTGAACCAAGAAGAAGTAGAAAGTCTCGACAGACCAATAACAAAGGAGGAAATTGAAACAGCGATCCAAAAGCTCCCTGCACACAAAAGCCCTGGACCGGATGACTTCACAGGCAAATTTTACAAAACATTGAGGGAAGAACTAACTCCTACCCTAACCAAACTATTCCAAAAAATCCAAGAAGAGGGAAAAAATCCCAAACTCTTTCTACCCTAATTCTAAACCAGGTCAAGACACAACGAAGAAAAAGAACTACAGGCCAATATCACTGATGAACATAGATGCTAAAATCCTCAATACGATTTTGGCAAACAGGATCCAGCAATACATCAAAAAGATCATACACCATGATCAAGTAGGATTCATCCCGGGGATGCAAGGATGGTTTAATATTCTCAAAGCAATAAATATAACACATCACCTAAACAAAATGAAAGACAAAAATCACATGATCCTATCTATAAATGCAGAGAAAGCATTTGATAAAGTACAACACCCATTGATGATGAAAACACTCAGCAAAATGGGAATAGAGGGAGCATACGTTAACATAATAAAGGCTATATAGGAGAAGCCCGAAGCCAACATCATACTCAATGGACAAAAACTGAAAGCGTTCCCCCTGAAATCAGGAACTCGACAAGGCTGTCCACTCTCTCCACTCCTATTCAACATAGTGTTGGAAGTCCTAGCCACAGCAATCAGACAAGACAAAGAAATAGAAGGCATCCAAATTGAGAAAGAAGACGTAAAACTATCACTATTTGCAGACGACATGATAGCATACCTAGAAAACCCTATAAACTCCACTAAAAGACTACTCGATATAATAAGTGAATTTGGCAAAATAGCAGGGTACACAATAAGTATACAGAAATCTAAGGCATTTCTGTACACCAACAATAAACTATCGGAGACAGAGGCAAAAGAGAAAATACCATTTACTATAGCAGTAAGAAAAACAAAATACCTAGGAATAAACTTAACCAAAGAAATAAAAAGACCCGTACACTGAAAATCACGCCACAATGAAGGAAGATACAAATAAATGGAAGCAAATACCATGTTCTTGGATGGGAAGAATCAACATCATCAAAATGGCCCTACTACCCAAAGCAATTTACAGATTAAATGCAATCCCTATTAAAATGCCATTGACATATTTCACTGACCTAGAACAAATACTCCAAAAATTCATATGGAACCAAAAAGACCCCGAATAGCAAAAGCAATCTTGAGACAGAAGAACACAGCAGGAGGAATCACGATACCAGACATCAAACAATACTACAAAGCCACTGTGATCAAAACAGTCTGGTACTGGCATAAGAACAGACACATAGATCAGTGGAACACAATAGAGAGTCCAGAAAAAAACCCAGGCCTCTATGGTCAACTAGTCTTTGATAAAGGAGGAAGGGACATAAAATGGACTGAGAAGAGCCTCTTTAACAAATGGTGCTGGGCAAACTGGACAGGGACGTGCAAAAAAATGAAACTAGACCACCAACTTACACCACACACGAGAATAAACTCAAGATGGATTAAAGACTTAAATGTAAGACGTGACACCACAAAAGTCCTAGAGGAAAACGTAGGCAGGAAAATTTCAGATATCCCACGTAACAATATCTTCACGGATACATCTCCTAAGGCAAGAGAAATAAAGGAAAAAATAAACAAATGCGACTACATCAAACTAAAGAGTTTCTGCTCAGCAAAAGAAAACATCAGCATGATGAAAAGGAAACCAACCATATGGGAAAACATATCTGCCAATGATATCACAGACAGGGGACTGATCTCCAAAATATATAAGGAGCTTATATGACTCAACATCAAGAAAATAAACAACCCAATTAAATAACGGGCGAAGGACCTGAACAAACACTTCTCCGAAGAGGACATACAGAAGGTCCATAGGCACATGAAAAAATGCTCAACATCATTGGCCATCAGGGAGATGCAAATAAAAACCACAATGACATACCACTTTACACCTGTCAGAATGGTCATCATCAACAAATCAACAAACAACAAATACTGGCCAGGATGTGGAGAAACGGAAACCCTACTGCACTGTTGGCGGGAATGCAGACTGGTGCAGCCACTATGGAAAACAGTATGGAATTACCTCAGAAAACTAAAAATGGAACTGCCTTTTGAAACAGCGATTCCACTGCTAGGATTATACCCGAAAAATCCTAAAACCCTAATTCAAAAAAACCTATGCACCCCTATGTTCATAGCAGCCCTGTTTACAATAGCTAAGTGCTGGAAACAGCCTAAGTGCCCATCTGTAGATGAGTGGATCAAAACACTGTGGTACATTTACACAATGGAATACTATGTAGCAGAAAGAAAGAAGGAACGCCTGCCATTTGCGACAACATGGATGGAACTAGGGAGAATTATGCTTAGTGAAATAAGCCAGGCAAAGATAGCAAAATACCGTATGATATCACCTAATACAGGAAACTAAAGAGCAACACAAACAAACGAACTGAATAGGACAAAGACTAGAATAGCAGTCAGTAGTGGGGAGGGGGGAGGGAGAGAAGGGGGATAAGTAAGGGAAGGGACTAGTCAAGGAACGTGTATAAACGACTCATGGACATGGACAATGGGGAGGGATATGATTGTGGGAGAAGGGATGGGCTGGGTGGGGGGAGCAATGGGGGAAAATGGGACAACTGTAATTGAAAAACCAAAAAATAAATAAATAAAAGGAAAAATAAATAAATAAAACAAACCAGCAAACATAAAACAAGCGAAATTATCATTGAGTGTTACCTCTGACCACAAAGGAATCGATAACAAAAGTAACAGGAATATCCCCAAATACTTTGAAACTAAACAATGCACCACATTGATCAAAGGGGAAATATTAAGGCAAATAAAAACGCATTGAACTGAATGAGTATGAAAATACAATACATCAAAGTTTGTAGGACACAGAGCAGTGCTGCAAGAGAAATTTATAGCCCACTGTCTATATTAGAAAAGAGGAAACGTCAAAAAGTCAATCTAAGCTCCACATCAAGACTAGAAAAAGAAGAGCAAAATAAATCCAAAGCAAAGATGAAGTAGGGAATATTCAAGATAAAAGCAAAAATTGATGAAATAGAAAATAGAAAAATCAATAGAGAAAATTAATGAAACAGAACGCTGGTTCTTTGCAAAGATCAATAAAATTGACAAACCTCTAGCAAGACTGACAATTAAATACAAATTAACAATAGCAGAAATGAAACAAAGGATATCATTACAGACCCTATGATAGATATAAACTTGACAACTTAATTGAAATGGAAAAATCCCTTGGAAATCAGAAACGACCAGGATATACTCAGTATTTAATACATAATTTGAATAGTTCCATTGTTTTAAAGGGATTACATTTGTAATTAAAAAAAGTCTTTTGGCCCAAAATATTTCACTGGAGAATTAAACTAAATGTTTAAAGAATAACTAACATCAATTCTATACCATCTCTCTAAGACACAGAAGAGGAGGAAATACCTTACAACAACTTATATGAGAACACTTTTACCATGATACCAAACCATACAAAGACAGTATGAGAAAAGAAAACTACAGACCGATATCCCTCATGAAAATAGACTCAAAATCTTTAGCAAGCTGTTGCAAACAGAACGTAGCCAAATATAAGAAGTATGTTATATGCCATGACCTAGTGAGGTTTATTCTAGGGATGCGAGGCTGGTTCAAAAAAATCAATCCACGTTAATAGGCCAAGGAATCCATGAGCACAAAAAGAAAGCTATGAGAGCTAATAAACCAGCTCAAGGGTACAGGACATAAGATCATACAAAACTCAGTTGTATTTCTATTGAATTGTATTTCTATTTCAATTGTATTCATTTGCAAGAAACAATGTGAAAATAAAATTAAGAAAATTCTACTTATGATGACATCAAAAATAATAAAAGACTTAGAAAATAAATGTAATCAAAGAACTACAAGACTTGTACACCGAGACCCACAAAATATCGAGAGAAATTAAAGACCTAAACAAATGTAAAGACATCCCATGTTCATCAAGTAGGATACTTAATATTGTTAAGATGGCAGCCCTCAAATTGATCTACAGAATCAATACAATCTGTATCAAAATCTGTGCAGAGAAGAGTTAACATAGTGGGCCTGACAATGCTATCGTTTTTGAAAATCCTGCTTGCAAGGTTGGCCCTTGGCTGGGATCTAGGAACTTGGATTTGGTCGGAGGGAAGGGCTCCCACTATCCCAACTGATGAGAGTAGCTTATTGTACCTTAACTGTTTGTGCAAACAATATGATTTATGGTGAACAACAGCTTTCCCCCTGGGACTCTGGGATTTTGGTATGTGCTAGGCAGAGGGTGCCTGGAGGACCAGCCCCTAATGAAAGCCCTTGGCACTGTCTCTAATGAACTGTCTTCATAAACAGCATTTCCACACAAGTTGTCACAACTCTTCATTGCAAAAAGCTATACTAAGTGAAAGCAGTCACAACAGACTACCTATTATATGGTTCCATTTATATTAAATGTCCAGAATAAGTCAATCTATACATCCACAAAGCAGATTACTGGCCGCCAACAGCTGGAGAGGTATAGAGTTGGGGGAGTTACGATAGCTAAAGGGCATGAGGTCTCTTTTTTTGGTGATGAAGATGTTCTAGAATCTATTTTGGTGATGACTGCACAACTCTGTGAGTACACTGAAAGTCACTGAATTGTACACTTTATATGGATGGTATTTGAATTAGGTGTCAATGAAGCTGTTATACAATTACAGTGGGTAATAAAATATATTGGTTCTTTAAAAAGTCTGTTGAAGAGTGACAGGAAAGACTCCATGGAACCAGTGAGGAAGTTGGTTCAATAAGCCAGGCAATTTGTACCAAAATAGTCCAATGTTCTTGGTCACGGCCAAGCAGTTCTATATGGTTCTGGGCACAGCAATTCTTGAACAACCGTTATCAGTAATTTTCTTTCTTTAAAAAAAAATTGCGATATAACAGACATATAACAAACATATCAGTTTTCGATGCACACACTGATTTTGAATTATATAAATAGCCTTAAGCACTTACTAATATATATGAACCTAATAGTACCCCTGGCAGGAGAAATGACAATGAGTAAAACACACTCATTCTGTATTTGGAAAGGTAACGCTCATAATGAAATAACTACCAACACACGAAAGAACATGATACGTGCCAAAGCAAGGCTAAAATACAACTGCTAAGGATTTCAGAGGACATGTTGTTCGGCACACCATTATTGCCAGTACAGTCACTGTTGTCATATTCAGCCCAACATCACCAAGAATGATTACTGAGTGTCTAAGTACATGAGCAACTCTTAAGAGTCTATACAGAGAGTTAGGTGAAGTTCTTCCTTGAACCTAACACATCTTTATGATGGGACTACTAAGGAAATAGTACATTAATGTTATAAGTGTGTCATCTCTATTATAAATAATTATGAAATATTAGGTTATAAATGTAACATACATAAAACGGCAGGTTTTCGGATGCAAGTTATTCTAGAGGGGGGATTCGCCGAGTTCCCTTTTAATTTGAGGAATGCCTTGGCAAAATGGGTTTTTGTATGGAGTGATCTTGTACCGTGTGGAAACACGTTTCCCAAGCAGCTGCGAACTCCTAGTGGCCACACGAACTCATTACCATCTAGCTTTGAGAGCAACAGGCACAGAAAGGTTAAGTCTGACATCCCTGCGGGGCAACTACCTGACAAAGCTGAAGACTAGGGCAGTCTTCATCCTATTTAAATGTCCCTAAAACCAGGGGCGATCCTGAAGGGTGTGTGGGCGGATCGATGCCTATAAGCACTATGAGGGAACCTGAAGAGGTTTATGCTTCCAGATCCCCTTTCTTTCCTCCGAGGCCTTTGTTTGAAACATTTATTGACAAATAAAGACACTCTCTGGAGGGAAGGAGAAAAACTGTCAGCAACTAATATTACATTTAAATACTTTTCTGTCAGAAAAGTTTGTTGGTCTGATAAAAAACGAAAAAGAATCCCGACTAACAGCCTAGTTTCCTCAGCCACTTCTCCAGCTCTGACATAAACATTTTTTTAAAGCACCATTAACAAGCCATACATGGATTGAAAGCTAAAGCTACACACGGGAGAGCCGCTCCCCACCAGTCAGTAACGGAAAAAAGACGAAATAAAACAGAACATAACAAAACAAACAGATGAGGGGCAGAGGGATAAGGGACTAACCGCCTCGGAATTACCACGTCAGACCAGCGGCCTCACGACCGACGGTTTCAGACCAACCGCCTCACACTAACGGCCAACAGGTGGTGTGCCGACCCTAGCATGCTCACCGGCAGGGCGAGATAACCGATCAACACTTTTCAATCAGGCTTGAAACCACCAGAGAGGGTCAAAAATTCAGATTAGGTACCTTTTACCCTTGCTTTTTTTGCTATGGGGATTCCTCTTCTGCATCTTCGGACCCTAGAAGAGAGTAAACGCGTGCTAATCTCTGAGCACACACACGTAAACCCCCGTCCCCAAGATAATGGAAGCGGCTCGTACTGGAAGTGGCTCATACCGGAAGTGGCTGAACCACCAATCAAATGGCCTCTCTGGGCTCCATTTTGCCGTTAATAAAACCTGGATTAAAATAGTACCCATATCATACAGCTGCGTGAGAAATAAATGAGATAATGCATGCAAAACACAGCACCGGGCAAATGTTCAGACCTGCAGAGTTAGAAACGCTGGGAGGGGGCCCAACTATCTGTTTCAATACGCTCTCCAGGTGATTCTGAGGCATGCCTGAAGTGTGAGTTTTTGCTTTATGAAGAACGCTGCCCACTCAAATAGCTAACCAAAATCTTTGTTATTATTTCAGATTCCATGACTCCATGCTTTCTGAATTATGTTTCCTGCCTGAACTTTCAAAACCGTTATTTGTTTCTTGAGCCCAACTCTGTAGCCCGTATCACCACGGATACGAAGAGAAAGAGAGAACCTGTCTTCAAGGTTTCAGTGTAGGTGATCCAAGAATAGGAAAAGTTGATTAAACCTAATGGTCACAGTATCATTGCATAAACTAAATTAGGGAGGCTAAATCTGAGGCTGAAAGATACTTGGTGGCACTGACAGGCAGACCAGTTTCATGAAGGCTGATAGTTCGGTTCAGTTCAACTTCATGTTGCCATTATTCATAATAATTACATTACAAACACAGGTTCCATTTTTATTAATAGCTCTTTCAAATCAAATACAAACTGAAAGCATAGTTAAAGTGTGATTTGTATGGCTATTCACAAGTTTGTATGGAGGAGAAGATATTTGGATAGAATAAACAAGGCTAGAAAATGAATGATGGTCTTAGGGGGGAAAAAAGGTGACCAAAGCTTCTGGGTTTAACATATTTATGTTTGTCTCTTAGAGGATAACCTAAGTGCATACTACTTTACACATATCCACACACTAATGTAGCATGTTCCTTTTTTTTTTTTTTTTGACTCTGAACATCCTTTCTTCCCCATCTGTCAGTACGGGACACTCTGAGAGCCTCAGCAGCTTAAGAGAAAGAAGAGGCAGTACCATATGACTGAGCCTCCTTGCATTTTCATTACTGGTTTATCATCCAAAAACTGCTCTTGTTAGCCTCCAGGATGACAAGGTTGGGGTACCATGGGACAGGGCTCTAATCATCAATAAGAGTTCTCTCTTTGTCGTTTGGAGGATTTGATAAGACATTTTTCCAGGCCCAGATCACAGATTTTCCCTTCTGGGCTTGGAGACACAGAGGGTTTTTTGTTTGTTTGTTTGTCCGTTTGTTTGTTTGTTTGTTTTTTTTTAACCTTAGGGATATACATTCTTGTGCTTGGAGAATAAATAAACATTTCCTTTCTTTGCTTCTTATTCCATAGACATGAGCCAGACACAGGAGCTCCAACTTAAATATCAGAAGTTCCCCGTGACAAAAGGGTGGTAAAGGAAAAACAAGTTCTATACTGTGGATTTTAGCCCATCGCTATTGACGAAAGCTCCCTTCTTGACCAAAATTAATTTTTAATAAAAGCTGTGTGTATTTAAGGTATATAACATAATGGTTTGATATAGTCAGGCTTATCTGAACCTTCTTCTCAATTAGGCCTCACCTTTGGCTTATAAAAACTCCAACTTTCGGTTTTTATGAGCTCAAGGCATGTCCTTAGAATGATGATCCCAGCCTCCTTAATATACCGGCCTGAGAAAGCTCAACATTGCCAAAAGAATTCCCTGTCTGTTTCAGCCAAAACCTGACCATGGGCCCCTGCCTCCCCTCCCTTTTCATAGAGCATTTACAGAACTTGTAATTGTAGATCCTTTCTCTGTCCCTTTGAGACATATCTTCTACAACCCAGAAATATCTGTTTCCAGGACCTGGGAGCCATCCCTTCGAAATGTAATCATCAAGAAAGACAGAGCCTCTGTTTCCCAATCTCTATGGAAGGATAGGAGTTCAACTTTGATAAGTGCCAGTTAGCAAACGCAGAGGCCCTGATCATGGTGATCAAACTCCGTTGGCCCCCAAAATGTCCCTCAATACTTTTCCTTTAGCACACCCCAGCATTTAAAGGGCTCCTGCCTTTTGTTGCACTGGAGTTGAGCTCTAGTTATCTAAAGTCTCTCCTCTACTGCAGTAGCCTGAATAAAATCTACCTTGCCACCTTTAACAGATGTCCAGCTCTCTTTCTCTTCGATGCCATGAACTAAAAAGATCAGAACTGGACAACAAGTTTAAGACATGAAATCCTAGCGGTAACAGGGAAAGTAACAAATGAAGTCAGACCAAGACTATGAAACCCTAGCGTTTAGGAGAGTCATCTCAACCGATCTTTTAAAACTTCAGATGCAGTTCTTCTCATGTAGGAGGTTAAAGTGGAGACATGTGAAAAAAAGAAAAGGAGAGAACAAAATAATACTTGAGCGCACTGCAAGTCATTTGGTTGTGGGCTAGTGGTTCCACACTGGGGATAAGCTAAAGGCACCCCAAAGTGTAATGGATGACCTTCTAAAGAATACCGTAGCCAGAAACCCAGCACTGGCGATAGTGGAGAATAATAAAGAGGGGCTTGAGGAGCCTCTGAAAGGCTGACCCTGTCCCAAGACTATTGGCTTTTATTCTGGGCTAATAATGTTTCATGATGAAGGTTAGAGCTTGTTGGACCAGTTAGGCACCCAGGATCCTAAGGACACCCAACTTTGTGCTGTTATTGTCAGCTATAGAAAGAAACAGCAATGTCATGAAGTAGAAGTCCTAGTACTAGCTGGTGGTCAAGGCTTTAGGAGAGTATGGGGAGTTGAGGAAAGAACGAACATCTTATGTCAGACTGGAAGGATTATCATAGCATCCAAATGCACGAGAAAAGAATTATTTCAAGTTCTTATGAAATAACCTACTCCAATATTGCACAAGTCTTCTGAACTTCTTTTTGACTAAAAGTGTCTTAATGGCGAGATAAAACCACAGAAGCTGCTAAGGAAGTCTCCAACTTTCTATTTTCATACGTTCATTCAGGATACCCAGAAAGGACTTTGATTAACTCTGTCTCTAACTCTGAACCTTCAGGGGGGAAACCAAAGAAAGTTAAGCTAAGATGTGAAAATCAACACTGCTCTGTGAAAAATAGACTCTACTGGTAACGAGTATGATTAGATTGTTCTGGAAGTCCAGCAAGAAGAAGAAAGAGAAAGGAGGTTTCAAGGTGTTGTGAACTGGACAAAACATGAAAGGATTATGTGTACCCTTCTAGAGAGAACAGAAGGTTGTCATACAGAAGGCAGCTTGAGGTGGTTTTCATATGAAGAGATGTTGAGTTTGCCAGCCTGCTACACTTTTGCTGCAGTTGCTATGGTTTCAGGCATTGTGACCCAACAAACTCTGGTGTCATGTCCCAGGGTCATAAGCAGCAGGAAAGGCTTTGGCCCTTCAGTCTTGTCCAACTGCTGACAAGGGCAGCAGCCAGCTGCGGGTACTCGAGAACTTGACACTGCCCAGATCCATCTAAAGGGGCACATCTCCCCTCTTGGTGGCACATTTTCAGCCAAAAGAACTTCATTATCAAGGTAATGAGTTTATATATTTTGTTGTTGTTGTTGTTGTTGTTGTTTTACAGTTCTTTAGAATCTGGACACGAGAGACCTCTTTGCCTCCCTCTCTTTCTTTCTAGGCTAGTGATCTCTAGTTCTGGGAAAAAAGAAACCCCCTCTTTTGAGGGTATGGGAAGCCTTTTCCTAAATATTTGGGAGAACCTCAAAGATCTTGGAGGGTTGGGGGGGTCATAAAGGGTAGGCATGTAATACTATCCGGTGAAAGGATAGCTGAGTATAGGAGGGAGAGAGGGAGAAAAAAATGGAAGAAGGTAAAGGGAGGAAGGGAGGGGGAAAAATAGGGGAAGAGGAGAAGGGAGCTAGAGGTTAAAGGGGTCTAAATTTTGAAGGAAGTTGGAGGAGAGGAATTCAATAGCCCTCTACCATTTGGCAAAAAGTTTCTCTTGTTAGTTAAAAAACAAAGTCAAATCCAAGTACGAGGTACCAAAACAATTCTACTGAACCCATAACTGTGTCTTCCTGTACATGGGTCTAAGGTCTTACATAACAAACATTATTTAGGGCTTTTTCCACTTTCTTTTTACTTTTAATTCCAGGCTGGGGTGGGAAGTGGAGGGGAGTGGTAAGAGAAGTTGGCAGAGATGATTATTCTTTCAAAAATAAAATTAAGTATGGTTCTACGGGATCGGGGCCTGGTTTTTATAGCTATTAGACTGAGTTTTCTCAGTGTTCAGAATCTTGTTCTATTGTGGGATCTCATATGTTGTTTTAATTAAAAAGGTTATTTTTTCACTCTACTAGTGTTGGCCTTAGTCTTTTCCAATGGCTCTATGTGGTAAGTGTTACAGCTGTTTATCCCATTTCACTCCTTATATCATGAGAAAGGCTCTGGTTGAACTGGGGTTAACTAAAATTCGATTAAGGGGGATGAGGTATGCTTGATTCCTTGAAGGTGCTTAAGAATGGCAAAGGAAGTAGAGGCAGGTGAGATTTAGTGGAGTTTAGTAGAAATAAGTCTCTAAAGTTAAGCTCCACGTTCTCTATACTTCCTTTTAAATTTGCTTCCCAACGAAGTATGCTAAAATGATCCTGATAATTTCAGAGAATCCCTTTCCCACTACTCACCCCACCAGTTTCTAGCCTAACCCAATATGAACTACATAGCTGAGTTCCAGGGCCTTCTTATCCAAACTGAGCCAGTTTCTAAAAACCATATATAAGCCTTTCAGATTCCTTTTCTTTTGTCTTTCCAGAGGCCTGATAATATTGAGTGGTTACACAGCGCCAGGGGTGTGTGCAAGGTCAAGCTCCATAGCCCAAAAGGACAGCAATAACAGGAACGGAAAGTGGTAAGATACTAAATTACTCCCACTAAGGGGTGGAAAGGATTGCTTTATGGATACAGATATCCTGGAACCCAGAATGGACTAATGGAGGGTGATAGTGTCGTTTCTCTAAGATATCAAGTTTAGTAAAGTTTGTGGGCTGGGGGGTGGGGGTTGGGGTGGGGGCGGGGCGCAGTATGCTTATACATCACAGAGGGACACGTGAAGGGAGGGGGAGAATGAAAAGTACCTGGGGAGGGGGTGTGGGGGAGCCTCAGGGGAGGGAGGAGTGGTGGTTGCCTAGTTTTACCAGCCTAATGGAAGCATAATAATATCAGCTAGCTACAAGTAAGTTGCACTCAAGTGGGACTCCCACACGAGGGCAAAATGTGTAATACTTCACATTTTTTATCACGTTCAAATGCCATTCGTACTGTTATGTATTTAATGCTTTTTTAATTGACTGACATTTAAAAATTACCATCAACCTAAGCAATATTATCCATAATGTCACAGGTTTTATGTTTTAGTATGTATTTTTCCTACTAAACAACAAAAAAGTACATATATTAAACACAGAAATGTTTATCCATGTATCACTTAAAGTTTTCTATAACATCAGTAGTAAAAGCACCACTTTTGGGGAACACTACGGTAGTTGAAAGTGCTCTAACTGAAAGTCAGGGAATTGGTTTCTTTTTTTTTTTTTTAATGTTTATTTATTTATTTATTTATTTATAATTTTATTTTTCGTTATTCAATTACAGTTGTCCCATTTCCCCCCATTGCTCCTCCCTCCCAGCCCATCCCTTCTCCCACAGTTATATCCCTCCCCGTTGTCCATGTCCATGAGTCATTCATATACGTTCCTTGACTAGACCCTTCCCTTACTTATCCCCCTTCTCCCCCTCCCCCCTCCCCCCTACTGACTACTATTCTAGTCTTTGCCTATTTAGTTCGTTTGTTTGTGTTGCTCTTTAGTTTCCTGAATTGAGTTCTAATGTAAGTTTCACCTTTGAGTTTGCGTCAGTTGGGCAAGGCACCTTTCTTCTTACTTTTTTCAGTAAATGTAGGTATTGTAATTTGGGCATCTCTGACAGGTAGGTATTCTTATCTAGGAAATACAATAATGATAAGATTCTCTCTGCCTAATAGCATTTATTGAGTACTTACTATGTACAGGTACTCTGCTGAAAGCTTTGTATTCACTCTCAATCAATCCTCACAAGAACCCCTATGCGGTAGGTGCTTTATCGTCTCAAAGAGAAACCGCAGTCTTTTCTCTAGAATTTTCCTCAATACGCTGTCCTAATTTGGTGCAGATATGCTTTGTCGATGTGTCCACCCTGAAAGTGGAAGATAAAGGTTCCCAGGTGAGTATTCTCTGCTCCCCTCAGAGTTGGAATGAGTGAGAAACTGCTGAAAGAGTTATCAGTGGCAGCATAATAAAAGGGAAAGTCTGTGCCAGAGGGTGGAAGGATGGAGGAGATTCAGGTGGGCAGCCATCATTTTTGAAAACCCCAAACCCCCGGTTGAGAATATACTGTCACTCTTGATGCCAAATCTCACTCTAGAAGGAACTTAATTTGCTGGTAGGCCTGAAAGAATTACAGCATGGAAGGTAGCATGTCAGAACAGTGAGAAAACTGTCCAAAAGTTTGACGATTCATGAAATATGATTCCTAAGATTTATGGATTTGTGAATGCCTCTGGAGGGGTAGTAATTTGTGAGGAGAACAATATCTCATTCTTCAAACATTAGCTAGCATCACAAGCCTACTTATCCTTCTCCATTGAAAGGAAAAGATAAGAGATATGACATTCATGTTTTGGAGAGGGCAGCTTGGAGAAGTCTCAAAAAGCAGTTATTCATAAGAATCTCACCACTTCATCCCATAGGATGCTGGTGGTTCCTGTTCCGGAGGTGACCTAACGCAACACCATCTGAAAGAGAAAGAAATTATTATAATCAAGGCTACCGAGAAGCAAAACCAGTCTAAGGTATGCTTAGCTTCCGAGTCCACCCTTTCTAATTCCCAGAGTCCAGTGCTGACTCCGAAGACTCTGGTTCACAAAAGGTAAGAGAAATATTTCCAAACAAGCCCCTACATTTGACTACTATGATATTCCAGAGTTCACAGGCCTAAGTTCAAAGTCAGGTAAGTTTAATGTCCAGGTATCTAACAATGGCACTAATCACAGAGGTTCAGAATGCCCTTCCCTGATTGCAGGTCCCTACTCCAAACAGAATCTTGCTACCCTTATCCTAACAAAGATGTGGAATGAAAGCATGATCTTTTTCAGTGCTTTCTGTTATCTTCTAATGGACTTGTGTGCTCCACATTGCCCAGTGTCCAAAAAAAAAAAAAGAACAAACATATATGGAACAGAGAGAATCCACAATGACCAAGAACTGTAGTGGCTTGTTCCCCAAACCTGTTGCCTAAGAGATTACAGACTGTTAGTTAGCGTAAAGTTAGAAGCAATTCGATTTGGATACCACTGTCACATGCAAGTCCTTTTGTTTTTCTGTAACTACCTAAATTATATCTGTTGGGCTCCTGGCCCATGACAAGTCACCTTCACAGTCCTACAAACCTGGAGTAATTGATATTGAAATAGGATATTTGGTTTTATCTCAAAGGAGTCAATTTTTTTTTTTTTTGTTCTGCATCTCTATGCTTATCTTATAACCAGGAACAACATTTCTGACCTCAGACACATTTGGAGTGATGAGAGTGGCTCCTAAGGAAGAAAAAAAGTTTAAAAATATTCTTCAAAGAGTTTTGGGTTTAGTTGGAAGGAGGACTCCATTTTGAAGTCTTCAGAAAGGGATAAATTATACCTAATGTTTATTCTTAAAACTGCAGCACATATTTCCTACACATAATGCAGGTGTCCTTGATTGTAACCTAAACCAATTTGCAAAATGTTGAACTTATCATGACCTCAAACTTCTAGGAATTCAGTGGAAAGAAAGGAGATGAAGCAATGGAACGGGTAAAGAGGACGATGGTACTTAGCAAGGAGTGGAAGACATGTATAATACATATACACATATCTATTCATGAGCATATGCACATAATTTACCCTGACACACAGCAATATATACAAAATAATTTATACGAGCAGTGACACACACATCCCTGGCTACGTGTCTACATATGACACTGGTGAACACACACAAGCATTGAAACAACAGATGTGTGTGTATATTCATAAACAATGACTCACCTACACAAAGGTATAGAGTCAGCTGCATTGACATACCCACATGTGGCACATCAACATCTATATATGCACCCATGCACACTATGCATAAACATGCACACTACACATAAACATACACACATGAGCCTCGATCAAAACACAGTGACTGTACAAATTCAGGTGATAGGCATGCACTCTTACACAGGGTGGGGCAAAAGTAGGTTTACAGTTATGAGTATGTGAAACGGTTTATTCTTGAATTATTACTTATTATTTTCCATACATACAACTGCAAACCTACTTTTCGCCCCACTCTGTAAATATACCTCATGTTGATACGCACACATACAAACTTAAGCAAAGTGACACTAACAACATTTGAATGCACTGATACATACCTTGACACAAATACAATGACATCCCCACTCACGTATTCACACAAGTACTCAAATACCCAGGGTGTGTGCAACACTGACACACATTCTCAATCATTCACGTAGCATATAAATATAACATAAACTGATACCCAATTTATTGACATACACAGTCATTATATTAGCACCTATCCACATTGAACATAAACATTTATTGATGTATTATCTACTATCTATTAATTACTATATATGTTAACATGTGAATTTATTCTTTTTTTATTCTTTTTTTTAAATAAATAAATGATTAATTAGTTATTTTAACAATAGGAAATAACAATCCCTCCCTCTCAGACATTAAGACCCTTTATAATCTTATAAAGGACAATGGGCGAAGGTCTCAAGCTCCTCTAGCTGCTTCAAGCTGGACATGGTTGTCGTTCGTCCTACCTACCCTTGGGTCCAGACATCCCTAATAAGAGTGGGGGTGTGGAGGGGAGGGTTGCCTTCCCACATGGGGAAGGATCGTGCAGACTCCAGGTCAGTTGGCTGTCCCCAGACAACGGCGTGCTTGGTTTAACAGGCTGGCATCCTTGTTGTATTCTGGGGGCAACAGATTTGGCAAAAGAGTTTAAAGACATCTTCAATCCATAACCACTAGATGAGAAAAGGCAGGGATTAATTTTTCAATGTTCCACATTAGGGAAAAGAAACGGGCTTCTTTGGAGGAAGGTGTGCCAGGCGCATCTCACCTGTCCAAAACCCTTTTGCCCATTCTACTTAGTTTGGGCTGAGGGAAACAGTTTAGCTTTCCCCCCCTCTTAGACCTCTGGGCCCTTTCGGTCCAAGCCATTAGGATAGAACAGAGAAACCAGTTTTAAAGTGAAGCCCACAGACCACCCCATTCTTCACCAACCCAGCCACTTAGTTCAGCCAAACCGTTGAGTCTCAGGAGGCCGCGCTGCAGACAGGATTAATACACATATAGGTATAGCTCCATGATACATTCTATTAGATTTGTATTATAAACAAACATGCAGATCACTCAAATCGACACTTGTCATTTACATATTCAGACACACTGACATACACATTCATTTTTACATTCACACAGTGTACAAAATGTACACGCTATCATGCACATGTTGGCCCATACAGGAAACATATAAAATCGGTATTGATGTCAACACATTGTTACACAGGCTTACACACAGGCAGGCATACATGTGCACTGACATGTGCACACGGACACACACGCTAACAACACAGACTGAACATTCTCACATCTACTGAGATGTCCCCACTTATGAATTGCTATACTGTTATTCACACACACACACACACATGACAGACACATTGATACATTTTTGACACATGTTGAGATAAGCACACGTGCTCAGGTGAAATTGACACGCTACCACTTGTGCTCAAAGGAATATAATTATGTATTATGTTTCCATGCAAATCCTAAAGGCTAAACCCCTAATGTATGCAGTTTAGAAAGATATGTCTTCTAAATAAAATAAGGGGGGAAAGTAGCCTCCCCAAACTCTTAGGTGTTCTTTTTTTTTTAGATGGACAGATCTATATGCCTTTTCAGACAAGCTCCCTCTGATCCTATAACTGTTGTAAATTGGCTTCTAAATGATATCCAGAAGTATGTCTTGGGTTTCGAACATGCACTTAAGTCCCTCAGCCTCTAGCTGCAAACATAAAATAGGAGATGAAGATGAACATCACAAATTACCCTCTGTAAACTGCTACAGCATCTATGATGATAAACTGAATATGGATTACATGGCCAATAGACCTCAAAGCCCACATGTAGACATGACTGCAGCCAAGAATACCAACAAAAATCAGAGTCCTTCCACCTCTCCAGCAAAATCTTCTAGCACTAACAGGGCAGTAATCTCTCCTGAGGGAGAATGTCCCATGGATGACCTTTCCTTCACCATCATCCGGCTATCTAATCTGGTAATGGAGATGCCTTGTAATGAAATCAAGAAGTTGGAAAATGGAAGCAAATGCTTTCGTCATTCAATCTATCCACCCTCTGGGGACAAAGGGAAAAACGCTCCCCGCAGCGCTGTGAGCAAGATCGTTTCTGAAATGGCTCATGATGCTGAGGAACTATCCTATGTGGAAAGGTGGGGCACTGGAGAAGAGGGCAGGGAAGGTGGCAGGAAAGAGTTTATGTATAGTGAATTATCCAACAAGAACAAGGGGGTAGACAAAGAGATGTGCCAACAAGAGAGCAAAGATTTTTCACACTCTATCAGTAAAGGACTCACGGTTTATGCAAATCAGGTGGCATCTGACCTGATGGTCTCCGCTTTGAAGACCTTGAAAGTGCATGCTCCTGGGAAGCCAATTCCCGCTTGTGTGGTCCTGAAGAGGGTGTTGTTAAAACACACCCAGGAAGTTGTCTCTGATTTGATTGATTCCTGCTTGAAGAACCTGCATAATATCACTGCGGCCCTGATGACTGACTGCGACTTTATCTCAGCTGTCAAGAAGAGTCTGTTCAACCACGGAAAACAAAATGCTACACATATAATGGAGGCCATGCTGAAGCGCCTGGCTACTGTTCTGCTTGGAGAGAAGGAGTCTAAATCACAGCCTCTGTTGTACGCATCCTTGAAGGCCGGCTCCCACAGTCTCAAATACGAGAACCAAAGTCAAAACCAAAGTCTTGAATTCTCCACCATGAAAACTGAATTGAAGGGGAAGGACAAATGCAAAATAAAACCAGAGGAGTGCAAGTCATTGATTAGCGCTGAAAGAGTTGGTGAACACATCCTCAAGGAGAGCCTGTCCATGTGGAACCAAAAACAATGAAACCAAGGCGAGATGGCTGGCAAAGCATGCGTGAGTAAGGAAGAAAAAAGAGAGAAGATCAGCCCTTCCACAGAGTCACTGGCGAAGGACTTGATTGTCTCTGCCCCTATGCTGATTCAGTACCACCTGACCCAGCAGGCCGAGGCCAAAGATGCACTTGAAGATGACTATCCTGGTTCCACCATAGGCCATAGGACTCAGAGTGCCCAATTTGAGAAGAACGCAAGTGACCAAAGTGCCAAGGCACTTTCAGTGAAACATCTAGAATCTTGTGGAGCTCCTGGGCCATCTACCTCTGTAAAGGAGACTCAACAACAGGCGGAGTGCCAAAAGTCCGATATGTCAAACATCATTCTATCACTGATTCAGAAACTGCTCAGTGAGACCTCCTTCAACAGTGAAGAGCAATCTGAAGGGGAGAGCAAGCCTTCTGAGCCCAGGCCAAACAAAGCAACTTCAATGTCCAAGAGAGGGGAAAAACAATTCCAGGAGAATTTAGACCTTGATTTTGCCAGCGGGATGATGCAAATGAACTGGCAATTCATCAATCAACTGGTAGAACCTGTGAGGAAGCTGTGCCTTATCATGGCTAGGTATCACAACAACAGGGAAGCCCTTGCCGAATTGGAAGAACAAGCAGCCTTGGTACACAACCCAAGTTTCCAAGTTGGTGGCCCCAGATGCAGTCACAGTAGTGCAATGTCACAGAACTATCGAGAGTTTTCTGGGCCGGAAGTCATCATCAATAATTGGTGCTCAACAAGTAGCTTGCAGAAACAGCTCCAGACTGTCCTGCACTGGATTGCAGCCTCCCAATTTAAGGTGCCTGTGCTCTGTTTCGTGAGAGATGATGATGGACAACTGGAGAAGGTAAGCAATGGCAAAGCACAAGAAGAAAGATGGTTAGACTGGGCAGGGGAAGGGAGGCAAAACTGTACTTAGGGCTCACGAGCAGTCCAAATTTTTCTCAAGTATGCTCTTTACCATGTGCTTTATGAATTACTTTATCCTCATAAAAAGACACAAAAGCAATGACCCATTAATTGAGGCTGTAGCACCTCGGGGTCTGCACATTTCAGCCAAGAGGAGGCGAGAAAGATTAGCTTTTTTTTCTTTTTTTTTTTTTTAATTCAGTGACCCTTTAAACAAACTGCTTGGTAAAATATGTTTTAGGAAGGTGGGGGAGATGGCCACCCCTAACCTTGACCTAGCAATCAGCACAGACTAACCAAAAGACCCAGGCCTTGGAGGGAAGTATTTAGTAAAGACAACTGATTCCAGGTTTTGTTTTTTGATGCTCAAAATGAAGTTATGTTTTTCATTTTGATCTATGACATTAGAGGAGGGTCAAGGAAAAAGGAGAGGGAAGGCAGTCCTGGATCAGCGAAAGCTTTTACTCTAATCTTAGTCATGGGCGGAAAGGTGGGTGAGGGGGGTAGTTCACTTTATCCACCTGAGACCTTTCTTCAAAAGTATCACATGACTCAAGCTATCTCTGCTCCCTCCACAGCTTCCAGAAGTTTCAGCTAAGGCAGCAGAGAAGGGGTACAGTGTTGGAGATCTCCTTCGAGAAGTAATGAGGTTTGCCAAGGAACGACAACTGGATGAAGCCATGGACAACATGGCTAGAAAACAACTGCTGGACTGGCTGCTCACTAACTTGTAAACTAACAGTCCCTTCAACAACTCTGTAGCTAGTCACCCCATCCCCACAGCAGCATTCCATGCCATCTGGGCGCCCCTTCATTAGGCAAGTTGAACAACACACTACACGACTGTCTTTCCCAATACGTCTGAGCAGTTGGACTATGCAAGTACAAGGTGTTAAATAAGCTAGGCAACAACATGAATTAAAAAATTAAAAAAAAAAGTCGTTGTGTTCTTTTTTTAAAATATACGTTCTATTGTTAACTTTTTTATTATTATTTAGATTTTATTTATTTATTTATTTCCAGAGTGAGGGGAGCGGAGGGAGAAAGAGAGGGAAACATCAATGTGTGGTTGCCTCTCACGAGCCCCCAACTGGGACCTTGACCTGCAACCCAGGCATGTGCCCTGACTGGGAATTGAACCAGCGACACTTGGCTCGCAGGCCGATGCTCAATCCACTGAGCCACAGCAGCCAGGGCTAGAAAAAAAAAGTCGTGTTTCTTAATCAGATATATCTGAGGCAAAAGAGGGGAGTGGGTCTAAATCCAAGGATTAGTGATACAGTGTTGGGCTTGGGTCTATATCTGACCTTAGGTAATTTTCTGAGCACCCAAGACATAAAGATATAACTCATGTCCAAATCTCTAAGTAATATGGTTTGTCCATTATGATCCAGAGGTTTGCCACCTGTGGACCCCCTGTTTCTGCCACATTACACATATAACTTGATAATCTCCCCTCTAATCCCGAGGGTACGGTTTTCTCGGTCTTTGTCAGGAATTTGCAGATGGGCTACTGTGCTGCAGGAGCTCAGCTCCAGGCAGGTTAACTTTGGATTAAGTGAGACCAAAAAGTGACAGTGGAGTGTTTGAGAGGGAATTCATTCCAAGTTTATTTATTTATTTTTTAAGTATATTTTATTCATTATATTGTTACAATAGCTCCAATTTTCCCCCTTTGCTCCCCTCTACCCAGCAGCACCCCTCCCCCAGCAACCCCCCCAACCCAGTCCATGCCAATGGGTCGTACATACAAGTTCTGGCTTCATCCTTTCCTATATTGTTCTTTTTTAAAATTAATTAATTAATCAATTAACTAATTATTCTAACAATAAAAAATAACAATCCCCCCTCTCAGACTTAAGACCCTTTATAATCTTATAAAGGACAATGGGTGACGGTCTGGAGCTCCTCTAGCTGCTTCTGGACATGGCCGTCGGCCTACCTACCCTTGGGTCCAGACATCGCTAATAAGAATGGGGGTGTGGAGGGGAGGGTGGTCTTTTCACATGGGGAAGGGTCTTGCAGACTCCAGGTCCGTTGGTTGTCCCCGGACAATGGCGTGCTTGGTTTAACGGGCTGGCATCCTTGTTGTATTCTCGGGACAACAGTTTTGGCAACAGGGTTAAAAGACATCATTCAATCCATAACCACTAGATGACAAAAGGCAGGTATTAATTTTTCAATGTCCCACATTAGGAGAACAAAAGGGTTTCTTTGGAGGAAGGTGCCAAGTTGATTTTTTTAATTAAGTATATTTTATTGATTATGCTGTTACAGTTGTCCCAATTTCTTTTCTCTTTGCTCCCCTCCACCCAGTATCCTTCTTCCTTCCAGCAGTCCCACCCCCCTTAGTTCATGTCCATTGGTTGTGCATACCAGTTCTTCGGCTTCACCCTTTCCTATATTATTCTTAATGTCCCCCTGCCTATTCTGTACCTACTAATTATGCTCCTTAATCCCTGCACTACTTCTCCTCCTTCCCCTTCCCAGCCGATAACCCTCCAAATGATCCCTATGCCTATGATTCTGTTCCTATTCTGGTTGTCTGTTTACTTTTATTGGTTTGTTTTTATTTTTTAGATTCTGTTGTTGATAGTTGTGACTTTGTTGTCATTTTAATGTTCATAGTTTTGACCCTCTTTCTCTTAAATAAGTGCCTTTAACGTTTCATATAATAAGGGCTTGGTGATGATGAACTCCTTTAACTTCACATTGTCTGGGGAGCACTTTATCTGCCCTTCCATTCTAAATGATAGCTTTCCTGGATAGAGTAATCTTGGTTGTAAATCCTTGTTTTTCATCACTTTGAATACTTCTTACCAGTCCCTTCTTGCCTGCAAAGTTTCTTTTGAGAAATCAGCTGATAGTCTTACAGGCACCCCTTTGTAGGTAACTCTGCTTTTCTCTTGCTGCTTTGAAGATTCTCTATCTTTGACCTTGGGCATTTTAATCGTGATGTGTCTTGGTGTGGTCCTCTTTGGGTCTAGTTTGTTTGGGAGTCTGTGCTTCCTGGACCTGTATGTCTCTTTCCTTTGCCAAAGTTGGCATTATTGATTTATTTATTTATTTATTTTTACATAAGGTTCAATTTCTTGCTCTTCCTCTTCTCTTTCTGGCACTCCTATGATTCAGATGACGGCACGTTTCAAGTTGTCCCAGAGGTTCCTAAGCCTGTCCTCATTCTTTTTTTTCAATTCCTGTTTCCTCCTTCTACAATGGTTGACTGTTTATTTCTTCCTTATGTCCCAAGTCATTGATTTGAACCCAGACTTCCTTCCCTTTACTATTGGTTTTGTGTGGATTGTCCTTGGTTTCACTTAACTTAGCCTTCACTTGTTCCCTTCTGCATTTGCCACACTCCAGCATATCTGTCACATCTGTGAGCATCTTTATCACCAGTGGTTGCCTATCTCCTCATCGCTTAGTTCTTCCACTGGAACCTTGATCCGTTCTCTCTTTTGGGCCATACTTCTCTGTCTCATTAACTTGAGAGGCTTCTGTGTTTGCCTCTGTGTTAGTAGAGCTGTCACAACTGCTACATTGTGAGGGGCAGAGCCCTAGGTCTTCGTTAGTATGGGGCGACCCATTTTGCCACGTTGTGGTGCCATATGAGGGAGGGGAGTCTGAGAGGGAACAAAGCTGCTTGCTCAACCCTCGCCCCTTTTCCAGGCACTTCTCCCACTTCCTGTGTGGAACTGGCTGTCTCTAGCTATTTCTCTGGCTGTGGTTCCCAGAATGGGTGGGTTTGTGGCATTCTAGGACTATGAGGGCCTCTAAACAAAGGAACTCTGCTGAGAGACCAGCAGCTTCTACCCATGCCCCAACCCCCACTGACTTTCAGTCACGAGCAATGGGCTTTATTTTCCCTGGTGCTGGAACTGTGAGCTGCACTGTCTGGTCTGGTGCTGAGAGCTCTGCCCAGGTGTTCCTCCCTACTTTTTTTAAAGGCGTGACTGCGTTTTCCACTGGTCTGCCACTGCCGATGCCACAGCTGCCACTGCCACCTCACTGCTTCCTCTCTGCCCCGGCTCCATCCCTCCTGCCTCTCTGGATGAGTTTTTCTTCTTTAAATCTGTGTTTGTTGAACTTCCATGCAGCTCGACTTTCTGGAACTTCTGGGTGTCTCCAGTTTTGAGGTAGTTGTATTCCTTTTCAGTTGTGGAAGGAGATGCAGCGTGTCTACCTATGTCTCCATTTTGGCCAGAAGTCCCAAGTTTATTCTTGTGGCAGCAGGTGAGACAGGAACAAAGGATCCACGCTCTCCATGGTAAGCCGGTGGCAATTCTGCTTGGCGTCTCTGTGCTGACACTGCATGCCAAGGCATTTGCCACCTCAGCAAAGGGTGTATGCCCAGTCCATGTACACATTGCTACAGACTGACCCTAAGGGTGATTTTAAAAATAGGTTTTAGTGGTACTAACAAGGGTAGGTCTTGCTCGTCCGGTAGGCTGCATGCTAAAGAGATATCTTGAGATAACACAATAGCAGGTATCAGGTCCCTCCCTGGTTTTGTATACCACACCTTTACTCCCCTCCCCAGGGTAGTTTCTGTTGGGTCTGAATAACTACTACAGTGCAGTTTGTAGGACCAAATCCCTTATTCTCGCTGTGAACACTTCTTCATCCAGGCCATGAGTTTTCAAATTACAGTATAAATAGCATCCTTCAGTCCCAGTTCTCCTAATAGCTGCTGTAACCCAGTATACAACTGCCACCTGCTGGACGTAGATGGAAGATCTCCTGGGTTCGGCCACGTAATGCGATCAGCTGCCTTGATCCAATCTAACAGGGAATGATTGCCTGGAGTCTCGTGTGCATTCTGCAGCTGCTGCCTCAGCACTGGGTGCGTGGCGATGGATACAAGCTTACCCATTCCCTGGCCAGGAAGTAAAATGACACCCGCCCCTACATCCCATAATCTTAGCAACCAAGCCGCCAAAGATTCTGACGCCTTTTGCCAGAAGCAGCTCCCCAAATCCACCAGCTCTGCTTGCAAGTACGGATGCACTGTGGAGTGCTCTGTGACTGGCAGAGGGGGCTGGCTTGACCCTCAGTCATTCAAGGACACTTGGTCTTAATCTTCTGCATTACCACCACCGCCACCCCAGGCATGGCTGAAATGGGTGAGGTCTAGCCCTCCCCAACATCCTCCTCCTCATCCTCATCCTCCGAGGAGTCTATGACCTGTACCTCTGATCCTGTCACAAAACCAGTCCTGATCCAGGCCCTCAGGGTGGCCACTTCCACCTCTAATAGCTCCCATGTTTTCTCCCAGGCAGCCCTCAATTCCTGCTCCTGAGACAGGTCCTCTTTCAACTCTCGGACCTGGGCTTCCAATTCAAGCAACTCCCTGAATGCTTTATGCAGAACAGAGAAATAGCCAGCCTACAGCACCAGCCCCTACCCAGGCACTTTTCTTCCCTAGAGAGCCCCCTATCTTCAGCAGAGCCTCTTCTCTCACCTCAGGAGTCACTTCTACCCTCTCCCAATCTTGCAGGGGCACCGAAGCCTCCAACACGGTCACCACCATGAACCACATATCCATGCAGGCCAACCCGATAGCCCACCCTGAGTGGCCGTGCCCCGTGGCTGACCCCTGCTCCATAGCTTTCGTTTGTGGCAAGTCCTGCTGACTGTACCAAGTGCCGCAGGAGCTCAGCTCCAGGCAGGTTAACTTTGGATTCAGTGAGACTGCAAAATGACAGTGGGGCATTGCAGAAGGAATTCACACCAACTTTATTCTCGTGGCGGCAGGCAAGACAGTAACAAATTATCCATACTGCCTGGACAACAGGGACTCATATATATAAGAAATTAAACAGAAGTAGCACAAGGCCAACAAGAACTGTGAGATAGTGTGGCACCTGCATACTAAGGCACTCTTTTATGTAAGGATAAGCTGGAGAAATACATGGGTGTTGAGGCAGGGTTCTTGACTACAGTCATCATGACAGGACAGCTAGCTTAGACAAAAAAAAAATTGATAGGTATATTACTCAAGGACATTGTGACCACTTGCCACATGCACGCGCACGCTCGCGCACGCCCACACACACACACACACACACTCCATATCAACTGCATGTGGCTATTTAGTACTTACTATTTAGCCATGGCTATTTAGTATTTACTGACTGAACTACAATGTGTTCTGATCCTCCCCCCTGTGTGAATAAAGTTTCCTTATAAGTCATTTCCTTCAATTGATGAGATTTCCTTGTCTTCTACCAGTCTGAAAGGAAATTTTTCTGAGAATAAACTACAGAATGGTAAATTCCTCATAGCCATGCTATGCGAATTCCATTGAGACTAGCACTAAGTTCCTAGATTTGTTGTATGCTTCTCAGAAGTCAATTATAATGCTAGAATTCATTGCAGATCAGATGAGATCAAGATAGTGGTTTCGACCCTGTGGTCCTCTACTAGCTAGTTTGCTGTGGCATACCTTAGCACCTTTGAGGTGCGAGTGGCTTTGTAGAACAAGCACAAGATGTGGCATCCTTCTGAATTCAAAAGTCAAAGCTTTTGCCTCTTACTAGCTACGTGGCCTTACAGAGTCACCTAGACTGTAAGCCTGTTTCTTCACGTGTAAAATGTAGCCAGAAATTACCCTCACTGTTTAAGCTGGAGGAATGGATGTGATGCTTTGCACAAGGTGAATCTTATAAATGTGGCTATGTGAAGGAAGCTGTATGTCTCAAAGCCCATCCTAACACATTTGCAAGTGTTCTTGATATATTTTAAAATAAAAACAAAATTCTCTGACAATGTAACCTAGAGAGACACTTTACGGGGTGAGGGGTGGGGGATAAGAGGCATGGAGGCAAACTTTACCAGCTTCTTCACAGTGCCTGGACCTGTCAGAAGGAAAGGCAGGCCCCTTTAAAGCAGAACCTTTAAAGCTCCGCAACTCAAATGAAAGCTAGTCAAATCTTTTGCAGTCCCATCCCACCCCATGAAGAGCTTTGGAGTTGAGCCACTACAGATCCTTGTCTCTGTCCTTAGGAAAATCCTTAATAAACAAGTTACAGGGCCAGGGCTGCATTTCTGATGACTCAGATCTCCCTGAGCATAACTGGGGCCCATAGTAGTTTACTTCCTTGATTAACTTGGCTCTTGACTTGCTCCTGATTTTTATTATGAGGCAGCCTTAGGGATTCCTGAGACTGTGGAGATACAGCACAGGAAGTTATATGTGCTGTTAAGTGGAAGGCATTGGGGTAAGATTCTCCTTGAGGGCTTTTTTACTTCTGATATTTCAGGATTATAAGAGTTTCTTTTCCATATTTTCTCAGGGAAACCTGTGTAGATGAGGTAAGATCAGGGTGAGGAAACTTGATTTTTGCCAGAACTAATTGACAAACTCCAAGAGAGAAAAGAATGCTTTGGGCCTCAAAGGGCCCTGGCAAGTGTCTGGAACAGCTCTGCAGTCTTGAGGTTTATCCCTGGAGGGTGGGACCCTGGCCTTTCACCTCTATAAATTGAGAAGTGCTCCCCGGCACCATATTAGCAATGCGGCCTTCCTCAGTGCCAACAGTTGGAAATGGGCAAAGATTTCTGCTGAGCCGCGAACCCAACGTGTAAAAAGGGAAGACAGGAGAAGAAGGAGGGGAAAATCACGATTATCTCCTGATAGGTGGTGTAATTAATTGGTTTGCTATCTCTGACAGTTTTAGTCTATCTGAGCATCAGGCATCCATTTTAAAAGGAAGTTGTGAGCATAACTCATCTAGAAGGTTACTGCAGGTCTAGGGCTGTGTTGAGGTGAAGTGTTAGAAGCACTTGCTTCAGGGTCACATTTTAAGGGGGTACCAGAAAACTCAGTAATCAAGATAAATAATATTTCAATGTACTATTTTTATTTTAATATGCTTTTAGTTTTTTAATTTTTAATTTTATTGTTGTTCAACTACAGTTGTCCTAATCCTTTTCCCATTGCTCTCCCCTGCCCCGCCCACCCCCACTCCCACATTCATAGTCAGTTCTTACCTTTTGCTCATGACCATGGGTCCTTTATACTTGCTCCTTGACTCGACCCTTCCCTTTCTTTCCCCCATTACTCCCCTTCCCCTTCCCCTTCCCCTTTGGTCGCTGTCAGTCTGCTCTTTGTTTATATATCACTGGCTCTATTTTGCTCATTTGTCTGTTTGTTTTGTTCATTAGGTTCCTGTATTAGGTGAGATCGTATAGTATTTGCCTTTCACCGCTAGCTGATTTCATTAAGCATAATATTCTCCAGGTCCACTCATGCTCTTGTGAAGGGCGAGAGTTCCTTCTTTCGTTCTGCTGTGTAGTATTGCACTGTGTAAATGCATCACAGTTTTTGATCCACTCACTTATTGATGGGCACTTAGGCTGTTTCCAGCCCTTAGCTAATGTAAATAACACTGCTATGAACATTGAGGTACATAGGTTCTTTTGAATTGGTGTTTCAGGGTTCTTAGGGTATAATCCCAGCGGTGGAATCAATGTGTAAAAAGGCAGTTCCATTTTTAGTTTTTTGAGGAAATTCCATACTGTGTACTGTTTTTTTTAAGTCAAAATTAATAGCAGTCAGAGAAAGACAAGTACCATATGATTTCACTCATATGTGGAATCTAATGAACAAAATAAACAAACAAAACAGGTAGAGAACAGACTGACAACTGTCACAAGGGAGGGAGGTTGAGAGGCTGTGTGGAAAAGGTGAAGAAATTAAGCCAAAAAAGAAAAAGGAAAAAAAAACCCACCTCATAGACATAGACAACAGTATGGTGATTACCAAAGGGAAAAGGAATTGGGGGAGGCAGAGGGTAAAGGGGAGAGAAATGGTGATGGAAGGGTGAGAAACGCTCACAATAAACCACTGGTACACAGGACTTGAGCAGCAAAGCGAGGCATTTATTCGTGAGTCTGCGGAGCTGGGCGCACCACCAGCCAGGAGCATGTGCGCGCAAAGTAGACAAAGTAAACTGGTTTTATACTAACGCGATGAGCTCTCCTCCCCTCTCCTTCTCCCCGGTTTCTCCACTACTGGTTAATCCGGGTTCACAATCTATTCTAATGTGATTAACTACTTAACTCAGGGTGTGATTAACTAAGGGTAATCTAGTTATAGGTCTATGTCCAACTTACTGTACTTGCCAAGTTATCTAGCTACATCTTCCCATTTCTCTGTGTTTGGTGACAACAGTCTTTCTCCTTTTGATCCCAGAGATATGTGTGAGGAGCTGCAGAATGTCGTTCCCTCGCCCCTTTTCCATGATTCATCTGTTAATTTTCTCCTGCTGGTTTGAGAGTCACTGGCTTGCTTCTTTATCCCTAACAGAAGGAGATATGACTAGGGGTGGTGAACACACAATACAATATACAGAAGGCTTATTATAGAACTGTACGCCAGAAACCTATAGATTGTAATTTTATTAACCAATGTCACCCCAACAAATTCAATAAAAAATTAATGCAAAAAATTCCTTGATTGTGATACAGAAGATACAGTAACAGTGCCATGCCAAACCATAATGGAACTTGAGGCAAAAGCAAAAATGGGTAGGCATTATATTGCCAAGGCAGTACTTAGAGAACGTCTTGTCCTAAAAACGTGTATCAGTACAAAAGAAGCCAATGCATTGGCTCCTGCTTAAAGAACGTAGGGAACAAATCAAACAAGTTTAGGAAAGGGGAAATAAAACTTGGAGCAAGGAAAAAGCAGAGAAATCAAAGTTTCACTGAAACCTTACAAATATCAGGGAGAAGGAGAAGGATGTCTGTAGTGTTTCCTCTCTTGCTGAACATAGGAGTACATCTTCCCAACAAAGCTCATATTGCATTAATTCTGCTTGAAAACAGGGACAAAACAAAATCGACCTTTCAAAATTCTGCTTTAAAATAGTTCTAATACGGAAAAAAGACAAATAAGAATGCTACTTTTGCAAATGATATATATTTGTACATCCATGAAAATCACGTCCCCTAATACCAGAAGTAATAAGTGAACTTTGCAGAAGTATAAGATAGAAAATACTAGTGAGGTGTAAGAATTTGCCATCAACTAAAACAGTTCCAGATTCTTTCTCCCCAGCGACTCAGAAACATGTAAAAGGTTGAGCACTACCCCTGCACTAAAGTCTTTGTGCTGTCAGAACATGAAAAACATCTAAAAATTGATTGTGTTTCTATATCCTAGAGCCACCCAGTCAGAGAAAGACAATGACAATATTAAACACTGGCATATTAAGGAAGGCAAGAAATGGCATTTACAGAGCACTTACTGAGTGCCAGACACTACTAAGTGCTTTAATTCTTCCTAAAACCTTGTGACGTGGTTTGTTATTAGCCATTTTTACCGATGAGAAACTAGAGGCTTAGGTTTAAAAGACTTTTGCAAGGTCATGTGATCAGTAAGTGGGAGAGTTGGTATTCAAATCCAAGTTTGCTTCTCTATGTTTCTTTCCATTCTTCTCACACTGTTTTCCTATTCATTCAGAACCCGTGTTTATTAAAAAACAAAGCCATAAAACATGAACGAGGAAAATAGAGGAAAGCTGATAAATACAGAAACAGACTATGCTTCTACTATAACTAAATAAAACAAAACAATATTCTCTAATTCAACACATAGGTCTCATACAATGCCAGTGTAAATCTTTATGGGATATCACTCCTCCCACAAAATATTTATTAATTACAAAGGGAAAAGGAGTAACTACAATAGATAAACCCCATCAGTCACATTTTAATTAGGTGATCAAGGTTAACATTGCCAGTAAAGACATTGACACCACCTACCTCCAGACATGATGTCAAGAGAAGGGCACATTACCTCTATGGCATTTTTGCAAAAAAAAAAAAAAAAAAAAAAAAAAAAAAAAAAGCATGACTCCGGCGTAATCATGAAAATGATTCGGTAAACTCAAATCGAGGGACATTATACAAAATACCTCACAATAATTGACTGCAAAGATTCACAAGGGAATGTTTTAGGGTTATGGAAATGTCATCTATGCACCTTGATAATAACAGAGGGGGGTGGTTAGTGCAGGTTTATGTGTACATTTCTCAAGGCTCAGCAAACTATACACTTGAAATTAGTAAACATTATTCTATCTGAACATTATTCTATCTAAATTATATCTCAGTAAAGTTAATTGAAAAATATAGACTTAATAAATACTTGTAAGGAAAATGCCTTGCACTATTCACAAGTTTCTTTGCTTTTGTGCTTCTCCAGAAAGTCTCTAATTCTGACTTTAGGCCCTGAGCCACCCTTAACTTGCAGCCCTCCCTCCTGCTTCTTCCACTTGTCTGTGGAGGCCCAGAGCAGGAAGTTCCTTTCTGTGAGAACTTCCCTCCCAGATCCCAGTCACATATCAAATGTGAAAAGGGTTCCAAGCCCTGGCTGCTGTGGCTCAGTGGATTGAGCATCAGCCTGAGAATCAAGTGTCGCTGGTTCGATTCCCAGTCAGGGAACATTACCAGGTTGCACATCAGGTCCCCAGTTGCGGGCGCGAGTGAGAGGCAACCACACAGAAAAAAAAAAAAAAAAAAAAAAAAAAGGAAAAGAAAAGAAAAGAAAAGAAAAGGGTTCCAGCTTGTCTTCTTGTCATGAAAGTCTCCTCCTCAGAAAAACCTTCCTTCCTTCACCGAACTCTCACAGTTATTCTTTAAACATCACCCTGTTTTATTTTCATCATATCAATTGATATGTCATTTATATTCTTATTTGTTTGGTTATTGACTGTTTATTCCCACTAGAATGTCAGTCTTGCTCACTACTGTATCCTCGGTGCTTAGCGCAATATCTGGTACATAGTAGCCATTTAATAAATTTTTATTGAATAAATAATGATCCACCTATTTCAGTGTTCCCAGGTGGGGAAAATGACAGAAAATAGGGAGTCAAAAATGTGTCATTCACCACTGCCACTTAATGTCACTTAATCCCTTAATATAGCTGAGCATCAGTTTCTTCCCCTTGGAAATTGGCATGCTAATCAATGTCTTTCGTACCTACATTTGTGGAGGTGTTGAGCCACTCGAAAAGGCAAGCAAGGTAAAACTATTTGAAAATATGCTCAATGTGTCCATTAAAGCTTCGATATAAAATAATAAGAATAGTAACAATAGCAATAATAACATTTACTGAGCTTTTCCTATGTACCAGGCATTCTTCTAAGTGCTTTTCACTACTATGTCTTTTAATTTTCCCCAAAGCCCTATGAAGTACATATTAGTATTATCTGATTTTGCAGGTGAGGCAACTGAGGCCCAGAGAAGCTGAATAACCTGCTCAAGTTCAGAGAGTTAAGAAATGGTAGAGCTGGGATTCAAGGACAGATAGCTCTGGTTCCAAATCTCTCACTTTGTATTCTTTCATAGATACCAGGACATGTTCCTAATGCCACATGTCATGATAAGTGCTAGCGTACGTAGAGCTGGTAATACCGACAGAATGGATTGGGTGCCTTTAGGAGGCAAGAGAAACCTCTCACGTGGGGTAGATAGATGGCTAGAAGGAAGCCAGGCTGGTGGATAGGCACAGGTTTCCAAAGAGTATTGCAGGCATAGGCCATGGCCCAAAAGAAGGCCAAAAGCTATCCTAAGACAACAGGCGTCTCAACAAGCAAACAGAGACAGCTCCTAGGACTCATAGAGCAGGCGGTATCCCCAAGTGCAAGCCAAGGTGATATCCAAATGAATGCTGGCTTGAACAAACTGGTAATTCCCATTTGCTCACAGTGCCTAGAGTTGCTACCATCGGGGTGGGGTATGAGAGCAAAAGAACAGTGTCGGACAAGCTGCCACACATGTGCCATAGGGGGAACGAGGGTGGACGCTGATGGTGTCCAGTCAGTGCTCCCGAGAGCCAGAACACTTCAGGTGCTCAGGGCATTTGCTAAGCAATATGAAAGTATTTTGATATTTTAACAGGCAGTAGGACTATGCCAGTGCCTAAAGTTCTAATGCCAGCATTAAATTGGAAATTATTTACTTTTCTCAAGCCTCAGGGCCTGGCTAAAAGTTGAATTTGAAGTAACACCTTTGATGAATGTAGCTGAGGGAAGGGTGCGAGGGAGGAAACCCACGAGTTGTTCCCTCTGGCTCACACAGCTCTATCCTCACTTTGATCACAACGTATGATAATGTCCTGTTTACATGTCTGCCTTTCCTCTAGGTGAGAAGTAGCATGGGATAAATGGACGTGACAGGCAGTCAGCCAATCATTGTTTGTTGAGGAACAGCTAACATGTATTGTGTGCTGACTTTGTGGCAGGCCTCTTATCTGATCCTTAAAGCACCTCTGTTGGTAGCCTCGTTTTGTCACTGAAGAAATGAAGGCAGAGAGGATCAGAGTCTTGCTCACGTCTGAGATTAAGGCCTGGTAGCCTGATTCTGGAGTCTGTACTCTTAACTACTGTGCTTGATTTCAGTGGCCATACAGATACAAAAGTGGTAACTGGAGTGTAGAGTGTGTGAAGAGAAGTGATGGGTGACAAAGCCAAACGTCAGCTAGTATCAGAAAGGCCTTGTGTGTCATTTACAATTTTGGACTCTTTTCTGAGGTCAATGGAAAACCACTTAAAAGGTCTGAGCCTGGCATTTTCAGGGTGAGATTTGTGTTCTGGAGCAGTTGCTCCGTCTGCTATGGGAAGAATGGATCAAATGGACCGTTGTCCTGACCAACTGTTCTTTACTTCCTTTGTTAACTTCTGTTTGTATCCTTCCTTTCATTTTACATTTTTAAAAATGCCTCACTGAGCTCCACTGAAAGTGAAGAGGATTTATCCGTACCTGGGTCCACACACGTCTTAGCGGGGCAAGTAAGAGCGAGAAAGGGTGCCCCTTATGACTGGGGCTGTAAAACCCCAGCTGTGATGGAGTCAATTGGTGAAGGAGTGGTAGGTTTTTACTTCCCTTCGTCAAGTCTCACAGCTTGTATTTAACACTCTCACTACCACCCAATTCTAGGAGCCGTAGATTCCAGGCTCCATGATCCCCAACCGCTTCACTCTCAAATGTCAAACAGGAGTATTTTCTGTGACTCTGAGGTGGTTTTGTACACTGCCTCCCAAGAACTATAAATCCCGTCCCAGAATTCAGCAGGAGGAAGAAGCAAAGGAAACCCCCCTTAACTGCTAAACTTTCTCTCTGGGGCTTGATAGCATCTCTCTCCCAGAGACCTTGCTTTTTTTGGAAAAGAAATTTCTCCCGTCTGAGATATCAGGTGGCTCTGTCAGCCAGTCCCACGGCACATACTGGCAACTGGAAGGAAGAGAGGGCTGGCCAAGAAAATCTACTCTGGCATCAAATGACCCATTTCTGAACTGATGTAACAACTTAGTTTTCCTCATCCTGATGCAACTTCTAGAGCAGGCGCACCTAGAATGCCTTGTCATCTATCTCTATCCTCTTTTGAAGTATATACGTGCACTCCTGGCATTTCTACCATCTTACTTCCCTGGCCCTTCCTTGTTGATGTCTCATGGAATTCTCCTTGTCTGCCCATCTTAAAATACTGGAGTGCTCCCGAACATATCCTCAGTTCACTGCTCTTCTCACCACCCCCAATCCCTAGCTGCACCTGCTTTCAACATTGTCAAAAATAACTAGTGTCAAGGTTTAAGTTCTGAAGGAAATCCAGGACCAGAGGAGGCAGAGGCGGGTCTGAGATGCAGTTTCACAGGCGTGTTTCTTACTTGGGGCGCTAGGACTTTTAAAATGCAGATTCCCAAGTCCCACCCAGGAAAAGTCTTGATTCCTTGGTTTTGGACTACAGCAGAAGCACGTGTATTATGAAAAACATTCTTCAAGTGATGTTCTATTAGCCCTTTATATTTTGGGAAAAAATAAAACCCAAAGGAAAATCAGTACAATGAGTACTCATAGACCCTTTATCCAGTTTTACCCATTATTAATGTTTTGCCATCTTGCTTTATCTAAAATCTATCTAGCACCCAACTGACTAAACTTATGAATATGTAGTTATTATATAAAATAATCCTTATTTTGCTGAACCATTCGGAAGTTGGTTGCAGACACCATGATATTCAATCTTAAATACTTCAGTATGCATCTCCTAGGAACAAGGACATTCTTCCACATGCAATTCATATTCAATTTTCCTTAACTATCCCATAATGGCCTCTACTGCCACTCGTTTCTACCCTATCCACAATCCATATATTTCGTTTTGCCATCTTTTAGTCTCCTGCAATCTAGAACAGTTCCCCAGATTTTTTTATTGCTCTTTCATGATACTGACATTTTTTAGTAGTTTTGCTCTGTTTAAGAAATGAATGTGGGGTAAAATGAAATATCTATGGATAGAATGGGGGTGGAGGTGGGGCTGTATGGGGAGTGGTTAGGAGTGTAGTATCTTCTGGGAAAGGTCAGGTATGGAGTGAGGCTGATAAATCAGTTGGGGGCTGTTGAAATATCTGCCTTAGGGAAGAGGCCACATCAGGGGAGAAGGACCATGAGAAAAATAGGGGTAAGTAGGAGGGAGAAAATGCCAAGGGCCTCCTGGGTAAGGCAGAACAGACAGGTCTAGAGTAGATATGTTTGAGGTAGAGCAGTTACTGGAGTACTACGAGTATGTGGACTATAGTGCCATGAGTGTGTGTGTATATATTCTGTCTCTGGGTGGAAGGTGTTCAGAGTGGTAAGGTAGATTCACTGGCCCAGGGACTCAGATGCCACCTATCTTGTAGCTTCATGCTCCCTGGTTTGTTGCCTTGGCCCACATGGACCAAGATGGTGCACCACTGTACCGTCACAGCCAGTGGGAAGAGAGGTATGGGAAGCCGTGGCATGCCCTGTTCCTCTGAGGTAGCGTTTGCCCACCTGGGCACAATTTACATTGGAAGCTGGGTAATTCTGTGTTTGGGGGGCTGTCCTGTGCATTGTAGGCTATTTAGCAGCATCCCTGGGCTCTACCCACTACAGGTTACTAGCATCCTCCAGTTGTGACCATTAAAGATGTCCCAGGCACGGCCAAATGTCCCCTAGGGGCAAAGTCACCCCCCCCATTGAGAACCACTTCTTTAAGGGTATTACCCAGAAGTCCCCAACAACACTTCTGCTTAAATCCCACTTGTGGCCAGAGCTTTGTCACTTGACCATCCTAAGGGTACTGGAGTCTTGGAAATGTCTGCTAGCCAGGTGCCCAGCTAAATGTTAAGCTAAAAAGAAGGCAAGAAGCTAGCAGATTCTCCCACAAATTCTGTAGCTGATCGAGTAGGTGGCCCTGTTCTTTTTATGTTCCAGGCTAAGTTTTAGTCACTAATCATTTTAATTCACTTGCATGAAAATACTGGTGGTAGGGAACACTAGGCACAAAAAAGTGACAAGCCCTTTAGAAAAAGGATGGGCTTTTGTTACCCTAGAAAGCTGACCAGGGTGAGTGAGAAACTGCATTCTGAAATGGAGGCTGGAGAAGATTGAATTTTCGTCTGTGTTTCAGTGCCATCTTGTGGACATTTATAAATCCTACCATTCGTCACTCTCATCTGGCATTTTCTTTGATTTATTTTCGACACTAATTTCAAATTAAAAATAACCCTTATATGGGTTTTAGGAAGACTTTAAAAAGGTCCTTGCAGCCCTGGCTGGGTGGCCCAGTTGATGGAGTGTCTCCCCTGCACCAATAGGTTGCAGATTTGATTCCTGGTCGGGGTGCATACAGGAGGCAACCAATCAATCTCTCTCCTTCTCTCCCTCTCCCTCTCCTTCTCCGTCTCCCTCTCTCATCACTAAAAACATATCCTGGGGTGAGGATTTTAAAAAAGAAAAGGTCCTTGCAGATAAGGAACTCTTTAAAGCAGGGTTTCTCACCCTCAGCACTATTGACATTTGGGGACAGATCATTCTTCGTTGTGGAAGCTGCCCTGTGCATTGTAGGATGTTCAGCAAAATGGCCGAATCTCCCCTTGGCATGGAGGCAAAATTACTCCCAGTTGAGAACCATTTCTTTTAACAAAGCACCTAAAAATTCCACGCTCTATTAAGACCATATGCTAACAATGATCTCATATCAGCGTGTCCTGGGGGTGGACAGGTGTGTCCGGGAGAGCTAGGAGAAAACGAGGCTCCAGCTGCAGCATGACATGCCCTCTTTTTTATACTCTGGAGAAGTCCCAGCAGCTGGAGATCAGATTGAGATATGCCAGAAGACCCGGCGAGAGGTTGTACAGCTTCTTGAAACCCCACGGCAAGGCAAGGAAATCTTCAGACACCGTTCCCTAAAGCAGGAAGTAGCACAGAATAATCCCAGACTGTGATACTGAGTGCCCAAAAGCCCCGTGGAGATGTACAGGTGTGGCTGATGCTGCCAGGTGGGCCTTTTAGAGCCCTCCGGGAGCCCTCTGCCACCTGAGTGTTGTAGAGAAGCGCTGGTTGGGAGCCCGTTCCCTGGCCTCGGTGATGTCGGTAGTGCTAACACTCCTGAGATTTTACTTTGAAACTGGGTAAAGGAAAGGTAAGTTTCCTAGGAGCATGCCCTCTCAGGCAGGGCTTTGGGTCGCTCGTTTCCCTTCCGTTTCACCTTCCTGGCAAACTCCTGTCCCGCCACCCAGACGCTCTTTCAGTGGACGACCTCACCTCCTACTGAAAAAATGAAGATGACCAGTTGCAGAATTTATCACTTCAAAATGTGTTGCCATCTGAACTCCGTAATGACCGTGCGTCTTGTTTTAGAAGAAGAGGGCTCTTGGCTTCTGCCTGGGCCAATCCATTCTTGTGTTCTTGGCATCCAAACCCACGCCCTCACACGCACCTTGCCCAATTACACACCTCTGTCTTACATCAGCACCTGTCTTCTCCCCAGCCCCTTTTGCGTCTGCATCAATCTCGTCCAGGCTCTGATCTTGGCAATCGGTTTGGTCGACTTTTCATCTCCTGCACCTTACTCTTCTATTCTTCAACTTCTCTTTGTGGTCCTACTGCTGTAGAAAACGGCCTACTTTGATTCCCTCGCCTTCTACAGCCACCTCCCCGAGGCTCTCTGCTGGCTTCTTCCTAGCTATTATCTGGCATTATTTGGCCTCTCTGCAATGTTTGATACTATTGGCCATGCCCTCTTTCTTTGCAATTACCCCACTTTCCCTCCCCAAGTTGCAAAAGTAACATGTGCTCTCTGCACAGAACAGATCACAAGAAGAAAAACACAAATCTCAGAAACCAGGCACTTAAGCACAAAAGGAAACAAGACACGGTCCCATTACTGTAAAATACCGGCTCTTCATCTTTAGAGTATGTCCTTCCAGGTTTGTGTTATACTAATACATTTCAACACATACATGCCACTCTCTTGCTTATATACACACATATAAAACCAAAATGGGTTCTTGTTATAGATCCTTTTGTAACCGTTCCTCCAAACGCTGACTCAACAACGGAATTTAGTGTGCAGGATGTTTATTAAGGAATGACCTCGGGGCCAACACCTATGAAAGGGAAATGAAAGAAGCAGGACTGGGTAGACAGGATTTCTCAACTGCTGGCATATTGACCTAGATGGGTAATGCTTTACGGTGGGGCTGCTAATTGTGGACGTTTAGCAGCATCCCTGTCCTCTACCCTCTGGATGTCAGTAGCACCCACACACCACTCTCCTTCCCCAAGTTGTGACAACCAGAACTGTTTCCACATTGCCAAGTATGCGGCTGGGGGAGGGGGGCTGCAAAATCACCCCCAGTTGAGAAGCACTGGGCTAGAGAGAAGAGTTGAACTTGGATGTGGCCTAACAACAGCCTCTGTGGAACCCGCAGGCATCTCAGGAGCTAAAATGGCCTTTCTCAGTTGTCCAAGTTAGACTGAGATGTCAGGGCCTTTGTTCTCTCATAGGCAGCAGTCACTGGACAGGAGCCCCGGGAAGGGGGCATGGTGTTGGGTGAGGTGGCTTTCTGAGGCTGAAGCAAGTCCTTCAATGAAGGGGCATCTGAGCTATGCCCAGTGTTCATGACGTGTGTTACTCCACAATTGTCCATTTCCTTCTCAGCATCTTCTGTTCCATGGTAAAACTCCTGAGAACTGGGGCTATGCCTTATTTGGGTCTGTGTCTTTGAAACATAGCATACCACCTGGGAATGAACACTTGCTTAATGGCCCAATGAAATTAAATGGGATGATACTTGTGGTTCTTTGGATATTTGCAAACTTAAATACTCTAATGAGAGGCTTCATGATGCATTTTCTTGAACCACGGGAGACTCCAAAAAGATTAATCTGTATTTATGTTATTATATTAATTCATGAGTACTTTTTTTGGAAGTAACAAGTCAGTATCAGCAGATAAACAGTACTGACCTAATCGTTAACAGTATTTTGAATCTTCAGTAGATGAGATTCTTTACCGGTAACTTATAAAGATGAGTGAGGAATGGCGTGGGATGGAGCCAACTAATTTATGAAATATTACTCAGACTTCAAGTAATGAAAATTTCTGCCTAAATAGATGTAATTATATAACACACCACATCTCTGCACAGCTCCACAAAGTGGTACCCATTTCCATCCAGCAGAGGGCACAGCTATACAGAGTTATTGCTGGAGAAACACTTTCAAAAGCAAATAGGAAGTGAATTCATCTCACAGCCATAGGCTGCAGTGACATATGATCACATGGAAATGAGTGTAACTACACATCTGAAGTTCCATAATGTGTTGTTTGGAGACTGCATTTCCAACTCGATTCTTTCACGTTGTTTTTTATGTTAATCTCTAAGTATTACCATACGATTTCACTCTTATGTGGAATGTAATGAACAAACTGAACTAACAAGCAAAATAGAGACAGACTCCTAGATGGAGAGCAGGATGACAGCTGTCTGGGGGTGGTTGGGTGGCTGGGTAGAGGGACTGAGCAAATAGGAGAGAGGAAAAAACCTCATGGACACCAACAACAGTGTGATTTCCAAGGGGGAGAAGGTCTAGGGAGGTGGAGGAGGGCAAAGAGGGTACCTGGTGATGGAAGGAGACTTGACTTGGGGTGGTGAACACGCAATACAGTGTACAGATGATGTGCTGTAGAACCGTGCGCCTGAGACCTGTATAATTTTGTTAACCAGTGTCACCCCAATATATTCAATGAAAAGGAAAAGAATAACACTGTTAATTTCAACTGACTAAAATTATTTGAGCCCAATAATGTGTAAGGGTGTTTTGGAGCATCATTTCACATATGGTATGTTTTCTGTTTTCACAAGATATTTTAAAAGTTATGATACAGAAGCAGACCTATATATATGGTACAGTGTGTCCCTCACAGTTAAAAAATCAGGTGAATAGTGCCCCCCCACCAATATTTTCAGATTTTTCTTGGCATGATGAGATCATGTGATGAAATGGACAACGGTTTGTTTTAGGGGATGAAACATTTGCCTTTGTCCCTTACCGGTTGTGACGCCTTGGTCAGGGAACCACTTCTCAGAGCTTCTCTGTGTTCTTCTGTTAGTAGAGGAATGCTAATGCCCACCGGGCCCCCTTCACAGGTGGGCAAGGAGTGTTCCCAGTATAAGAGCCGTGCATGTTGCCCATGAGGTGCATGGGGTCCTCGGGGCCACGGTACAGGACTAACTGAAGCAGTGTCACGAAGTGTCCGCCAGATGGTGGTAAGTACCTAGTTTTCTCTCAGTGGAGAATTTGAATGAATCCCCAGGATCTTGGGCAATGCAGAGCAGTGGGAGAACAGATCTCCAGGGGTTAGATTACTGCTAATCTTAGGAGGAGGGCTTTGATTAGTGTTTTGACCTTATTTTTACCACAGTCTTGTAAAGCTGGTCACTCTTCAGGTACGTTTCTTACTCTACCTTAGGTACATTTGTAATTCAGAACTACAAAAGCACATAATAGCTATATATGTATAGATGTTTATTTATTACACTAGTTCTTACGGATAATTAGTGAAGTTGGAAGCAATTTAGGAACATGGCAGCCATCAAAATGAAAATTGAGACTATTATGGAGGTACATGGAAAGATAAGTCTGGTGGATAGTAAATAAAATAAAAGCAGAATGAATTAAATATTGTGTTAGTAACTATGTCAAAATGGAAAGCACATGTGGCTGGAAAAGAAACGCAAGGAAGATGGAACTGTAATAACCCTGACAGAACTTGGAATCTCTGTCTCTCTGTATCTCTTTCTCTCTCTGTCTCTCCTTCCATTGCTGTAATGGTGACACTTCGTAGAACACGACACTTCTAAAGAGATTTTCATGCTTTGCTCGAAATACAGTAATGCCTAATGTATCCAGCATGTTACGAAGGATGTGGCATATTTAAATGACTTATTTAAATCATTTAAATAAGAATGGGTTTTTTGTTAAAAACTGTTAACTGGTTAAGAATTAGGATATCATTTCCCCCCATGATCTTCGCTCACTTAAACACAAAAACAACTGCAAAACGATGTTGGCTATAGATCTAAAGCATATTGCATACTTTTCTGCCCCCTCCAACAGTTTCCTGGGTGTATCTTACTCTTGGCTTTCTCAGTTTTGTCACCATGACTCAATCTCTCCCCATTAGAATACAATGTTGCCCTTACATGCAGTCCAACTATAGGGTTATTTGCCTCTACAAGGCATGATCAGATATCTGAGTTTTGATTCCTTGGTTCTTGTTTTGTCAGGTCTTCTATCTTGTTGCTGTTGTTTGGTCTTTTTCTCTCTTGCTGTCTCTCAGGTGCCATTTCGTGGTTGCCAGTGTCTCAGGCTTTGGCAGCCTTATTTTTGCGAACCTCCTAACAAATGTGCTGCTTCTAACATGCCTTGTTAGAAACTCACACAGTTCAGTTTACGAGAATTACGTGCAGGGAGCTCTAAAGGGCTTACCACTTTATGTAAGGTTTTGGACAGTGGGGAAATGGCCATATCTATTTTGGATGCTCAGAAGTGTTCAGACTTATTTCCTAGCTCTTAGCTGTTTCCTGGATACTTGAGGTCTCAGGGAAATGACCTATGCACGAGGGGCATGCTGCTGCACGGAAAATAAAATGCTCACTCTCAGAAACAAAGCATAATGGTAGTCAATCCAGTCGACCCCAACCAATCGATGGAACCTGAAAGCCAGAGTCAAGTAATCAACAGTCATCAAAAAACCCACGCTCACATCTGCACCATTCTTTTTCCTGGTCACTTCATCCTTCCCATTCATAGACTTTATCCTGGTCTAAATTTCTCTCTAGTATAGAAGGAGCAGTGGAACAAGGAAAAGCAGAAATTAGAGAATAATCATTTGTGATGCAAGAATCATTTACCTCTGACAACCAAGAAATAGCACGTATTTTGAACACAAAAGCATATTTTAAACATAAACCAGGTTACTAGATGCAATGGAGACTCAAAAGAAGTAAGCATTTGTGCTCTCTGCCCTCATCTGTTTTAAATGAAAGAGTTAACTGCAGGATATAGTGGACCGTTTGTATAATTAAAACAGAATTAAATGTAATTAAGTTACACATAACTCTCTGGGAATCTAGGTGTTAGATAAATTCAGATATTGCTGCTACCCAGAGTCAGTGCTATTTTGAGTTCTGGTGTCTAAAGTAAGGCTCCAATCTAATGGTAGCCATTACGGAAGTATAGACTCTTTTGAAGAGCATTTCTACCATAGCTTATTGAGCTCCATCCAACTCTTGAAAGGTATTTATAAACTTACAGGGCTGGGGAAAGGTTTTTATACTTCCCAGCCTTCTTCTTACTCCAAAAAAGCCCCAACAAAATGGGCAAAAACCACAAAACAGAATAAGCAAACCCACCCCTTAATCTTCAGAGTAGTGATTGAAAGATAACTTGTAACGGGACATAATTTTTGGTTTCTTTTGTTTAATTCTGAAGAACCTTGCAGATTCCATGGATCAGTATGTGAGAAATGACCTACATTTAGATGCGTGTTTGAGAAATGACCGTCTTCTAAGAATCAATGCAAATTGCTAGACAAGTTTTTGTCCAGTGTGATTAGAAAAGGTCATCGGTATTGGAGAAATGATCAGAACGCGCACACTGTTTTATTGCTTATGTGCAGGTGTAGATTGCCCAGGGAAGGAAAAGAAGTATACTTGGAGTGAACAGCAGGGTTATGTTCATATTAGACAAGATTCCCTGGTCTTTGTGACAGAAAGCTCGCTGAGAAAAATGGTTATCATTTCCATAGTTTGAAGACTATCTTAACGAAAACCTATAAGGCCCTATTGTCATCTGAATAAATCACATATTAGAAACTGATGCATCTACTGAGTTCTAGATTATTCATGATAGTAGAGACAAGGTTAACTTTTAGAAAAAACCACTCAGTCAAACATATTGGAATAATAAAAAGAATGTTTAGAGCCTCAAAACCATTCTAAACCAGATTTTATCCAATAACTAAAATTTGTTTTTACGATGTTGTAAAAATTATGAAATAACAAATATCCTTTCCAAGTTTTTTTGCTCATTTTCTATTGCAAATAATGATGGGAGGCTAGATGGCCCAAAGGTTAGGAACTAGAGAATACTTCCCTTCTGGCTATAGAATGCTATGGATGTCTACAAATTTGATGATCAGTAGCTCAATGGATGTTGAGAATAGTGTACATAGTCAGTTTATTAAGTAACCATTTGGTTTTCTATTAAGCTAAAGAAATATAATCAATTTAATATGCATAATTGATAAGGTTAGTTTAATTGTTTATAGCAGTGGTTCTTAGCTTTGGATTCATGCGGGCAACACATGGAGAGCTTTAAAAATCCCTAAACACTGGCCACATCCTAGACCAATTAAATGAGAATCTCCTGGGGCTGGGACTCATATCAGTATTTTTAAAGCTCCCTGGGACGTTATAATACACAGCTGAGTCTGGGAAACACTGCTTCATAGAATGTTCCTGCGTACTCTTAGTTAAGTTTAAGTACATTAGAGACTCTTTTTCTTAAAACAATCTTTGACAGTCTGTTTCTTTAACAGTCTTTAGGGACTACTTCTGTTCTCTTTCTTTTGCTTTAAACAAAAGCAACTCATTTGAAAAGAATCATCTTATTTATTTTCTTTTATTCCTCCTTTCTTTCTTTTTTTGGGGGGTGGTGGTGGAGGAGGCTCTTGTATTTTCTGCCATATTGATTAATATGCCATAATATATGGCATCAAGTCATGCTAGGTTTGAATACAGGTTGGACTCTTTACTAGTTATCATGGATCGGCAACTTATTTAATCTCTAAACTAGCCCACTCCCATCTATAGCAGGGATTCTCAATGGGAGGTAATTTTACTCCCTAGGACGCATTGGGCAATGTTGGAGACATTTGTGATTGTCACCACTTGGGGTTTGCTTTTGACATTTAGTGGGTAGAGGCCAGTGGTGTTGCTAAACATCCTACAGTGTACAGGAGGTCCTCCACAGCACAGGTATCTGGCTCCAAATGTCACTCGTGCTGGGGTTAAGGAACCTTGATGAACAGAGTGAGGCTCTGGAGTATGACAGTACGTGTTCATATTCTTGTTCCTCTACTTTCTAGCTGTGTAATCTTGAGCAACTTTTACTATTCCAGCGTGAACCCACCTGAAAATGTGACTATTGTCAGCACTCACCTTGGAGTTGATAATGATGTTTAAGTGGGTTAAGGCATGTGGAGCCTTAACAAAGTGCCAGGTAGCTATTTATCACCAGAATATGTCTCCTGTTCTGGAGCATTTATAGCCTGTTGTCAGGGTCCTTGAGATCACATGTTTGACCACACTCTCAACAATCCCAGTGTTCATGACTTGGTGGTAGGAAGGTGATAAGGGTTGAAGGGTAGAGCTATCTTTGAATATACACCTGCTTTGGATAACAAGCAGAAATTCAGAGGCAGTCCTACACACACTGTTAATTTCCTTCCCCAACCTTTCATGTTCCTCTCCCAGTTTACAACTAGAGCTGGACACCTGTGTTGAAGTGGACTGTTCAAATAAATAAACTTGGACTGGCTCAAATAAAAAGTCAAGAACATTCTTGTAAGTGCTGCTTCTAAGGGAAGAGGGCTTATTAGCAATCAACATGGTTTATTCATAAACTTTATATTTATTATTAACAAGGGACATATGGCTACAGGAATGTGAAACTCAGGAAAGAGTTCCATGCTGCAAATACATTTGGGAATCATTACAGAAGAAGTCAAAGTTCTGGGAGAGAATAGAAGTGAGAGGAAGGGTGTAGGGAGGAGAGAGAATGGGGCTCAGGATACAGCCCAAGAAATCCTGCTTGGCTAATATTTATTGCAGACCTACTGTGTGCTTGCCAGGCACCTTTCCAATCTGCTCACCTCCTACTCCCTTAGTCCTCATGCCCATGTGCTGTAAGTAAATGAAATAAATCTTTACCGAAGACAATTTTTCCATGTGCCACTTTAGGAAAAAGAAAAAGGCTTTTTTCACAGAGGGTGTGCAAGACACATCACACCTGTCCGAAGCCCTTTTGTCCACTGTACTAATTTTGGGCTGAGGGGAGTATTTTAGTCCCCCCCCCCCACACACACACCTCTGGGCCCTTTATGTCCAAGCCATTAGGATAGAAAAGAGAATCCAGTTTTAAAGTGAAGCCCGAAGACCACCCCATATTTCACCAACCCTTATAAGTTCTTTATATAGTTTGGAGATCAAACCCTTGTCTGAGGTAACATTGGCAAGTATGTTTTCCCATATGGTTGGTTCACTTTTCATCTTGCTGATGTTTTCTTTTGCCGAGCAGAAACTCTTTAGTTTGATGTGCTCCCATTTGTTTACTCTTTGCTCTAGGAAATATGTTGGTGAAAATGTTGCTACATTGAGTATCTGAGATTTCCCTGCCTATGTTTTCCTCTAGGACTTTTATGGTGTCACGGCTTACATTTAAGTCTTTGATCCATCCTGAGTTTATTCTCGTGTGTGGTGTAAGTTGGTGGTCTAGTTTCATTTTTTTGTATGTCCCTGTCCAGTTCTCCCAGCACCATTTGTTGGAGAGGCTCTTTTCACTCCATTTTATGTTTCTTCCCCATATGTCAAATATTAGTTGACCATAGAGACGTGGGTTTATTTCTGGGCTCTCTATGTTCCACTGATTTATATTTCTGTTCTTATGCCAGTACCAGACTGTCTTGATCACCGTGGCTTTGTAGTACAGTTTGATATCAGGCATTGTGAGTCCTCCTACTGTGTTCTTCTTCCTCAAGATTGCTGCAACTATTCGTGGTCTTTTTTGGTTCCCTATAAATTTTAGAAGTAGTTATTCTAGGTGTGTGAAATATGTCGTTGATATTTTAATAGGGATTGTGTTAAATCTATAAATTGCTTTGGGTAGTATGGACATTTTAATGATGTTGATTCTTCCCATCCGTGAACATGGTATATGCTTCCATTTATCAGTATCTTCCTTAATTTCTTTCTTCAGTGTTCTGTAGTTTCCCGAGTACAGGTCTTTTACCTTCTTGGTTAAGTTTATTCCTAAGTACTTTATTTTCCTTGTTGCTATAGCAAATGGGTTTTTTTCTAGTTTCTATTTCTAACATTTTATTGTTGGTGTACAGAAATGCCTTTGATTTCTGAATATTGACTTTGTACCCTGCTATTTTGCCAAATTCACTTATTAGGCAGAGTAGTTTTTTGGTGGAATCTATAAGGCTTTCTATGTACACTATCATGTCATCTGCAAATAATGATAACTTTACTTCCTCTTTTCCAGTTTGGATGCCTTTTATTTATTTTTCTTCTCTGATTGCTGTAACTTGGACTTCCAAAACTATGTTGAATAAGAGAGGAGAAAGTGGACATCCTTGTCTTGTTCCTGATCTTAGGGGGAATGTTTCAGTTTTTGCCCATTGAATACGATGTTGGCTTCAGGTTTCTCGTATACGGCCTTTATTTATGTCGAGGTATGCTCCCTCAATTCCCATTTTTCTGAGTGTCTTCATCAAAATGGGTGTTTTACTTTATCAAATGCTTTGTCAGCATCTATGGATATGATCATGTGATTCTTTTTTTTGTCTTTCGTTTTGTTTATGTGGTGCATTATGTTTATTGATTTGTGAATATTAAACTATCCTTGCATGCCTGGGATGAATCCCACTTGCTCGTGGTGGACGACCTTTTTAATGTGCTGCTGGATCCGGTTTGTCAATATTTTGTTGAGGATTTTAGCATCGATGTACATCAGCGATATTGGCCTGTAGTTTTCTTCCTTTGTTGTGTCTTGACCTGGTTTTGGAATTGGGGTAGTACTGGCTTCATAGAAAGATTTTGGGAGTCTTCCCTCTTCTTGGATTTTTGGGAGTAGTTTGAGAAGGATAGGAGTTAGTTCTCCCCTGAATGTGTTGTAAAACTTACCTGTAAAGCCATCCAGTCCAAGGCTTTTGTGTGCCGGGAGTTTTTGGATTACTGCTTCAATTTCACACTTGGTTATTGGTCTACTTAGGCTTCCTGTTTCTTCTTGATTCAGTTTTGGAAGATGATATGTTTCCGGACATTTGTCCATTTCATCCAGGTTTCATATCATTCCTATCTCTTTTCACATAGTTGTTTGTAGTAATTTCTTATAATCTTTTGTATTTCTGTGGTATCAGTTGTGATTTTTCCTCTTTCAGTTTTGATTTTGTTCATTTGGGTTCTCTCTCTTTTTTTCTTGATGAGCCTGGTTAAAGGTTTGTCAATTTTGTTTGTCTTTTCAAAGAACCAGCTCCTGGTTTTATGGATGTTTTGAATTGTTTGTTGAGTCTTTATGTCATTTAATTCTGCTCTGGTCTTGATGTTTTCCTTCCTTCTTCTCACTCTGGGCTTTGTTTGTTGTTGTTCCTCTAGTTCTTGTAGGTGTAGGGTTAGATTTTTTATTGGGGATTCCTCTGTCCTTTTTCGGTAAGCCTGTATTGCTATGAACTTCCCTCTCAGGACTGATTTTGCTGTGTCCCATAGGTTTGGGGCTGTTGTGTATTCATCATCATTTGTTTCCAGAAACTTCTTGATTTCTTCCTTGATGTCATTGTTAACCCATTCATTACTTAATATCATGTTATTCATTCTCCACGTGTTTAAGTGTTTTTGAGTTTTTCCCTTGAGGTTGATTTCCAATTTTAAGCCATTGTGATCTGAGAAGATGCTTGATATCATTTCAATTTTCTTGAATTTGTTGAGGCTTGTTTTGTGTCCTACCATGTGGTCTCTCTTTGAAAATGTTCCATGTGCACTTGACAAGAATGTATATTTTGCTTCTCTGGTGTGAAAGGCTCTATATATATCAACTAAGTTCATTTGACCTAGAGTGTTGTTCAATGCCTCAATATCCTTGGTGCTTCTTTGCTTGAAGATCTGTCCACTGGTGATAACAAGGTGTTAAAATTCTCTACTATGACTGTGTTGCTGTTGATACTCTCCTCATAGTCTTGCAAGATTTTCTTTATATATTTGGGTGGTCCTATGTTGGTGCATATATGTTTAGCAGGGTTATATCTCCTTGATGTGTTGTTCCTTTAAGTATTATGAAATGTCCTTCTCTGTCTCTCTTTATGGCCTTTGTTGTGAAATCTATTTTGTCTGATATAAGTATTGCTATCCCCGCTTTTTTTTTTTTTTCATGTCTGTTTTCTTGAAATACTTTTTTCCATCCCTTCATTTTTAGTCTGTGTAGATCTTTTGTTCTGAGGTGGGTCTCTTGTAGACAGTATATATGTGGGTCATGTTTTCTTATCCATTCAGCTACCCTATGCCTTTTTATTGGAAGATTTAATCTATTTATTTTAAGGTTATTATAGATAGTTACTTATTCATTGTGCTCCCCCCCCTTTGTACCTTTCTTCTTCTCTCTCTCTCTTTTTCTTCACCTTCTTAAAGCAGTCTCTTTAGCATCTCTTGCAATGCCAGTTTGGTGGAAGTTTATTCTTTTAGTTTTCTTTTGCCTGGGAAACTCCTTATTTCACCTTCCATCTTGACTGAGAGCCTCGCTGGGTAGAACAGTCTTGGTTGTAGGCCTTTGTTTTTCATTGCTTGAAATATGTTTTGCCATCCCTTTCTGGCTTGTAGTGTTTCTGTTGAGAATTCCACTGATAGTCTTATTGGAGCTCCTTTGTGGGTTATTGACTGTTTCTCTCTTGCTGCCTTTAGGATTCTCTCTTTGCCTTTGAATGTTGCCATTTTAATTACGATGAGTCTTGGCGTGAGCCTCTTTGGGTTAATCTTCATTCGGACCATCTGTGCTTCTTGGACTTGCATGATGTCTTCCTCTCCTTAAGTCAGGGAAGTTTTCTGTCATTCCCTTTTTAAACACGCTTTCTATCCCTTGCTCCCCTTCTTCTCCCTCTGGTATCCCTATGATATGGATAGTGTTATGTTTCATGTTGTCCTGAAGCTCTCTTATACCTTCTTCATTCTTTTTCAGTGTTTTGTTGTTGTTGTTGTTGTTGTTGCCGTTGCACTGTCTGGGAATTTTTTTCTACCTTGTCCTCCAGCTCGCTGATCCAATCCTCTACTTCCTCTAGCCTGCTTTTGATTCCTTCTACTGTGTTCTTCAGTTCATAACTTGTATTCTTCATTTCCTCCTTGCTCTTATAACTAGTTTCTATGTCCTTTCTAATGCTGGCGTAGTTCTCAGTAAGTTCCTTATAGCTTCCCTGGAGTTCTTTATAGTTTCCCTGGAGTTTTTCTGCAATTCCCTTGGAGTTCGTTGTAGTTTTCTCTGAGTTTGTCAAGTTTATTGATCTTCCTTATAACCATTCTTTTGAATTCCATGTCTGATAGTTTGCTCGCCTCTGTTTCATCTAGCTCTTTTTCTGGCTATTCCTCCTTTATTTGTTCCCATTGGGGGTTTGTTTCTTTGTCTCCCCATTTTAGGTGCCTCTTCTTGTTTGTTTTTATTTCTTAGATTTGTCTGCTTTGACTTCCTGCCTTCATGGTATGACCTTCTGTAATAGGAGACCTGGGGGATTCAGTGTTGCAGTCTCTTTGATCTCCTGAGCTTGATGCTCTTGGAATTCCCTTTATGCTGTGTGTTTAGGCTGTCTGGTGGTATTTCAGTGTTTGTGGTTGTTCTATTGCTCTTTTGGGGAACCTTTCCTCTCACTAGTTGAGAGTCACTCTTCCCACCACATGTTCAATTCTTTTGTGGAGATGATGTTAAAACACAAACAAACAACCCTGGCAAGAAACCCATGCCCTCAAAAGATCCCCCACCCATAATCACTGTAGCAGCAGCAAATGAGGTAGCATTAACATAGATGTAAAGAGATTAAGACTATTATATTAAAGGAAAAGCAGATAAGAGTTGGCTAACTGAAAGGAAGATGACTTTTGAGAGGGAAAGTGGAGGAGTAATAATAGTAGTGAGTAGGGACACGGCAATGTGAGACAGTAAGTAATATTTACATTGTATGTTGAAAAAGGGACAGAGAGGGTAGAATGAAGTGAGAGAGTGGAAGTGTATAGTATTACGTTTATACAGAAGTTATATGTTATATATTTAGTGCAAGAGGGAGCATGAACAAGGCAAACAAAAACCATAAAGAAGAATAAGAATAAGAGGGAGAGAAGGTAGGAAACAGACCAAAGAAAGAGCTTTCCCCCAGTACATCCTTTGGGCTATGGTTGATATAAGTGGGATGGTACTAAGAGGGTAAAAAGAAAGAAAGAAAAGTTTAAGAGATGCCCAAAGGTGAGGGAAGTGAATCTGAGATGATATACTAAGAATGAGGAGTGAAAACCAGGCTAAGAGAGGAAAATATTTTTTTTTTCATATTTAAGCTTACAGAATGAGAGAAATAGGAGAGAAGATAGAATTTAAGACCAAAGTAAGAAGAGGAGATCGGAGGTTAAGGTGGGGTAATACAAGGGGGGAGCAACATATGATATTTGGAATAAACTATAATATAACAACTGATATAGTGACTTAAAATGCATAAACTGAGAGGACAAAAAATAACTCACGAAAGATACCATGGTGGGATTTTCCCCAGTAATATCTGGTTTTTACTGCTTTCATCTCTTTCTGGATCTGGCCCTGGTCAGAGTTCCATGGGTTTCATATCTTCCTTTCCGGCTCTCTGTCTGTGAGGAGATATAGCTAAATTCTAGGGCTGCTATTCTCTCGCTCGTGAGTCTGCCACAGCTCTCTGCTATGACCTGCACTGAGTTGGGGTCTCCCCCTCCACTGGTTCTGTGGTACCCTGTAGTGCTCTTCATTTTTGTTTAGCAACTCTACTCTGCCGATGAGCTGGTGTGCATGCCCATAGTCCTTGCCCAGTCTTGGGCCTTTTTTCCTCTCCTTTTCCAAAAAAGTCTCTGTGTGGCTTCCAAAGTGCAGCACTGGTCTGTCTGTGTTTTTGTCTGGCAGAACCTTTGTGTGTGCATGCTCGTGGGTACAGGGCTGCCAGACCATGGTCCCTACCAAATCCCAGGTTGTCCCTCAGGTTTCCCCCATGTGCATCCCTCTCTGTAGCTCAGTTCTGCATTTGTGTCTGGCAGAGCCTCTGTGCACATGCGCCCATGGGCGCAGGGCTGCCAGCCCCGGGGGTCCCTACCAAGTCTTAATCCACACAGGTCCTTGCAGTCAGGGCTGGCCTCTGTGTTCCTGTGCCTCCGACTGTTTCACCAAACCTTCTCGCTGACTCCATTCCCGGATGTCGCTGGTCAGGACGCCTACGGTGGTAGTGCAGTTTCCAAGCAGCTCCCGGCTAATGAGCCGGTCAGCAGCTGCCCCTTTTGGTACATCAGAGGTGCTGGGCTACGAAGCCCAGTGACTCTGCTTGGAGAGTGCAGGCCATGGTTACTGGCCTCTCCCACGCTGTTCCCACACTCCCATCCCTGTTCGCCCTCTCTGAAAGCTGCTCTCACTCACTCTCTGCTCCATGTGTATACTCCAAGTCCTTCCGTGATGGGAGCAGGCAGACCACACTGCTATTTACTCTGCCACCATCTTTCTCTTGTCTCTCCCACATCTTTTTTAAGAGATAAACTGGCACGACCTGCAAACCTGTTAAAATTTTGTTCATGGACATGAAGCTCCTCAGGGTCCTGCACTCCTAGGGTGGAGGGGTGTGGGATGAGCTGTGAGGTGGGGAGTTGGGGCTCTAGCTTCAGGCCCCTCTATTGACACCCCTCCTCGGTGAGACAGAAGCTCAAGGTGGGTCTCTATTGTATATTTTTCGTTCAGCTCCCCTCCAGGATTTATTTTTGATTCTATCTTACATTTTCTGTTTCTTTTGAAATTTTCTCATTTTGTGTATCTTGTTTTCCTGAGTTTTAGTTATCTACCTGTGTTCTTTTGCTGCTCACTGAGCTCCTTTATAAGTATTGTTTCATTATTGAAGCAGTTTGTGGGTCTCCATTTTATTTTAGTATTGATTACAGGAGCTTTATTAATATTCTTGGGGCATTATGGTTGCCTGATGTTTGAGATCCAGGGAGCCTTGTGCTGATGTAACTTTGAAAGAACTGAAACATCATCCAGTCTGCGCAGAATGATTGTAGCTGGCGAACACCTCTCTTGCTCAAAATTGAAGTGATTGCCTCCATAATTGCTGTCCCAGAGGACTGAAGCCTGTTCACAGGATTGCTTCATGTACAACCCTGTCTGAGGTCTACATCCCTGTTATGGGAACACCTATAGTTGTGATTTCTACTGGGTCTCTTGGGTGGTCCACTGTGCATGCAGTATTGACTTGTGATTCTGAGAGAGTGCTATTACACTCAGGTTATGAACTGCTTTAATGAACATAGTTGGGTCCACGATTCTCAAGCCTATTACCGATGGTACAGATGGTCACGGCTCCTCCTGGTTGGCAAAGGGATCGCATAAGGGAAAAACTACACCTGAGTTAAGAGAAGGGTAGGACTTCTTTCTGTCCACAGCAGAGTCCATGGTTCGGCCTACCATTGCTGTGTGCTTTCCCTTCATAAAGCAGTCATCCTTAGTCTTGGGTTCCGCTGGGATTTCACAACCTTCTGCATAGATTTTAAAGCGACCACAAAGTCATTTTGTTCTATGGATGGCTGAGAAATATTTGTTTCTTTGGGGGATGCGGGCTGGTGACCTGCTATTCTGCCATCTTGGTGACATCACTCCTCAATTTTTAAAATTTTGCCTATGATGTAACTTATCATAGATTTATTAAGTTTATCTTGTTTGGATTTCCCTAAACTTCTTTAGTCCGTAGACTTAAGTCTTTTAACAAATTTGGAGAATTTTCAAACAATATTTTTTGAATGCTTTCCCAGATACTCTCCATTTCTCTCCCTTTGAAGAAATAAGCCAAGTGCAAAAACATTAGATCTTTTATTACAGTCTTCCAGGTCCCTAAAAATCTGTTCGATTTCTAGAATATTTTTGGTGTAGTATTCAGATGGCTAATTTCTCTTGAGCCAATCTCAAACGAAAATATTTTAAAAATTAAACTAACACACAGGTAAGCAGAGGAGATTTAATAGAACAAAAAAGGAGCCAACTAAAAGAAAGGTAATAGTAAAGTGGCATAATTAAATCTTAAGTTATAAATAGTTGTATTTAATATAAATGGCCCATCTAACAGAGACTGTCAAATTAATACCAACCAAAATCATCCCATCTATATTCTATGAGAAATTTACTTCATAAATAATGATGTAGATATGTAAAAAATAAAATAGTAGAAAAAAGAATTCCATGCAAACTAAGAAGAATAAGCCTGATTTTGGACAAGACGGCAGAGTAGGTATACTATGAGCTCACCTCTTCCAATAAGCACATTGAAATTGCAACTAAATTATGGAAAAACAGACATTGAGAGCTACTTGAAGAGGAGCTGCACAGAACTCCTGTAACTAAGAATATTAAGAAGAAGCCATGTTGAAACTGGTAGTAGAGGCAAATAAGTGGACCCTGCAGGTCCACACCCACAGGGTGGTGATTATAAAACAGGAGAGGAAGCTCAATAGTGAATCCCCCACCCACAATGAGAAGTGGGGGATCCCAGGCCCACACCCAGCTCGCCAGTCCAGGTAACCAGTGACATGAAGAGGAATCCCCATAATATCTGTCTGTGAAAACCAGCAGAGATTGCATTTGAGAGACAAAAGCTGTGGGAGATAGATACGCTGCTCTTAAAGGATCCAAGCACAAACTCACTCCTTCTAAGTTCCAGTGCAGCTCAGAAAGTGCCAGGAACATAGGAGGTAGACCTTAATTGAATGTCAAGGGGAGGACTTAAAAGGCAGGGGTTGGGGCAAATCTCCGAGGAAGGAAGTTCTGGCATGTGTCATTGTTACTTGGTTGAATTCTCTTGCCACTCAGCTGGCCCTGCACAGGTGGGTACCAAACGTGTTCTCTCCACTAACCTGGTTAACACTTCTCCCTGCCCTGGCGACTCCCTGTGATTCTGCACCACCCCCCTTGCTCCCCTGGCCAAACATTTCATGGCAACTTCTCCAAACAAGCAACCTGCCTAGCCCATGAGGCGGACTTTCTCCCAAATTTACAAACCTCACACAAGTGGTGGCTGCCTACAGTTTGCACTGCAGACTTTCTCAGAAGTTTGCAAACCTCGCACAGATGATAGCTACCCTGGGCTCATGCTACAGTCTCTCAAAGATCCACAAATGCCACACAAGCAGTAGCCATTGCAGGTATTTTAGCTCCTGCCAAGTGTCCCAAAGCCCAGAACAGCCAACTACCAGTTTTAACCTGTATTGTAAATCCCATCAAGTAGCTCACAGCTTGTTGTAAGAGGCAGCCAGTCGTGGCCTGGAGTATAGTTCTAACCAAGCATATCTGAGCACATCACGACTGGCAGCTGGAGTCTTCTCGCATGGTAGTGTCCACTGAAGACTCTCAAGCCTGGCACAAATGCCAGCCCGTCTCGGTTCACGCTGCAGCTTCTCCCAAGAACTTCCAAACCTAGCCTAAGTGGCAACCAACTGAAGATTACTTTGTAGCATCTCCCAAGTGGCTCTGAAGTTTGGCATAACTGGTGGCTGCCATCAGCTAGTGCCTCAGACTCTCTTGAAGGTCGGCAAACCTCACACAAGTGGCAGCTGCATTTGGCTCACATTTCAGACTCTCTGAGAAGTTCAAAAGCCACAGACAAAGAGTGGCTGCCCTCAACTCATGCTAAAGAATCTCTCAAAGTTCCACAAACCCCCCACACAAATAGTAAAGTTCCACAAAACTTCCACACAAATAGTAGTCAGCCTCGATGTACATTGTAGCTCCAGCCAAGTGACCTCAAGCCCAGCACAAGCAGCGACCAAGCTTGATTTGCATTGTGAATCCCACCAAGTGGCCCCAAGCTTGGCATAAGTGGCAACCGGTCTTGTCCTTTAACAGCTTGAACTAAGCAACCACAAGACTAGGGAAAGTGGCAGCTGGCCTCAGCTTTTAGTGTATAGCCTCTTCCAAGTACCTCCAAGTCCAACACGAGTAGCAAGCAAACACAGATCACCTTTTAACTTGTACAAAGTGGTCGAAGCCTGCCAAAGTGCCAGCTAAGTTTGACCCGCACTGGAGATGCTCCAAAGAGTCTCCAGGCCCAACACACAGATGACCACTTTCAGACTGCAGCAGAGCTTTAATCAACCAGTTCTGAAGCCAACACGCCTGAAGGGTGGCATCAATGGCACCAGAGGATCACTAAAATTAGTCTTGCACTATAGATCAGCCCGTGCACAACAGCTCTTCTTTTGTACCACCTGGTTTTAGGACTTATTATATAGTTACATTAACACTTACAGTTAATAGTTATAGATATGAGACTCACTGTCGAGATCGTGTATATTGGCATAGGAACAAAAACCTAGCTCAATCAACCATAGTGGAAAGTTTAGAATATGTCTCAAACAAGTATAGCCAACAACTTTTGACAAAGGTGGAAAAGTAGTTTAATGAAGAAAGGATACTCATTTCTACGAATGATGTTCAGAAATTGGAACTCCATACATAAATTAATGAATCTTGACCTTAATATCTTATACTTTAAACAAAAATTAACTCAATATATAACTTTTAGAATAAAATAAAATCTTCAAAACTTGGGTTTAACAGTTTTCTTAAACATGATACCAAAATCATGATTCACAATTAAAAAAAAAAAAATTACATCTCGTTAATGAGGCTGTTACAGTTGTCCCCATTTCTTTTCCCTTTGCTCCCCTCTGCCCAGTACCCCCCTTCCCTCCAGCAGTCCCAACCCTCTTAGTTCATGTCCATGGGTCATGCTTGTATGTTCTTTGTCTATTGCCTTTCCTATACGACTCTTAACATCCCCTGGCCTATTTTGTACCAACCAATTATGCTTCTTAATCCCGGCACCATTTCCACATTTCTCCCCCTCCCCCTTCCCAGCTGATAACCCTCCAACTGATTCCCATATCTTCGATTATGTTCCTATTCTGGTTGTTTGCTTAGCTTGTTTTTGTTCTTATTTCTCAGATCCTGTTGTTGATAGTTGTGAGTTTGTTGCCATTTTAATGTTCATAGTTTTGATCTTCTTCTTTTTCTTAAATAAGTCTCTTTAACATTTACTATAATAATGGCTTGATGATGATGAACTCCTTTAGCTTTACCTTGTCTGGAAAGTACTGTATCTGCCCTTCCATTCTAAATGACAGCTTTGCTGGATAATCTTGGTTGTAGGTCCTTGCTTTTCATCACTTTGGATACTTCTTGCCAGTCCATTATTGCTCGCAAAGTTTCTTTGGAGAAAACACCTGATAGTGTATAGGGACCCCTTTGTAGGTAACTATGTTCTTTTCTCTTGCTGCTTTTAAGATTCTCTCTTTATCTTTAACCTTTGACATTTTAATTATGATGCGTCTTGGTGTGGTCCTCTTTGGGTCTAGCTTGCTTGGGACTCTGTATGCTTCCTGGACTTGTATGTCCATTTCCTTCACCAAATGAGGAAAGTTTTCCTTCATTATTTTTTTCACATAAGTTTCCAATTTCTTGCTCTTCCTCTTCTGCTGCTGGCCCTCCTATGATTTGGATGTTGGCACGTTTGAAGTTGTCCCAGAGGTTCCTAAGCCCCTCCTCATTTTCAAAAATTGTTTCTTCATTCTCTACTGGTTGACTATTTATTTCTTCCTTATGTTCCAGATTGTTGCTTTGAACCCTGGTTTCCTTCTCTTCACCATTGATATCATGCATATTTTAATTCATTTCACTTAGCCTAGTCCTCACTTCTTTCCTTCTGCATTTGCAATAGTCAAGCGTATTTGTCAAGTCTGTGAGCACCTTTTCTTTTTTAGAACTTTATTTATTTTTTATAATATTAATTAATTAATTAATTTTTCACAAGGGTGACTTTATTTATTTTATTTATCTGTTTTAGAGAGAGGGGAAAGGAGAAAGAGAGGGAGAGAAACATCAATGTGCGGTTGCCTCTCACGCAGCCCCAGCTGGGGATCTGGCATGCAACCTAGTCATGTGCCCTGAATGGGAATCAAACCAGCGACACTTGGTCCGCAGGCCAATGCTCAATGTGAGCACCTTTATCACCAGTGTTTTCATCTCTGCGTCTGTTAGGTTGGCGATCTCCTCATCACTTAGTTCTCCCGCTAGAACCTTGATCTGCTCCCTCTCTTGGGAGATACCTCTGTGTCCTCAATTCACATCTTCCTGTGTTTGCTTCTGTGTTTCAGGTGGAGCTGTTGCACCTCTCACATTGTAAGAAGTGGAGCTTTAGGTATTTGTCAGTGACAGGCGACTTGTTTCACCGCATTGTGGTGTACGTGGGGGAGGTGTCTGCGTGGTAACAATGCCACTTGCTCAGCACTTGCCCCTTTTCCAGGTACTTGCCCTGCTTCCTGTATGGGACTGGTACCCTTCTAGCTGTTGCTCTCGTTGTGGTTCCCAGAGTGGGTAGGTTTGTGGATATTCTAGGACCATGGAGGCCTTCTAAAGAAATGGAGTCTGCTGAGAGACCAGCAGTTTCTTCTGCCGCCCCAACCCCCACTGCTTTGCACAGTCAGAAGCAATGAGGCTTTGTTTTCCCTGGAACCAGAACTGTGAGCTGTGCAGCCTTGTCTTGGGCTCGTACCGTTCCCCAGATGTCCTTCCTTAATTTTTTTTTAATGTGTGACTGTGCTTTCTGTCGGCCAGTCACAGCTGCTGTCACTGCTGCCAACACACCACATTCTCTCCACCCCAGCTCTGCCCCTCCTGCCTGTCTGAATGAGTATTTCTTCTTTATATCTTTGTTTGTTGGACTTCCATGCAGCTCGGATTTCTGGAACTTCTGGTTGTCTACAGTTTTGAGGTAGTTGTATTGCTTCTCAGTTGTGGAGGGAGACGCAGCGTGTCTGTCTACCTACACGTCCATCTTGGCTGGAAGTCCCGAAACATTTATTTATAACTACTATTTTTTCCTTTTAAAATTATTTTTAAGTATATTTTATTGATTATGTTGTTCCAGTGGTCCCAATTTTTTCCCTTTGCTCCCCTCTGCCCAGTACCCCCTTCCCTCCAACAATCCCACCCCCTTAGTTCATGTCCATGTGTCATACATATAATTTCATTGTCTTCACCCTTTTCCATATTGTTCTTAACTTCCCCCTGTCTATTTTGTACCAAACAAGTATTCTTCTTAATCCTTCCACCATTTCCCCATTTATCCCCCTTCCCACTCCCAGCTAATAGCCCTCCAAATAATCCCCATATCTTTGATTCTGTTCCTATTCTGGTTTGCTTAGTTGGATTTTGTTTTTACTTTTTAGATTCAGCTGTTAACAGTTGTGAGTTTGTGTCATTTTAACGTTCATAATTTTGACCCTTTTCTTAAGTAAGTCCCTTTGATATTTCATATAATAAGAGCATGGTGGTGATGAACTCCTTTAGCTTTAACTTGTCTGGGAAGCACTTTATCTGTCCTTTCATTCTAAATGATAGCTTTGCTGGATAGAGTAATCTTGGTTGTAAGTCCTTGTTTTTCATCACCTTGAATACTTTTTGCCAGTCCCTTCTTGCCTGCAAAGTTCCTTTTGAGAAATCAGCCTATAGTCCTATAGGCACCCCCTTGTAGGAAACTCTTTGCTTTTCTCTTGCTGCTTTCAAGATTCTCTCTTTATCTTTAACCTTTGGCATTTAAATTATGATGTGTCTTAGTGTGGTCCTCTTTGGGACTAGTTTGTTTGGGACTCTGTATGCTTCCTGGACTTGTATGTCTATTTCCTTTGCCAAATTTGGAGAGTTTTCCTTCATTATTTTCTCACATAAGTTTTAAAGTTTTTGCTCTTCCTCTTCTCCCTCCAGTACCCCTACGGTTTGGATGTTCACATGTTTAAAGTTGTCCCAGAGGTTCCTAAGCCTCTCCTCATTTTTTTTCTTAATTGTTTCCTCATTCTGTACTGGTTGGCCGTTTTTCCCTTATGTTCCAAGTCATTGATTTGAACTTTGGTTTCCTTCCCTTCACCATTAGTTTTGTGTGGATTTTCCTTCATTTCACTTAGCATAGCCTTCACTTCTTCCCTCATGCACTTGCTTGCCATACTTAAGTATATCTGTCAAGCCAGTGAGTATCTTTATCACCACTGTTCTGAACTCTGATTCCGTTAGGTTGGCTACCTCCCTCCTCGTTTGTTAGGTTGGCTATCTCCTCGTCACTTAGTTCTCCCACTAGAACCTTGATCCATTCCCTCTTCTGGGCCATACTTCTCTGTCTCCTCATCTTGGCAGGCTCCTGAGTTTGTTTGCCTCTGTGTCTTAGGTAGTGCTGTCACTGCTGTTATGTTATAAGGGGCGGAGCCTTAGGTATTTGTCAGTACAGGGCTACCCGTTTCACCACGTTGTGGTGCTGTTTGTGGGGGAGGGGTCTGAGAGGGAACAATGCCACTTGCTCAGCACTCGCCCCTTTTCCAGGCACTTCTCCCACTTTGTATGGGACCGACGCCTCTCTAGCTGTTGCCCTGGCCATTGTTCCCAGAGTAGGTGGGTCTGTGGACGTTCTAGGATTGTGGGGACCCTTTCAACAAGTGTACTCTGCTGAGACACTGGCAGTTTCTTCCTCTGCCTCAATCCTCACTGGTTTGCAGAGTCAGAAGCAGTGAGGCTTTATTTTCCCCAGTGCTGGGACTGTGAGCTGTGTGGTCTGGTCTGGTGCTGGGAACGCTCCCCAGGTGCCCCTCCCGACTTTAAAAAATGTGTGACTGTGCTTTCTGCTGGCCTGCTGCTGCCGCCGCCGCCGCCGCCGCCGTTGCCACGACACCGCATCCTCTCCACCCTGGCTCTGCCCCTCCTGTCTGGATGAGTATTTCTTCTTTATATCTTTGTTGGACTTCTATGCAGCTTGATTTTCTGAAACTTCTCCTTGTGTTTAGTTTTGAGGTAGCTGTACTCCTTCTTAGTGGTGGAGGGAGATGCAGCGTGTTGGTCTAGGTCTCCACCTTGGCCAGAAGTCCCTATTTATAACTACTTTTAACCATCACCTGAGCTATTACTTAAAGATTGTTTTTAGCTAATCAATCACACATATTTAGTATCGCCCCTGGCTCAGTTAGATTTATAGGGCTACAGTATCGATTGCCCCTGTACTAATGCTTGTTATGGAAGAGAAGGCATGCCTTTTTTATACTATATCCATTTCCATATAGCAAGGACTTTGTGTAATTCAGTAGAGAAAACAATGCTCATAGCTCCATTTTTAAATCTAAACCAAGCATTCTGAGCCCACAATGAAATAAACTAGTTATACTACCGATTACAAGCCAAAATTTATCTCATACATTAAGTATTAAAATAAATAAATTCAATAGAACATTTCATAATTCAAAATTGTCCATCATATTAGAAAGTGTTACTAATTTGCATTTTTATAAACCACTGTGAAGTGAAGAGCCCCACATTAAGAGTTATTTTATTTTCTTTGTTATTGGTGAACTCAATATATTGATAAAAGCTGGTTCATAGGAGGCCACTATCATAAGTCCAATCGTTACATAGGAAGAAATCTTATGAAGAAACGAACTATTATATCATCACCTCCCAAACCACAATCCTGGCTAAGTGACTCAAAATTACAAGTTCATGGTGTAAAAAATAATAATAATAATAATAATGAGGAGAATAAAAGCTAATAACTTAACATACATTCAACATTATATGCCTAAACATTTCATTATCATTATTACATATCACCTTCAGAATAATACTATTAAAACTACAATCATGGTTCTCTGTTTTTACAAAGAAACTACAATAAATCTGTTAAATAAACAGACTTAAACCGAGGGTTATAAATTTAGAAACCTTAATATCTTTCTTTTCAGTGCTAAGAGGTTTCTGATTCACGTGAATTCAAATGTGGGAGCATTTCTGAATCCATTGAGATATTGCTTCCTGGCCATCAATTTGGCTCAAATAAACTCTCCAAAAATTCTCTGTATTTTCAAATGTTTCTTACATCGATAACAACTTGACAGAGTCAGCAGGATTCCGAAGAATCTTACCCCGGACCACGTTGCAGACCCAGACTCATGCTATGTATCAGCAGAGGCCCATTGTGCCTCACTGGCTCTTCGTTTTGCAAAGGGTGAACTTGGGTGAGTTTCAACTGGAATTCCAGACCTCCCTGTTTTAAGGTATGAGGCCCTGACTTTATCTGAGTTGTCTTTTTAAATCTTCAAAGTGGAACTAAGATTAAAGGTTGACAGAACCCAGGTTAAGGCAGGGCTGGAGGGGAAAAAATGAGTGGGTGGTTTTTTAATTTTGCTTTGCAATTCGTATTGCTTTCTGTGAATGTGAAGTACAGACTGTACAGATCTCAAAATCAAACTAAAATTAACATGGTAAACTGTGCCTCCAAAGCCAGAGAAACTCCCACCCCCCAGCCCTCATTAATACTCCTGGTAGAAAGCCTTGACTTGTACGTGCATTAAAGAAAGGGGAGGGTTTAACCAGAAGTGTTACCAACTTAAAATGGCCAAACTACAGTTTTCTTTTGGAGCCTAATTTTTTTTTGCATGCAAAATTAGAAAATACTGGCTCTAAAACTAAACTGAATGAATGAGAAGCTTATTGATTTAGAAATTAAAAGCCTCTAGGAGGAGCACAGATAACCTTTTCAAAGGTTAACAAGAAAATTTAGAGACTATCTCTGAGCTAAAGAAGGCTTCTGAAGCTAATAAATGCCATCCCCTCACCTCGCGCCCACAACTCCAAAACCAAAGTTTGCCTTTGAAATGCAAATGCCTGGTGTCCAATAACTCTTATCTGGACTATCTTAATGTGCAAATTTCTGGAAGGTAAATCTTATGAAAAATGTTGAAAAAAGAAACCCTGAGCCACACCTGATCACCTTGATTTAATTTACTTCACCTATTCCTCTCTAAATTAGTGAATTTTGGTGAAAGTTATTGGATATCTAGATATTTTGAAATGCTAAAACGTTGATTGCTAGACAAGTCTTGGATTTGCCTGCTTTGGCTTTTGTTGCAGAGGCTGTAGAATGGATTTGGAGCTGTTAATGAGTGCCTTGCTGATAAATGTCTTTGTTAGAGGTGTGATTCTTGAAAGCGAGTGTATTTGCCAATAGAAGAAACTATGTTTCTACAGGTTGTGAAATGTGTTCATAAGAGTCAAACTAGACTTCCCTCTGGTGCCAGCAGCCCTGGGCGCGTGCCCAGGTGAGGTGAGGTGACTTCAGCGGGGAAACAGAGGCAGAGGTGGACCGCCACCGGCCCCGGACACTGAAGGGGTGAGGGATGACGGGCCCGAAGGCCAAAAAGCACGTGGTGCTGCCCACTCGCCCAGCGGCCCCCACGGTGGAGCAGATCCTGGAGGATGTATACGGGGCGCCCGCTGAGGACCTGGTCTTTCACTGTCCTGGCCCTGGAAGACTCGTCAGACCCCCTAGGAGGGCTGAGAACCCTGAGGTCCAGTAGGAGCAGCTCTACCAGCACGGGCTGATCAAGTGTTTACTGCATGCTGAGATCTCAGTTACTCACAGGTGGGCTATATGCAGATGATCCCTTCACTTGGTCTGGATTTCAGATTGCCTTTCCAAGAACCATCTGATGGTAGTGATAATATATAGAAAAAGATCTCTGTCATTGGTCTCACATCTCAGGGATGTTCCCGCCCCCTTCCCCCAAAGGAATACACATAGCAGGGGAAACTCAGGAATTATATTGGGAAGGAATTCAATCGTTTATATGAATGTATCACAAAAAGAACGAGCAGCTCATGTGACGTTTCTGTAAAATACGTCTCAGAGTTTGAAAACAATTGTTGCTTAGTACCTGTTACCAGGGCTCTTTCAGGTAGTGACAGAGTGTGTGTCTTATAAGAAAATACAAACTATATACGGTCAAAAGCAACTTTATTAAATGACCTGGAGAGTCACACATCTGAGCAAGCAGAGGCAAGTACAGGTGTCAGTGATATTTTAACAAATTAATTTGTGAACAAAAAATGATGAGGACCGTGCCACCCACAACTGCCAGAGAAAGATCTAAAACAAACTTAGCACATTCTCGAATTTCCAGAATGTCTTTATGTGTGGTAAAGGATGGAGGGATCACACGTTTCGTGCAGTCGGGGTTTCTTACTAATGCTACGAGTGAGAGGTCTCTTGGCTAAGGTGTGGGTGCAGGGGGAGAGTTATTTCGCCTTGCTCACGATTGCCGATCTCTTTTTTATTTCCCTTAAGATATTTTGATCAAATAGTTCTTTTTCCCGGTAATGCACAGGTGGCCCTTGCAGGTACTTTACTTCTGCCTCCTTGTAATCTAGCCCATCAAGGGCAACAATTGAACAAATTATGGCTTCTGGCAGAAGGACTTCCAGAACAAAACTTACTTTGTCATCCCTTGTCAGAGACAGCGCCTTCTTGTCTATTTGCTTGTAGAGCTCTTGTAAATGCCCTACCACGTCATCCAACTGGTCTTCATCCTCCAGGTATGTCTCAACGCAGATCACATATCTGGCTGATTTCATAAATGACACCAGCCACCTGGACTGCTTCCTGCCTTTGAGGATGTCCAGAAGATGGGAGTCGGCTCCCTTTCTCCTCACGATGAAGTCCACGAGCTTCTGGTTTTCTCGGTCCCAAGCAGCCCTCATCTGGTCAGGGAGCACTTTCTTGCAGGGCCCCTTCCCGCCTGGGGAGCTCTCCTCCTCGGAATCTTCCAGGTCGGCGTAATTCACCTTCGGGAAATCAACCTCAAGATGCGCCTCTTGGATGGCTTTCCTAATTGGGTAGCTGATGTCGGCGGCATAGTAGTCCAGGAAAGAACCCACAAAAGACCCGTGACTGAGCTGTTCTCCGTAGTGGGAAATGAGGGAGAAGCACCAGTTCACACCATGCTCGTACACTTTCTTGGCTCTCTCCATTAGTTTCTCCTTCTCCTTACAATGCAGATGCTTTAACCTGCGAAGAGGCACTCGAATGCCTCTCCATGCTGCGCACATGTTTGCATCAATCAGAAGCACCCTTGCCGTCTTCTCTGGGTGGCTGACAGTCTTCACCACTGCTGGCCAAAACGGGTGGTTTTGAAATTTAAACCAGACCACCATTCCTCTTTCAATGGGGCCCAGCTCCTGTGGGACAGCCTTGCTTATCAGTTGTGGCACACCCTTGGCGCCATGCTTCCTCATAGCGGTGGTGGGGTTCAGAGCCTTTGAGTCAACAAAAGGTTGAGGTTCCTGCCGTGTTCTCTGAAACTCTGGTGCCCACCGCTTCCTTGGTTTGCATGCCAAATGGCGTGAACACCGCAGCTCTGGGTTAGGGGCACTGGAGCGTGCTGCCACACCTTCAGAGCCTGGCTTCCAGGCACCCTGTGCAGGGTCCTTGATGTTCACGGAACAGTCAGAGGAGACAGTTGGGGTCTTTGGGCAGGTGCTACGTGGTGCCTTTCTTTTCGGAGCCTTGGGCACAGTGACTATGGAACTGTGTGGCAGAGATGGAAGGATGGCTCCCCTTTTAGCCCCTGCACTGTTCTTCCTGACGATCGGTTGTCCCACATCCTCAGCAGCATCCTTCTTCATAGTGGTGGTGGGGTTCACAGCCTTTGAGTCAACAAATGGTTGAGGTTCCTGCCGTGTTCTCTGAAACTCTGGTGCCCACCGCTTCCTTTGTTTGCATGCCAAATGGTGTGAATACCGCAGCCCTGGGTTAGAGGCACTGGAGGGTGCTGCCACACCTTTGGAGCCTGGCTTCCAGGCACCCTCTCCAGGGTCTTCGATGTTCCCGGAACCGTCAGAGGAGACAGCCGAGGTGTTTGGGCAGCTTCTGCATGGTGCCTTTCTTTTCAGAGCCCTGGGCACAGTGACAATGAAACTGGGTGGCCGACATGGAAGCACGCCTCCCCTTTTAGCACCTGCACCGTTCTTCCTGACTGTGCAATTCCGGGACCTAGCTTTTGAGGTGTTTGTCTTTTCCTTGCCCTCTTTCTCATGGTTGTCTTCTGAAAGCAATGGGGAGTTTGAGCACATGCTGAAACTCTCTGAGGACTTTGTTTGCTTTTTTCTTGGAACAGGAGCGACACATGTGTGTACCTGTGATTTGTCACCATCAGGGGTGTCTTCATCCCCTGAATGTACCAACAGTGATCTGGGGGTTTTCCTTTGGCTAAGACATCTCAGTGAATGCCCTTTGGGCTTCCGAGATTTTTTATGAGACTGTATCCGTGGCCCCTTTGGAGACATTGTAATGGTCTCTGGATCATCTGATGCTCTGGACGGACCCAACTTTGCTCTCTTTTTCAGAATCTTCTGTGCCAATGTCAAAGCTCTCCTGTAGGCTGCTCGCTCTCCTGGTGGGACGCTGGCCTTTGGCTGGGCCACTATCGAAGAGAAAATGGATTCAACTTGAGACTCATTTAGGATCTTTACTTCCCTGCGTTTCACTTGAATATTTTTACCTACTGAGAGTATTTCAACTTGTAGATAACATGGCTTTTTCTTCTTATTTTTTGGTGAGCGTCCGGATCTGGACAAAACCCTTGCTGGCCAGAACTGGCCTTTCCAACTGCACAAGACATATTTGGAGTCCATTATGACTGGTCTTGGGTATTGAAAGGTAATTAACAGAAGTCTAGGGGTGCAGCTGTCCCACAGCTACAGCAGGTTTGTCCTCAGGCAATGTGTTTCACCACATGTTTTTGCCAAGGACTTGAGAGGGATTATTGCTTGTGTGACCTGTTCTTCTCCACCTGAATCTCCCAGAAATGCTGGAACTTGTGTTTTGATAGACTGAACTGAAGAATACTGGAATATGGAAAAGGAAAAGAAGAAGAGTGTCAGAAAGAACTTTTTTGGTGTGTAACAGACAGAGTTGGGCGAGGCAGAGTACAAGGCAACTATTTGGGAAAAAATATGAAAGATACCAGAAGAATTCCACAACCCTCTGAACCCACTTTGTGTCCTGTTGTCACTACTGCATAATAAAGATCACTTGTGTGTGGAGGTTGGCGTCATGTCCAGGATCTCATTTGTGCCATTGGACATCCAGTGCCTTTTGTGCTCCTCGGGGCTCATCCTAGGGGAATGCTTCAGGGTCTCTTTTCTGGTGTGCGAGCATGGCCCTGTGCACCCAAGGAAGTCAGAGATGACCTCCGATCTACAGACATGGGTATCAGCATGATAGCATGTCCAAGAGTGGGAACATAGAAGCCAGGGGTTCATGAAGTTCTTGTGGGTGTTAGAGGTATTCCCGCTCATAAGGATCGCTGCAGGCACAGGCCACTGGCTGGGACACACACCTCTTTGCTTCTCCATGGTGGTTTAAATGGATCCCCACCCCCACCCTCAAGCACCAAATCAGTGTGAAGTAGTGACTGTGCAGTGAGGAGCAAAAATAAAACACATGCCAAATGTCAACATGAAACAAATGATTGCAGATGAGATGTGTAGTACAATGGGAAAGTCTTACCGAATGCCAGGTGGACTGTGGTAGGCGAGGTTCTGTGAGCAGGATCTGTTGAACTCCAACTGCTTGTGGGACAGGCCCTTTACCCTTCTCTGGGCTTCTGAAGTGCACTGCTCTTCCAGGGATAAAATGGTACCAAATGCACCTCTATATTAATCTAGGAAATCCAAGCGAGTTAGTTAAATGGGGAATGAGAGAAGAGGGTGTACTTCCAGCCAAGATGGCAGCACAGGTACACATGCTTCCCCTCCCTCCACAACCATAAGAAGGAATACAGCTACCTCAGAACTAAAAACACCCAGAACTACCAGAACATTGCACGGCATGGAAGTCCAACGAACAGATACACAGAAGTAATACTCATCCACACAGGTAGGAGGGGCAGAACTGGGGTGGAGAGCAGGTGGTGTGGTGGCGGTGGCAGAGGCAGCGATGGCAGTGGCAGCAAGGCAGTGGCTGTGGACGGCCAGCAGAAAGTGCAGTCACACATTATGAAAGTCTAGAGGACAACTGGGGAATATATCCCAGCTCCAGACCAGACCACACAGCTTACGGTTCCAGGGCTCGGGAAAATAAAGCCTCGTTGCTTCTGACCGTGAGAACCAGTGGGGATTGGGGTGGAGGAAGAAGCCGCCAGTCTCTCAGCAGTCCTAGAACATCCACAAATCCACCCACCCTGGGAACGACGGCCAGGGAAACAGCGAGAGGTGTGCCAGTCCCATACAGGAAGTGGGAGAAGCTCCTGGAAAAGGGATGAGTGCTGAGCAAGCAGCATTGTTCCCTCTCAGACGCCTCCCCCATATACAGTGCCACAATGTGGTGAAACAGGTTGCCCTGTACTGAGAAACACCTAAGGCTCTGCCCCTTACCATGTAACAGGTACAACAGCTCTACCTAAGACACAGAGGCAAACACAGGAGCAGGTCAAGTTGGGGAGACAGAAATATGGCCCAAAAGAGGGAAGGGATCAAGGTTCCAGTGGGAAAACTAAGAGATGAGGAGATAGCCAACCTAACAGATGCAGAGTTAGAAACTGGTAATAACGATGCTCACAGACTGGAAAGACATGCTTGAGTATGACAAACTCTTAAGGGAAGAAGTGAAGACTATACAAAGTGAAATGCAGGAAAATCCACACAAAACCAATGGTGGAGGGAAGGAAACCAGGGTTCAAATCAATGGTTTGGAACATAAGGCTGAAATTAACAGTCAACCAGTGCAAAATGAAGAAAAAGAATAGAAGAAAACGAGGAGAGGCTTAGGAACCTCTGGGACAACTTTGAACGTGTCAACATCTGAATCATAGGGGTGCCAGAAGAAGAAGAAGAAGAAGAAGAAGAAGGAGAAGAAGAAGAAGAAGAAGAAGAAGAGCCAGAAATTGAAAATGTAGTGAAAAAATGGTGAAGAAAAACTTTCTTAATATGACAAAGGAAACAGACATACAAGTCCAGGAAGCACAGAGAGTCCCAAACAAGCTGGATCCAAAGAGTTCCACACCAAGACACGTAGTAGTTTAAATGCCAAAGGTGAAAGACAGAGAGACTCTTAAAAGCAGCAAGAGAAAAGATGAGTCTTCTACAAATGAGTTCCTATAAAACTGTCAGCCGATTTTCCAAAAGAAACTTTTCAGGCAGGAAGGAACTGGCAAGAAGTATTCAAAGTGATGCAGAGCAAGGACCTACAACCAAGATTACTCTATCCAGCAAAGCTATCATTTAGAACGGAAGGGGAGATACAGTGCTTCCCAGACAAGGTAAAGCTAAAGGAGTTCATCATCATCAAGCCATTATTATATGAAATGTTAAAGGGACTTACTTAAGAACAAGGAGATCCAGACTATGAATATTCAAATGACAACAAACTCATACCTATCAACACAGAATCTAAAAGCTAAGAACAAAAGCAAGCTAAGCAAACAACCAGAATAGGAGCATAATCGTCGGTCTGGGGATTAGTTGGAGGGTTATGAGCTGGGAGGGGGAAGAAGGAGAATGGTGGAAAAGCTGCAGGGATTAAGAAGCATAACTGATTGGTACAAAATAGACAGGGGGAAGTTAAGTATAATATAGGAAAGGGTGAAGCCAAAGAACTTACATGCACGACCCATGGACATGAAGTAAGAGGGGTGGGATAGCTGGAGGGAAAGGGGGTACTGGGTGGAGGGGAGCAAGGGGAAAAATAATTGGCACAACTATGACAGTATAATTAAAAATATATATTTAAAAGAATAAATGGGGATAGAGTCATCATTTTCCCTTCCCCAACCTTGGAACGCATGCCATTCTTAAACAGAAATGTTAGTTAAATCTTATTTATAATGTAGATGCCATGCTTCTTTTCTTCCTTTTTTGCATTTCAATCTATTTCCAACTGAAGCTACTCCATTGATGCCAGTCCCTCCTACTCCACAGGAGTGGGCACTACTGCTTTCATGACAGTCCTCCTTTTCCTTGGACTCATAGAGTCTTTCAGAGTAGCAGCATGTGTGTGCGTGGTGTGTGTGTGACACAAACATTGGGTCTGTAATGCTAGTGTGTGTTGTTTTGTCCATCTAAAGACACATCACATGGGCTTGTGGAGAATGTAAAACGTGCAGAGCAATGTATGCAGGAGATGACACATTGTAGATGCTCGCTCTCAGTATGATGGCGAATGGGCTTCCCACACATCTCCCGTGCACTCGTATGCACATACCTGCACCTATGACCTACCATTGCATTTCCTCACCCAAGAGCATCTTGATCACCGTTTCATGTGAGTGCCTACTTTCACACCATTCTTGTGAATCTCTTGACAATGTGGACCTTCCGAAATTTAAGAACTTGAAGTAAATTTCAGACATTTAGTTGTATGGGATGCACATGCAATCCTTTTCTTAATCCTCCTCTTCCCACCCAGAAGTACCATGTTCATAGGTTCTACTTTTCTGTATTCACCGTACAGATAGGCATTATAATTCACTTATAGATTTTAGCTCATCCGTTATCAGTCTCCAATGATGCTCTTTAGAAGATGGAATATGATTTCGGTAGTAAATGCCTGCATGTGCAGCTTTGTTCACACACACTCATAGATATATGAACTATACCGTGACTTAATGTGTATAATTTGGACATAACATGGTCATGCAGGTTTCAGGTTCTCTGCCTTAGAGAACTTAGTGTACCTGCTCTGAGCACAGAAAGAAAGGAGGAAGGAAAAACAGGTAACTCAGTCCTTGCAGCCTCTCTGCAACAAGACTTGCCAGCCTGTCACACAAAGCAGGAGTGCCTGGGTGACCTCAACTCCAACCAGAGAGCAGCCACCATCCCAAGGCACATGTACATACACACACACACACACACACACACAAGCAAGCGCGCGCGCGCAATCACCCAGAACCACATTAGAGACACAGATGCCTGATATTGATACACGTAATCCTTGCTCTCTGCCTCCACACACGCATGCACATGTTTCTGCTTCTAGTATAGATGTTATTTGCAGTTTCTTTTAGTTCCTTATTTCAAAAACACACATGGAAAACCCAAAATGATGTTTCAAATTAGAAAGTGGGACAAACACTAAGCGTCAATAATCTAATCTAACACCTAGGAATGCTTACTGCAAATGTGTACTGCATGGACTCGAGACATTTTATTCTGTTTATACATATATTATATAACATAGAAAACCACTTTTGAAATTGTAGAAACATTTTGAATATTCTCTCATATTCACATGTGTGTACATCTTTTCAAGTGTCAAACCCTTTAGTGGACCACTTTCAGGAGACAACCAAAATATCAGCCACAGTTAACTTTCCAACTAGTAAAACAACACCTCCTTAAGTGAGACAATCACCAAATGGAAGGGTGTTGAATGAAAACAGTAAATTGTCCTGCCATCGTATGCTTTGATCCATGGTTCAAACATCTTCCATTAAGGGTTGGTACATAATGTTGCAGATAATTTTCCTCTCCTATTTTGTACTAAGATTGCAACTCAATTCTCTCTCTAAAGGTGTGTGTGGGTAGTGGATACATGATTGGTAGATAGATAGACAGATAGAATAGTATGTAAATCTCGATCCTCTTTTGCACACCAGTCACAATGTGTTAAAACCAGAACTCTGAACAACACAAACTAACATTTAAAGTAAACCCAGGGCAAAAGTGGAGGTGTAGGTGGACACATCATACCTCCTTGCACAACCGTAAGGATTACATCTACCTCAAAACAAAGAACCACCTAGAACTGCAAGAGAATTGAACCGCATAGAAGCCCAACAAACAAATCTATAAAGAATTAATACTCATCCAGATGGTGGGAGGGGCGGAGACTAGGAGCTGGGGCGAGAGGATGAGGTGTAGCTGCAGCGGGGGCGGCAAAGCAGTGGCTGCAGCTGGCGAACCAGTGGTCATACATTATAGAAACTGAGAGGGACACCTGGGGAGCGACCCCACTCCCAGTTCAGACCGCAAAGCTCATGTCTCCAGCACCGGGAAAATAAAGCCTTTCTGTTTCTACTGTGAAAACCGGAGGGATTGGTGTGGCAGAAGAAACTGCTTGTCTCTCAGGAGAGTTCAGAGGGCCCCCACAGTGCTAGAATGTATGCAAACCCACCCACTCTGGGAACCATCACCAGAGCCACGGCTACAAGGGTGCCGGTCACATATGGGAAGCAGGTGAAATGACTGGAAAAGTGGCAGGTGCTGGGCAAGCACCATTGTTCGCCCTCTGACTCCTCCCCCACATACAGCATCACAAGGCGTTGAAACAGGTCGCGCAGCACTGACGAAAACCTAAGGCTCCGCCCCTTAAAAGTAACAAGGTCAACAATTCTACCTAAAGCGCAGAGGCAAACAAAGGAGGCTGGCAAGTTGAGCAAACAGAAGTATGGCCCCAAAGAAGGAGTAGATCAAGGCTCCAGAGGGATAACTAAGCGAGGAAGACAGAGCCAACCTAATTGACACAGAGTTCAAAACACTACTAATAAGGATGCTCAGAGAAACAACTGAGTATGGCAAGTGCATAAGGGAAGAAGCGAAGGCTACACTATGTGGAATGAAGAAAAAGCCACATGAAACCAATAGTGAAGGGAAGGAAGCCAGGGTTAAAATCAATGTATTGAAACATAGGAAGAAATAACCAATCAACCAGTACAGAATGAAGAAACAAGAATATTAAAAAAAAAAAAAATGAGGAGAGGCTTAGGAACCTCTGGGTCAACTTTAAGCATATCAACATCTGAATCACAGAGGTGCCAGAAGGAGAAGAGGAAGAGCAAGAAATCGAAAGCTTATTTGAAAAAATGATGAAGGAAAACTTCCCTAATTTGGTGAAGGAACTAGATATACAAGTCCAGGAAGCACACAGAGTCACAAACAAGTTGGTCCCAAAGAGGACCACACCAAGATGCAAGATGTAGCAAGGCAGGGGAGACATCCCGAAAGTCCCCACAGCCCATGGTTGGAGGTTGGGGAAGTACTTTTAAGGTACTTTGCATGCCAATGGCAGGCTGGGAGCTAGATAATAGCTGTGCTGCTGCCTGGGTGAAAGGGCAGATGATAAGGCTTAAGATACTTTTCATAGCAATGATTTATGGTGGATAGGGTCAGCATTGAAAATTGGGGGAGCCGTCAGGAAGGGGGGCATGCTGTTTGAAAAGATGTAGAAGGGCCCCTCCATTGACCATGAGGTCTGGTGTGAAAGAAGGGGCCATGCGGTTTTGGGCTAAGAGCTGGAGTAAGAAGGAGCATGGAAGAGAAGTGTAAAGGAGTGCCCCATGACGTGGTGGAGCAGGTTGTAGGAGCCATGTGACAAGAAGCAGCTGTGCAGTGTGCAGTCAGGAATCAGCCATGTGACCTGAACTAGTAAGGATGCAGGCATGCTGCTGCTTTGAACGTGCCCACTCCAGCTCACTCCGAAGCCACCAACGACGCTGCCTTACAGACCCAGACTCTATATGGACTCCTGAAACTTGGGCATCCCAAGAGCGTCAGGCTCAGGAGATCGAAGAGACTATACCACTGAATCCCCAAGGACTCCTATAAAAAATCTCATACCACAAAGGCGGGAAATCGAAGCCATCAATTTTAATGAACAAAAACAAACAAGAAGACTCCAACATGGGGAGACACAGAAACATCCTCCCAATGAAAGGAAAGGAGGGATCCCCAGAAAAGAGAGAGAGATGGAATAGACATAAGCCAACTATCAGACACGGAATTCAAAAGAATGGTTATAAGGAAGCTCCATGTACTTGACAATCTCAAAGAAAACTACAAAAACCTCCAGGGAAATTACAAGGAACTCCAAGGAAACCACAAAGAATCTCAGGGAAGCTACAAGGAACTTACAGAGAACTACAACAGCATAAAAAAGGACATAGAAACTATTAATAAGAACCAGGAATAAATGAAGAATACAATTTCTGAACTGAAGAACACAGTAGAATCCATCAAAAGCATGCTAAATGAAGCAGAGGATCAGATCGGTGAGTTAGAGTACAATGTAGAAAAAAATTCCCAGCCAATACAACAAAATGAAAAAAGATTCAAAAAGAATAAAGAGGGTTGAAGCGAACTGCAAGACAACATGGGACTAAAGAGCATTAGAATCATAGGGATACAAAAAGGAGAAGAGGAGGAGCAAGGGATAGACAACCTGAGAAAAAATAATGACAGACAATTTTCCTAACCTGATGAGAGAAAAAGTCATGCAAGTTCAGGAAGCACAGAGGGTCCCAATGAAGATGAACCCAAAAAGGCCCACTCCAAGGCACATCATAATTAAAATGGCAACATTCAAAGACAAAGCGAGAATCCTAAGAGCAACAAGAGAAAAACACCAAATAATATACAAGGGAGCTCCGATAAGGCTAGCAACCGATTTCTCAACAGAAACACTACAAGCCAGAAGGGAATGGCAAAAAATATTCCAAGCAATGAAAAACAAAGGCCTGCAACCGAGACTACTCTACCCAGCAAGGCTCTCCTTCAAAATGGAAGGTGAAATAAGGAGTTTCCCAGACAAAGGAAGACTAAAAGAATATGTCTCCACCAAACCAGCATTGCAAGACATGCTAAAGGGAATGCTTTAAGAGAAAGAAGAAAGAGAGGGAGAGGAACACAGGTACAAAGGGAAATGAATACATACATGTCAATAATAACCTTAAATGTAAATGGATTAAATGCTCCAACCAAAAGGCATAGGGTCTGAAATGGATACGAAAACATGACCCACATATATGATGCCTACAAGAGACACACGTCAAAACAAAAGATTTACACAGACTGAAAGTGAAGGGATGGATAGAGTATTCCAAGCAAACGGACAGGAAAGAAAAAGCTGGGGTAGCAACACTTACATCAGACAAAACGGATTTCACAGCAAGGGTCATAAAAAGAGACAAAGAAGGACATTTCATAATACTTAAAAGAACAATCCATCAAGAAGATGTAACCCTGGTAAACATATATGCACCCAACGTAGGAGCACCCAAATATATAAGGAAAATTCTAGAAGACTACCAGAAGGATATCAACAGCAACACACTCAATAGACAGATCTCCGAAGCAAAGAAACACCAAGGATATTGAGGCATTGAACAACACACAAAACCAAATGGACTTAACTGTTATATAGAACTTTTCACCCCAAACAAGCAAAATATACGTTCTTTTCAACGGCACATGGGACATTTTCAAAGATAGACCACATAATAAATAGGACACAAAGCAATCCTCAACAAATTCAAGAAAATTGAAATCATATCAAGCATCTTTTCGACCACAATGCTTTGAAACTAGAAATCAACCTCAAGGGAAAAAAATCAAAGACTTCCAAACTCATGGAGAATGAATAACATGATATTAAGAAATGAATAGGTTAACAATGACAGCAAGGAAGAAATCAAGAAGTTTCTGGAAACTAACGATAATGAATACACCACAGCCCAAAACTTATGGGACACAGCAAAAGCAGTCCTGAGAGCGATGTTCATAGAAATACAGGCTCACATGAAAAGTATAGAAGAATCTCAAATAAAAAATCTAACCCTACATCTACAAGAACTAGAACAACAACAACAAACAAAGCCCGGAGAGTAGACAGAAGGAAATCATCAAGATCAGAGCAGAATTAAATGACAGAGAGACTAAACAAACACTTCCAAAGATCAACAAAAGCAGGAGCTGGTTCTTTGAAAAAACAAACAAACAAAACCAAAATCGACAAGCCTTTGGCCAGGCTCATCAAGCAAAAAAGAGAGAGGACCCAAATAAACAAAATCAGAAATGGAAGAGGAGAAATCATGACTGATACCACAGAAATACAAAGGATTGTAAGAAATTACTACAAACAACTGTATGGCAAGAAACTTGACAACCTAGATGAAATGGACAAATTTCTAGAAACATACAATCTTCTAAAACTGAATCAAGAATAAGTAGAAAGCCTGAACAGACCAATAACACAGAGTGAAATTGAAGTAGTAATCAAAAGTCTCCAGGCACACAAAAGCCCTGGACCGGATGGCTTCACAGGTAAATTTAACAAAACATTTAGGGAAGAACTAACTCCTACCCTAATCAAACTATTCTAAAAAATCCAAGAAGAGGGAAAAATCCCATACTCTTTCTATGAAGCCAGTATCACCCTAATTCCAAAACCAGGTCAAGACACAACGAAGAAAAAAATCTACAGACCAATATCACTGATGAATATAGATGCTAAAACCCGAAACAAAATATTGGAAAACTGGATTCAGCAACACATTCAAAAGATCATACACCACGATCTAGTGGCATTCATCCCAGGGATGCAAGAATGGTTTAATATTTGCAAATCAATAAATATAACACACCACCTAAACAAAATGAAAGACAAAAATCACATGATCAATAAATGCAGAAAAAGCATTTGATAAAGTACAACACCCATTGATGATGAAAACATTCAGCAAAATGGGAATAGAGGGAGCATACCTCAACATATTTAAGGCTATAATTGAGAAACCTGAAGCCAACATCATACTCAAGGGACAAAAATAGAAAACATTCCCCCTGAGATCAGGAACAAGACAAGGATGTCCACTCTCTCCACTCCTATTTAACATAGTGTTGGAAGTTCTAGCCACAGCAATCAGACAAGAAAAAGAAATAAAAGGCATCCAGATTGGGAAAGAGGAAGAAAAACTGTCGTTATTTGCAGATGACATGATAGTGTACTTAAAAAACCCTACAGACTCCACGAAAAAATTACTCGACATAATAAGTGAATTTGGCAAAGTAGCAGGGTACCAAAATAAATATACAGAAATCGAAGGCATCTCTGTACACCAACAATGAAATATCAGACATAGAAACAAACAAACAAAAATCCCATCGACTATAGCAACAAGAAAAACAAAGTACCTAGGAATAAACTTAACCAAAGAGATAAAAGACCTGTACTCAGAAAACTATGTAACACTGAAGAAAGACATTAGGAAGGTACAAATAAATGGAAGCAAATACCATGTTGGTGGGTGGGAAGAATCAACATCATTAAAATGTTCATACTTCCCAAAGCAATATACAGATTCAACGCAATCCCTGTTAAAATACTAATGACATATTTCACAGACCTAGACGAAATACTTCAAAAATTTAGATGGAACCAAAAAAGACCCCGAATAGCCAAAGCAATCTTGAGACAGAAGAACACAGCAGGAGGAATCAGAATACCAGGCATCAAACTATACTCCAAAGCCTCTGTGATCAAAACAGTCTGATACTGGCATAAGAACAGACATACAGATCAATGGAACAGAATAGAGAGTCCAGAAATAAACCCGGGTCTATATGGTCAACTAGTATTTGACAAAGGGGGAAGGAGCATAAAACGGGGTGAGAAGAGCCCCTTCAACAAATGGTGTTGCGAGAACTGGACAGGGACATGCAAAAAAATGAAACTAGACCACCAACTTACACCACACATGAGAATAAACTCAAGATGGATCAAAGACTTAAATGTAAGTAGTGGCACCATAAAAGTCCTAGAGAAAAACAGGCAGGAAAATTTCAGATATCCCATGTAGCAATATTGTCACTGATACACCTCCTAAGACAAGGGAAATAAAAACAAATAAATAAACAAATGGGACTACATCAAACTAAAGAGTTTCTGCTCAGCAAAAGAAAACATCAGCACGATGAAAAGGAAACCAACCATATGGGAAAACATATTTGCCAATGATACCTCAGACAAGGGGTTGATCTCCAAAATATATAAAGAACTTACTCATTAAACACCAAGAAGACAGACAGCCCAATTAAAAAATGGCCAAAAGACCTGAACAAACACTTCTGCAGGGAGGATACACAGCGGGTTCATAGACACATGAAATAATGCTCAACGTCACTAACCATCAGAGAAATGCAAATAAAAAAAATCACAATGAGATACCACTTTACACTTGCCGGAATGGCCATCATGAACAAATCAACAAACAAGTGCTGACGAGGATGTGGAGAAACGGGAACCTTACTGCACTGTTGGTGGGAATGCAGACTGGTGAAGCCACTATGGAAAACAGTATGGAATTACCTCAAAAAAACTAAAAATGGAACTGCCTTTTGAACCAGCGATTCCACTGCTAGAATTATACCCCCCAAATCCTGAAACCTCAATTCAAAAGAACTTATGCACCCCTATGTTCATAGCAGCCCTGCTTACAATGGCTAAGTGCTAGAAACAACCTAAGTGCCCATCTGTAGGTGAGTGGATCAAAAACTGTGATACATTTACACAATGGAGTACTATGCAGCAGAGAGTAAGAAGGAACTCCTGCCGTTTGTGACAACATGGATGGCACTAGAGAGAATCATGCTTAGTGAAATAAGCGAGGCAATGAAAGAAAAATATCATATGATATCCGCTAATACAGGAGACTAAAGAGCAACACAAACAAACGAACTGAATAGGACAAAGACTAGAATAGCAGTCAGTAGTGGGGAGGGGGGAGGGAGAGAAGGGGGATAAGTAACGGAAGGGTTTAATCAAAGAACGTGTATAAATGACTCATGGACATGGACAACGGGGTGGAATATGACTGTGGGAGAAGGGGTGGGCTGCGTGGGGCGGGGAGCAAGGGGGGGGAGAATGGGACAACTGTAATTGAAAACCAATAAAAAATAAAATAAAATTATATATATGTATATATATATATATTCAAAAAAATAAAGTAACCCCAAATTCTCGGAGACTTGGACATGAAGATGCTTCTAATGTTTTAGTTCACAATCACATCTGACATGCCCGAAGAGAGAGGATACACAGAAGAAGACAAAACAACAGGGGGCACAATCAATAGCAACTCCGTAACCTCTAGCTTCATAGTTCATTTCAGGCCATTGGGAAATCAAGTTCTCAAATGCACTAGCTTTGATATTTCAGGTCCTGGTATAACTTCTGTTCTATCCCATCTGCTCTTTGCTTGAGCAAACAAAGAAGTGGAAGACAGAGCTTTCGTGTCCCCAATCAACAGCCACGAGTTTTGGAAGAACTATTTGGAAGCTCTATTCTCCTTTCCCCTGTGAGGGCTGTAATCATTTCTGAAGGAAAAAGGGAGGAGCCAGTGCTCTGAAGGTGGTGTCTCCAAGAGAGAGCCCCCAACACCGCCCTCAGCACCACCCCCAGAGCCAGACGTTCTTTCATGTTCACCCCAACTCCCCCTCCCTACAGTGACTAGCAGTTTCGTGGAGCTTCTTTGAAATGGCAGGTTTTGTGATTTGAACTGTCCCCCAAACTTGTATTTCCATAAAAACGTGACTTGGCAGTTCCCTTTGTTATAACAGAGCAACACTCTCAATGTTCTGTTATGAAGAAAATACATTCTTGCCTATTTTTGCACCCTTCATTCCCACATGAATTCAGCATAAACCTTCACACTGCTTTTTTTGAAGCTTCTCATACAGTCATAGGGCAGATATTGTCATAAGAAATTTAAATATGAACAAGCAGAAGAAATGGTTAGGTGTCTGGAGCCAAATTAAATATCCATGGACTGTCTAAGCTGCATCGTCTGAATACTTTAAGCATTGTTTTATATATCCTTTTAACTGAAATGTTATTTTGAGATCAATATCTACAGTTGGCTGTAAGAAATAATAATAAAAAGAACAATAAAGATTTCATTGGGCTTAAATTCTATTTGTAGAATGATTGAGTGAGATGTGATATCTTGGAACATTTTTTCTTATGTCATTCACTAGTTTCACAAATGCATAGATGGCACGCCTACCTGGAGATGTGGGTTGTTCTTATACATACTATTTAAACGAGAACTACTACAAACTGGAAAAGCATGAACTGTCCTCAGTTTTCTCAAAGGAATAAAAAAGTTAGATTTCTGTCTCACCTGCAAATAATCAGATCTGACTCTAAAGATACATGCATCAGCCAATTACCAAGCTCTGTCTCCCAATTTCTCCTTAACAAACAAGCAGGAACTCACTTTTTGGGCCATCTACTCAGAGAAGGAGAAGCATGAGCACTTGAGCAAAGAAACACACAAAGATAATTATAGCAGTCCAAGCAGAGAGAGGGGTGTTGCAGAATGTGTGAAAGAGCAATAGCCAGCAATTTTCCAAGATAAAGAATCATTTCATGTGGTATAGTTCGTGTGTCCAAACCACTATCTTCATTCATTCACACACACACTCACACACACACACACACACCCCTACACAAGCACAGTTATGCAAGCACATGTACAAACACATATAGGCTCTTCATAGTAAAACTTCTAGGAACCAAAGCAAAATGCAAGACCTTAAAAGCGAAAAGAAGAAAAGCCAACCTGCTTATTGGCAGGGCCGTCTTATTATTTAATAGAACGATTTGGAGTCCAGGAAAAGCAAAGAGGGAGCAATGGGACACTCAGAAGGGTGCCACGGTTGGTACAAAATAGACAGGGGGAAGTTAAGAATAATATAGGAAAGGGGGAAGCCAAAGAACGTATATGCACGACCAATGCACATGAATAATGGGGGTGGGATTGCTGGAAAGAAGGGGGGTACTGGGCCGAGGGGGAGCAGAGAGGGTAAAATTGGGACTACTGTAACAACATGATCAATCAAATATACTTAAGAAATAAAGAAGGATGCCATGGGAGGCAGAGTGGGCACCTGTAGGTCTGGAAAAACCAGGGGAAGCAATGGTGGTTCTGAGAACTCATGACCCTAGAGGAGGAGGCCTCAGAGCTTGGGCTCAGATTTGTAAGGAAAAGGGGCTGCCCAACTCTGTGTGGTTTCTCCAGGAGGTCAAGGGAAGGATGCTCAAACCCAAGACCCCTCCCACTGTTGATGGGGAAAAGTGAAGCATTCCAGCCGCAGCTCTGGGATCTGAGAGGGGCCACCCCCGCCCTTGACCTGGGACTCCGATGTGTCAGGAGACTGTTCACCAGTCTGTCGGTGCTGGCCCCTACTGCAATCACATGCCCTGCCCCTGTCATATGAAGGGCCGTTATTGGGGTGGCCCCAAGAGGAGCAGGAATGGAGAGGAAGGTACAGCTGCTTGTGTCACTGTGTCATGTCCAGACTGCCTGTGGCCCCCTGATTGAGCCTCACAGGCAGCTAGAAGGCAGAGGGAAAATGGAATGGGCAGAGTGCAGTGTCAGGATCATACAGCAGTGTACAGGACTGAGCTGAAAGGCATGGGTAACCTTTACCTGGAACCTGCTTCTTCTGGAGGCGCATCCCTGATAAAGAACGCAATGGTACATACTACAAAAGCTGTTTTTCTTTAGAAACACAAATAAACATATACAAACTGTAACATCAGCAGCATTCACTTTCCAACACATAACCAAAAAACACAGAGCCTTCAAGAAGGAACTTGTATTTATGCTTGTACAATAAAGAAGGAGCCATTTACTGATCTGAATTGTTTACTTAACTGTAATTAATGGTATGATACGAGGACATTTGACTGGTAGAGAACACACTTCTTTGTGTGTGTGTGTGTGTGTGTGTGTGTGTGTGTGTGTGAGCGACTCAGGGTGAGCACAATATCATCCCGCAGGTTACACAAAGTTACCTTACATCTTCCAATCCTGCCTATTTGTCTTGTTTGCAGGCTTCAAATCCTCTCTCTCACATCACACACATAATAGCTCTTTACTATGAGCAGGTGTAAATGAATAAGCTTATGGCTTTAAGGGTTCATGTGACAATCACTGTAAGTAAGCAGAGGTGTAAAAGAGAAATACTTGGGGATCTCTGCTTTCAAGAACTCAGGTGACAATACCCTCATGCAACAGATGTCACTGAGGACACTGACATGGGGATGGGGTATGACAGGTTACTCAACCACCCTAGCCCACAACAAGAGGAGCTGCCATCCTCTCTTATAAAACAGGAAGGATCAGAGCTCTTAATGTCCAACTAAAGGCCAAACACTGGCAACACACACACACACACACACACACACACACACACACACACACACACACAGGACTCACATTGATTGGAGACACCGACTAGTCTTGATGTTTCTACCGTTACTGCAGCTCTCCAGTCTGTAAATGTTTCTGCCACCAGAAAAAAATGGCTTACCCTAGTTGCCATGGAAACTGGAATGGAATGTCAACAAACCGTTCTCTATGGAAACTGGTTTCCATAGATGCACAGCATTGATCTAGCTCTCAGTCAGTTACACCCCAACCAATCCAAGGAATGAATGGATGAATAAATTAATAAATGAATATAGAGAGAATACCTGATGTTCTCATGGAATAAGCATTGAGGGGCAGGAGAGTTTTTAACAAAGGGTGCCATGGAAAACCAAAAGGATAACAGCTCTGTCCTCCCTTGATTGAGACACATACACACACACATCAGACACACAATCACACACATGCAAGTTTGTGCACTCAGACACACAATTCGGTTCCACGTCCTGTTAAGGACCTCTTCTCAACCTGCCAGGACATATGAGGCATGATATGTTTCTGCAGGTGATATCCAAGGGAACTCTGTCAATAGAAAATGACCTAAAGAGCCCTGGCCAGGGTGGCTCCGTTGTTTGGAATGTTGTCCTGTACACCAATAGGTTGCAGGCTTGATTCCTAGTCAGGGCACATACCTGAGTTGGGGGTCTGATCCCTGTGTGGGCCATGTTTGGGAGGAGACCGATCCATATTTCTCACATCGATGTTCCTCTCTCTCCCTTCCTCTCTCTAAAATCCATAAACGACATATCCTCAGGTGAGGATTTTGAAAGTAAATAAAAATGAAATGAAATAAAATAAAGTAAAACAGAGGGGACAAACTGAATGGATGAAGCACCTGGAAGCCAGAGGAAGGCAAATCAGGGACCCAGGGTCCCGTGGCACGACCAAGGACCTTGGGTCTACCCCCAGACAAATGTGTATTGACATGCTTCCTGGGAAGGGATGAGCCCACAAAGAGCCCTTGACCTAGGATGATCGGAGGTCAGGATGAACCTCTCCCATGTGGAATCTGAGCTCAGTGTGTATTGCTCTAAGCACACTCACTGCCAACGGACATTATGTTCAGAGACAGGCTCCTGTCGTCGGGGCAGAGGGCACACACTTCCTCTCTCATAGTCATTTACAGTGGGGGGCAGAGCTGCCCTGTGATGTAGCTCTTCCTTCCGTTAATGAGCTCCAGGTGACCTTCTGTGGTCAGTCCTGGACAGTGACGTGCTGGGGACAGGCCCTTGGGAGGGGAGAGTGCAGGTCTGATTTCTAGGGTCTTCTTATTTTCACGATGTAAATTCTCCCATCATGGCCGATTTCAAGCCACCAACATGGGGTCCACTGGATGCAGAATTGGCAACTGATGCCCCAGATAAGCCTTCATGGGCTGATGACTCCAGACAGACCCGGCACAGCCCAGGATCCCAGCCTCTAGGGCCAGACAAAGCCATCCCACTCCACATGCAATCCACAAGAGAAGGCCAAGCTGGACTTTTCTATAACTGTAGGCTTTCAACAGGTTGTTAGTGTGGAGGAAAGGGAGAAAGATATCAAGACCTACCCTCTAGCCTATCCAGTTTTGGGGGACGGTAAATAGTGTGGTACATTCACAGTCAATGTTTTTAAATCAGAGAGGCTTTCCAAAAGACGGATATGGGTTTGAGTCTGAGCTCTGCTTCTCTTCAGCTGCGTGACTCTCATATTGTGACCTGACATCTCTGTTCCCTAGTCTATAATTTTGACAAATCAATTAATAGCGCTTCTTCTCTCCAGAGGCTGCTTAAACACCATTGTTGATTTGTTGGTGATAGCCATTCTGATAGGTGAGAGGTGATATCTCATTGTGGTTTGAATTTGCATGTCTCTGATGATGAGTGACATTGAGCATTTTTTCATAGGTTTCTTGGCCGTCTGTCTGTCCTCTTTGGAGAAGTGTCCACTAAGAGCCTTTGCCCACATTTAAGTCAAAACCACACTTTCAATACTTATTTTATTTTCAAAAAGTAGAGTGATTTTGACCTGGCTGGTGTGGCTCAGTTGGTTGGGTGTCATCCCACAACCCGGTCAGGGCATTTCCTTGCCTCCCTCCCTCCTTCCCTTCCCTTCTCTCTAGAATCAATAAAAGGAATGAAATATTTGAAAGGAATAGAGTGATATTTTTCATCAAGCACGTTTACATGGAAGCAACAATGGGCTTCCTATTGTTTTAAATTGATGCATTAAAATCAATAGCTTAGTTTTCCCCAAATACTGGACTATTTTATGACAGTGGACTGAAAAGTGTTATTTTTATAGTTAAAATTGCTTGAAATCAAAACTGACACATTGTAAAATTAATCATTGTAAAGTATTCCATTCGGTGGCATTGCGTAAGTTCACCATATTGTGAAACTATCAAGCCTGTCTTCTTACAAAACACTTTGCCAAGTCCTGAAAGAAATCTTTTACCCAGTAACAACTCTTCATTCATTCCTCCTGCCCAGAATCCCTGGCAACCACTGAACTACTTTCTGCCTTTACGGACTGGCTTATTCTGGACACTTCATGTACATTGAATCATACATTATGTGACCTCTGGTGTGTGGTTTCTTTCACTTAGAATAATGGCTTCAGAGCTCATCCACATTTTAACACTCTTTCTTATGGCTGTATACTGTGCCATTGCATGGATAGTCTGCAGGATGTTTATCCATCCGTCAGCCCATGGGCACTTGGGTTGCTTCCATCATTGGCTGTTTTGAATGTTGATACTTCCGTGTTTTTAAATGTTTTTATTAGGGGGGTGGGGGTGTATCCCTGGGAGAGGAATTACTGAATCATGTACTTATTATATGTTGAAGCTTTTGATGGAACACCAAACCATTTTCAACAGCCACTGTAGCATTTAAAAGTACCACCAGCAATGTGTAAAGCCTTTGTTTACTCCACTCTCCCCATGACACTTGTTATTTCCCCTTTTTTCTGAGGGGTCATCTGGAGGTCATGTGATAGCAGCCTGAGAACGACATCTCAAGGGCGTGAGGACAAGATGGTCCCCATGCAGGAAGGCTGCCCTAGAAATTTCCTTCCTGTTTTGATTCAAGAGAAATTGTTAACTGCTTTTGTGGGGCCAAATGGAAGGTTCACCTGTTCTGCTCATCGGCCAACATAGACAAGGAAAATCTTCATTCTTTCACATAAAACAGAGCATCTGCACTTATTAAATATTATTGCTATTCTGACACAATTTTTTGTTAGTATGTCCTATTAGACTGAAGGCAAACATTTATAAAATATGGGAAATTAATTTTTAACAGAACTCCAAAATTACTTGTACTCAGACAAAGACAACAATGATTTTTAACCATTAACAGTTTCACCTGCTGTGTTAAGAACATGAACTCTTCCAGAAGCACACCAACGACCATTGACACTGTGGTCTTCACATGGGCAATTACTGACGATGCCTATTCGTTAGCTTTCTGCCTGGGAACTCGGCCATATCTTACACAGCTGTATAACATGCTGGGCGCTGGGGGGGGCAGGTGAGGGACCAATGAACAAAGTCTTTAAGCAAAGAGGACATCGACTGTTGAAATTACAAGACATACTTAGACTTGGGCATAGCACTCAAGCCTCTGACTTGATCTTAGAAACCTGGGTTGAGCTTACTGCTTTATGGTACTAATTATTCTATGTGAGAACCAAAAAATGATGTTTTTCTTGATGCAAAAAATGTCCAACTTCGGACTAAAAATGTACTCTCTGTTTGGGCAGATGGAGAGACACGTTGCAAAGGGCTTGCTTATCTTTTGTCATTGAGTGCGTGTATGTTGCAATGCAGTTCAACATCGTTCACGCAAAGATAAAGCTTGCAAGGAGGCGGGACCAGCAAAAGAAGAGAAATAACTTTACCTTTGACTTACTGAGTGGCTTTCTGAAACCTGAGTCACCAGTTTAGGGTTGTCCTGTGCGAAAGGGCCAGGAAGCGATAAACAAAATAAATGACAGAATCCTAATGGAAAAGCACTGTTCTGTGAGCTACCAGTCGGGAAAGAGGAAGACTGGATACAAATGTTTATGCTAGCAACACGTCCAGTACTTGGGCAAATCAGTTTCAAGACTGAAGATAGAGCTGTGTGATGTTTATGACACCATAAACTTAAAGTGATTAATAAACTTGTTCTGGGAACTATAAGCCTGGCCACGAGCCAGACTTGCCCCTACCCCCAGGGTTGTCTTTAAGTCTCAACAGGACACTGAAAGGCCATCAGGGAGACATGACTGAAGGCCATTCAGAGGGTTTCCATGGGAACTGGGTTTAAAGAATGCTTATTATGCTTTGGAGCATGCTCTGCTTTTCTTATCTCTTAGTTAACTATAAGCAATCTCTAGCAAGGAATGTATGAAACCTTGCGCCTAATGCCAGAGTGCTGTCAAGATGTTTAATAGACCCTGACACGGACTGGTCACTGTGCCCTCTGTACTGGTCCACGTAACCTGTAATTGTCAACTGTAATCCAAGCACCTAAAAGCTATTGATGATTTATGAGTTTTGACTTGTATCTCCCATGCGTACCCTTCTCAATAAAAAGCATGAGGGGTGGAGGTCTTGCCCTTTCTCCATTAGAGGGAACAGCCACCTCCCTTACCCCCACCCCCCGACAAAATAACAGTGTCCTGGATGGATTTGTTCCGCTGTGGTCGTGGACCTCTGCTGGACAGAAGTTTCCAACCAAGCCTAGGGTATTGGAGGCAACTGCACCTCACCTGGTGCCCAAACATGGGGCAGGTCAGCCTCATCTGGCTCCTGAATGTGGGGCCTCATCTGGTGCCTGGGCAAGGGGCACTCAAGAGAAGTGACGCCTGGAATGGCTGTGGGACCAAGAGCCTAACCATGGACAACCGCACTGCATGGACAGGAATTTTGGTGCCTCTGCCCCTGGTAAGGGCTTGCAGCCCCCAGGTTCCCTCTGGAAAAGGCTGCCTGTGTGGTTAGGAAAAGGGAGAGGGGTCTTTCTTCTTTCTGCCACTCTCTCTGGCGGGAGTTTTGGTTTCGTCTTTGTCTCCTCTCACTCACTAAGGGACCATTTTGGCTTCTCTCATTCAATAAGTCAGCACAATCTTACGGGCACAGGACAAGCACTTATAAGCCAATAGGGTACTTGCCATTTGTAAGACTCCTGTGACAGGATAAGCTGGCACATGGACCGGGTTAGAGCACTAGGCACCTGCCAGCCACAAGCCAAAGTCCGTGCAACCCAGGAACACAGTCACAAGCACTCACTGCCCGACCCCTGTGGTGTTTCCCCCTGAATAGGATTTTGTGAGAGCCAGAGAAGCTTTAGGACAGAAATGGGATTTGTATGAGGGCTCCGGCGATGACCGACCTCTGAAGTAAGAGGCACTTCCTCCCTCTGGCCCGAATTCTCGGGTGTCCCTACGGGAGTTGGGACCTAGCAGAGGTGTCGGGGGTCAAACCATGAGACATGCAAGGGCCTCGTAGGACATTCTACTCACAGTCATATCATTCGTGGCTCGTCTGGGGACGTGCGAAATAAGAACTGGTCATTCAGCACGCCGAGACCTTCCAGTTGTTCTAGACGACTGGGAGGGAAACCGAGACACATAAGAGAGGTTGGGATGACCATGGTGTGACACCCTTGGGAGCCCTTTTCACAAGCAGCACACTTCGACCCACTACACCAATTAATCCCTAGTTTAGAGTCAGAAAACGTATGGTCCACTTCAAAAGAGAGGCAGGATAAGAGGGCAAAACCAAAACTGACAAAAGGGGGCCCACTACCCATGAAAGAATGGGGTCAGGGTTATCCGAAGAACAATAGCTTTACTTTAGATTACTCCAGCAACTAATACAAGGAACTGGATGCCAGATGAAGGAAAGGCATCTGATTAATTTACTGCATACTGCCGTGGCTCAAAGCACTGTGGTCCCAGAAAAACAAAGGGAAACTAAAGGAAATAACTCAGGTTTAAGAGGTGCCACAGCTGTGACAGAAGTAGGAAAGGGGGAGGAAAAGGGGAATATGTGGAGCACTGCCAAACGATCGACACTGCAGACCCCTTCCCTCTGGGATCCTGGAAAGTCATCATGTCTCTTGCTCCCTCCACTGACTGACCCATGTCCGCCTACTCCTGCTTGACCGAGACCTTAACAGAAAAACTGTAAAAATGTTTTTCCTCTAATTGCCTAAAAACTAAGGTTCTGTTTAGTAAAATAATTATATAGTGTGGCATATTACTCAAATATTCAGCTACTATTCAAAAATTCATGTCTCTCAACTGAATTTTTGTCAGTCTATATTAATATTATAAACCTTTTATTATCACTTTAAGTAAATAGTCAAATATCATTTCATAATATATATTCCGTAGTTGACAAGATTTCAAAGATTTAAAATGTGAAAGACTTCCTTAGAGCCTTAGGGGTTTCAAAGGGCCCTTGAAATATCTCAAAGATTTATTATTTTCTTCTTACCAGAAAAAAGAAAACTCCAGACCAATCAGGCTTAATACATTTTGAAATACTTGGATAGCTTTGTCAAAGAAGAAAATGTTACAAAAAAGCTCAGAAACAATTGGCTAATACCTTTGCTCATTTCCAGCAATCTACAGCCCAGGCAGGCTTACAAGCAGCTCCTAAGGAAGTACAACAGTTGAAGCCTTGGCAGCCTCAAATGTTCCAAATTAATTCTCCAAAGTCTTTAACTCGCAATAATCTCCAACAATTGTTAGGTGTTATCAATTGGCCAAGGTCTAGCCTCGGTATGACTACTCGCCAGCTTATTTATCTTTTCAACACCCTTACCTCAAATTTATTTACAAGCTTTTTGTCAACCCTTGAAATTTCAATGCACAATAACAGATTCTATCAAAAAGCTCAAGATCAATCTTCCTTCAGATAAACTTTTATAAAATATTCCTCAATTAAATTTACATATTAGAAGTAAAATTTGTCCTACCGCAATATCTGGAGCAAAAACTATTTATGTAAATGAATCAGGAAAAACTGGAAAAGCAGCCATCACATACAGGGAAGGACAGAGTTGAAAAAATTGTGTACCTCACAACTGCTCATCCACCCAGAGAGCTGAACTGTCTGCAGCCATTACGGCCCTCCAACAATGGCCAAATGAACCCCGGAATCTCGTCTGTGATTCTGGGTATCTGGTGTATACTATACTCCACATAGATCAAGCTTTACTTAAGGGGTCTATAGACCCCCACTTACTTAGTTTATTCCTAACTTTACAAAGTTCGGTTGATAGGAGTGCGCATCCCATATTTGTCACCCATATTCGCTCTCATTCAGGCCTCCCAGGCCCTGTGGCAAAAGGCAACGAACATGCTGATGCCTTAGTCAGTGTATTAACTACCTTCCAAAAGGCAGTTGCCTCTCATCAGTTTTACCACCAAACTTCTCAAGCACTTCTCAGAGAATTTGGCATTTCCCGTTCTCAAGCTAAGCAAATTACCCGGGAATGCGCAGACTGCCAGGGGCTGGGTGCAGCAACACCCAGCAGTGGGACCAACCCTCGAGGATTGGCCCCGCAAGTAATTTAACAAACAAATGTCACTCATTACCCCCTACTTTAAAAATGTAAATACCTCCATATATCAATAAGTACTTACTCTAAGGTGTTGCATGCCTCCGCTCTTGCAGGAAAATCAGCCAAACATATTCGAGAATATTGGATCCAGGCGTTTAATTTCTTAAGTCGACCACAGCAAATAAAAACTGATAATAAACCAGGCTACAAAGCCCAACATACCTTTAAAAATTTTCCTAAAAAGCTAAAAAGGGGGAGTATGGAGTCCTCCCCAAAGAATCGAAATAATTTAGCAACCTAATTAGATGTAAGTTTTAAAAAATTGATTATGTTTCTTGTAGAATGCTGGGTCAAAAAAATTACATATGTTGCAGAAAGTCCGAGTTAGTCGTAGACGGTGTGCGCAAGTTAAAAGAGAATTGTGTAGGGGGAAGAGAGGAAAAAATAAAGTGAGGGAAAAGGAAGAAAAAAGAAGGAATTAAGAAGGTAAAGAAAGGGTAAAAAGGCATAAAGGAAAGAGATTGTGCGTGGCATGGGAAGAAAGGACATTTGAGTGGGTAACTCGAGAATAGAAATAGAAGCGGAAAAGAAATAAGAAGTACAAGTAAGCATGTATGTCTTTGAAACATTGTAAATTTTAGACCTAGAAGCTGCAGTGCCAGGAACGAGCAGTGCTAAGCTTGCTATCTCCCCTGCCTTCTCTAGCCTCTGTGAAGATTATCAAGGTCCTTAAAACATGAGAATAGCCCACTTTTAAGCACATTAAAGGAATGCAGTAATCACCAAAAATAAAATTGTTTCTCTTTGTCTAGTTTCAGAGCAGGAACAGGGAGGCACGCTACACTCCCAACTCCCTTCCAGGGAATAGCTGCCACTGTTTAACCCGTTAATTACAGAAATAGGCTGGTCTCCGCTTTATACTGAGGACGTCCTGGTTTGTAACATCATCAAAAATACTATCATTCCAGCAAAGGCCCTGTGACTGGCTAGCTCCACAGTCTTATAGACCCAAAGTCTGGTTTATAAGTTATTATGTAAATTAACCATTTTGTACAAGTTTGCTCATTGCAGGTTTATCTATCCACCTGACAAGCCCCCACACCCACTCCGCCCAGGGCCCCAAGTCTTACTGAAGACCTGGAAGGCTCAAGGCCCTGAACAGCCCCTGGCTAAACAACAGACTGGTCCCTAAGATCTTCTGTTGCAGAGCCATGTTAATCAGGAAATCCTGGCCCAACTCTCAGCCACGGAATCAGCCATACTCTGGCTGGAGGAATGACAGGATGCCCTGGTCACCCGACAACAGCTTGCCTGCAACCCTGGATTCTTAAGACTATGTGTCACTCCAGTAAAATGTAACTCTAGTCAGCATTCTAGGGCTGACAATACATCATCTATGGGATGCCTTTCCCACCAATCTAAAAGGCCCAATTGATTGGCTACAATTTAAACTTATGGACATTAAGCAGCTTGCTGAACAAAAAGTGTTTCAAACCCTAAGTAATAATCTTCAATGGCTTAACCCTAAAAATTGGTTGTAAGGACTAAATTTACATAGATGGATAATAGGAGCAGCTGGACATTTATTGGTCATTGTCGTACTGTGTCCTCCCGTGTGTCTACAAGTAATTTACCCGTGATCGTATCTGAGAAAAGCAAGTAACAAGCTTTATAGGCCTTTCTACTATGGGTATTACAAAAAAACAAAAAAGGGGGAGATGTGGGGAAATGATCATTGTGGCTTCGGGAATTGTAACCCTGGCCGTGAGCCAGACTTGCCTCTGGCCCCTCTGGGTTGTCTTTAAGTCTCAACAGAACACTGGAAGGCCATGAGGAAGACAGGGCCGAAGGCCATTCAGAGGGTTTCCATGGGAATTGGATTTAAAGAATGCTTATTATGCTTTGGAGCGTGCTCTGTTTTGCTTATCTCTTAGTTAACTATAAGCAATCTCTGGCAAGGAACATATGAAACCTTGCACCTAATGCTAGCGTTGTGTCAAGAGGTTTAATAGACCCTGACACAGACTGGTCACTGTGCCCTCTATATTGGTACTTGTAATCTGTAATTGCCAACTGTAATCCAGGTGCCTAAGAGCTATTGATGATTTATGAATTTTGACTTGTATCTCCCATACGTACCCTTCTCAATAAAAAGCCTGAGGAATGGAGGTCTTGCACTTTCTCCACTAGAGGGAACAGGTGCCTCTCTACCCCCCAGATAAAATACAGTGTCCTGGATAGACTTGTTCCACCATGGTCATGAAACCTCTGCTGGACAGAGTAGTTTCCAACCGAGCTGGGGCGTTGGAGGCATCTCTGCATCATCTGACACCCAGGTGTGTGGCCTCATCTGGTGCCCAAATGTGGGCAGACCAGCCTCAATAAACCTAGTGAGTTTACACTATGTCACTCAACTTACAGTCTTGTACTGAGAGCAGAAAGCATTTTAGTACTGTAAAGCATCAGGAAAGGAACGGTGGAGACAGAAACTGAACTAGATAAATCTAATGGCCCTGGTACCACTAACGTTATTCCTTCCTTTCCATTAGTATGAGGAAAGTTAACCTCCAGTTCCAATGTATTCAGTTCACTTCGTTGGCAAGATGTTACCCTAATCTGGGAAGACAAGCACAGAAAAAAAAAAAAAAAAAAAAGAAAGAAAAAAAAAAGAAGAAGCTGCTAATAAGCAACAGAGGGATTAATCACCTTATTGAACATGAAGAACTCTTTATGATTATCACAGGTGTGTGCAATTTCTTTAAATATTCCTCAGATACTCAAACTAAAGATAAAAGTGTCTATCCCAGTCTATTGCTGTCTTTGTTTAATGGGTCATTGGGAAATACACTCTTCAGCATCAGAACCACATGCTTCTTTAATATATAAAGTCCATTAAAAATGTTAACCATTAATAAAACAACTGCCATTTATTGAGCGCCTATGAAAGACTGAGTAAGTATTAATGTTCCCTAAATCCAGCAAATATTAAATGTGTGACTATCCTGAGTAAGATACTTTGATTTTCTTTTTAAAAATCTACAGCTGAGTTCTCCAAAATAACTACATATGGAAGCGGTGCGCATTATGTTCTGTTGTTTAAACTATGTGAAAATCCTGCGCACACAGAGCCTTCAATGTCAGGTTAGAATCAAATAGTATTTGTTTATTTTAAATTTAATATTGTTTTGGTTCAAAATAAATGTTTTTCACATGGACCCACCATTTTTTTTTAAGGCAGTTTTTTAAAAAAATTATTTATTTGTTTTTAGAGAGAGGGGAAAGGAGGGAGAAAGAGAGGGAGAGAAACATCGATGAGTGGTTGCCTCTCACACACACCAAAATGGGGGCCTGGCCCACAACCCAGGCATGTGCTCTGACCGGGAATTGAACCAGTGACCCTTTGGTTCTCAGGCCAGCGCTCAATCCACTGAGCCACACCAGCCAGGGCATTGTTGCTTTTGGGGGGCAGAGGACAAGAATAGGAAATATTTCCTGGGAGGGGGCCAGTGAATGGACTTGGGAAATATCATTGCCAAGCATCATTATGGGCTTAACTTAGGTTAGTGTTATAGTGATTATGAGTCCATTGGGAGACTAGCATGCAATGCTGTGGCAGAGCAGCTGGCGGGTTGGATTTTTCACGGTGGGATTTGTACATGCACATGGACAGAATGAGAAGGGGACAAGGAATATACAGCAGGGGTGTAGGTATTATGATTGACCATGGAATTTAGCTGGGAAGGAGGAAAGTAAAGACATGCGACGCAACAGGGGGCAGTGAAAAGTGATTGATTCAATCGGTCTTAGGTATTGATAAGTACTGAGCTGTAGTATGAAAGGGAGTGAGCAACAAACATAGGGAGGTAGAGGACAAATGTTGGGAGACATAGAGAGAAAGCATATTGTATGGAGTGGTCAAGACCCTGGGCTGTGGAGCCATAATGTTAGGGATCCATTTCTGATTGACTAATTGCTAACTGTGGAGCCACGGGCAGATTATGTATCTCTGCGTCTCAGTGTCCCTCATCTATGAAGGAGTGTAATAAGAGTACCTACATCATAGGTTTGTTCTGAGGATAAATGAGGTCCTATATATAATAAGGTCATTGAAAATTTTTCTACAGAAGATCTGACACACAGTTTCTATATAAGGCTGCTCTCCTTCGTATCATATAGATGTCACAGTTGTTGGGGACGACAGAATCTAGGGTACAAACATGTCAGTAAACAGTTAAACTAGGGAAGGAGACAAAATTGTTTCAAAGATTAGGTCAAAGAACTCAAAGGCCTGCATTATTGGAAAAGTCACCTGTGTGGATGCTGAATGACCAATAATTATTACGTGCTTTGAATATTGTTAGGAAATAATTTTTCTCACCTAATTACTAAGTAAGATTGTTGCATGGTTTTCACTTACTTTTTGCTAAAGCATTGATTGTAAGGGCCATATGTGGATTTTGAAACTACCTGGAATTATTGTATTTAATAACTATGTATGGTGTAGGATTGGAAATTTTCTTCTCAAGGACTGATGTATACTATTATTATATTTTTTGTATTTTACTGGGGAGCACAAATGCTTGAACTTTGTTATAAAAGTTAACACAGAAACTGTTAAAAATGCTGACTTAAAAAATGATCCTTTTGCCGGGAATACAGAATTATGTTTTGCTAGCTGTTAAACTAACCACATTTTATCTCAGCTTTTTTCTTCTATACTTGTAGATTTTGTTCAACAAGCAACAAAAGCTTTTTCAACACGCTAGAACTGTTCAGAGCCAAAGACTGGAAGAAACTGAAAATTTTTGATGAGCAGTTCTTTAAGGTCTGTTGTATTTGGTAACAGTACATTCTTATAAAACATAATGGCTATTCTGAAGCAGAAGTTAAACCGTTTCATAACTTATGAGAACAATATTTTAATTACACATTTTAGATTCTTACCTATTTTCCATTTGGACTTGCTGTTCTCAGTTTAATGTTAAGTGCTATATTTATTTTTATTAGCAGGGTTTATTTCAAGGGCTGTGATATTATTAAACAAGAGATGGTAAAATGGGAATATTACCTAGAAATAGACACATTGTGATTTAAAGTGATGCTTTGATCGTCATTTTGTATTCAGCAATCAGTTCTCAGGAGATTAGCAATGACCAGATTGTGGATCCTAAAAAGTCTATGATCAGGTTCCAATGGCTTCCACGTGTGCTGTTGCACTGGTTTATGTAAAACAGGAAGCAGTAATTGTAATTATTGAATACCTTTTTTATTTTCAAATATATTATGTGAGTGTCGTATGGCGCACTTGTTGCTGGAATAACTATAGGGACTGAAAATTGCTTTACATGCAAACTTACAATCACAGGAGAAGGCCTGGATGCATGACAGTATGAAAAAGCTTCAGGAGGGCAAAAAGCTTAGGAATTGAGAGTCACGTACTGTCTCATTCTCACACGAGCAGATTGTCCTCGTGACATTATCCTCTGCTTCGTATGGATACACACCTATTTCGGAGGTGGTCGAATCCTGGATATACCCCTTCTTTTTTGGATAGGATGCCCCTTTTATTAATCTTGTTCAAGTATCTGTCATATGTCACTCTTCTAAACTAATTGAGGTGGCTTAGGTAAAGCAGTAAAAGAGTTTTAAAATCCATATTCTTTGAACACTTTAGAATTACATATATGAAATAGCTGTCTTACGAGTGTTTCCAAGGACACAGTGGGTTGCTCTAATGTTCCCTGGGAACCAATTATTGATCGGTGTGAAGATTTGATGAAGTACTAAGGAAGATTTCTTCTAAAGTTTGCTCCTACGTGTCAGCCCTTGGAGTAGGAACTTTAGTATCATGTTTGACTCATCCAGAGCCCCTTATCCTTCCCATCCAGTTATTATTGCTAGGCCCTGCCATTTTTACCTCTGCAGCTGTACTCTTTTTATTTTACTGATTTAATACATTTTTATTTTTCAAAATGTATAGCCGATGGGACCTGTTGTCCACTCATCTTCACCAACAGCTGAGACAGCTGGTGTAAATTACTTGAGCTCTGTGCTTTGAAACTAGTTGGATGAGGCCTTTACTGAGGATCCCCTGAAGGGTGGCGGCCCTGGCCAAGGAACTGCACATCTTCAGTCTCTCATAGACAGCAGCTGGGGTTATAAGCTTGTACTTAGGAAGTTCCTAACAGTTTTTCACATGTTGCTTTGTCAAACAAGACTTGGTTATGGAGCTTGGCCTGAAATTTGTCTTTGGGCCACTTCTTCTTTTTGGCCTTGTCCCCAGGTTGTTCACTGGATCTTTTGTCTTTTTAGCTTTCTCACATCTTTCTTCTTGTTGTCATCCTTGGGCGGCAGAGCGAAACTAAAGGAGCAGCTGCTCTCACTGCTGCTTGAGAAGATGTCACTGCAATTGGACTTTAATTTCTTTCTTTAAATTCCTACTGCTGCTCCCCTGTTCAGGACCTCATCATTCCTAGATCATACTATTCAATTCTTACCTGATTTCTCTCTTCTCCAATCCATTCTTGGTAGTTCTGCAGCATCATCTTCCAAAGTGTATACCTTCCATCTTGAAAACCTGTCATGAGCTATATTGTGCCCTCTGTGACCTGGACTCCAGTGACCTGCCCTAGGAACCTGCTGTGTGTGACGTGCTCTCTGAAGCCTTCATTCTTTGACTAGCCTCCTGGATCTCCCCTCCTTGACCTGCATTCTATGACCTCCCTCAGTAACATGCTATGACCGCAGTCTGTGACCTGGCCCCTGGGAGCATCCATCTGTGACCTGGACTCAGTGACTGTCCACTGTGACCAGGCCTGTGTGTCCTGCCCTAAGCTCTGGCTTCCTTCATGTGGTATTTGTGGCCTGCTCCCCATTACCTCCCTCAGTGACATGACTTCTATGACTTGCCCTGGTGACCTACCCTCGGAGACTTGGCCCTAGGTCCTCACTCACTACCCTGCCCTCTTTGACCTCCATCATGACCTGCCCATTGTGACCTGCCTTGGTGACCTTCCCTCTGTGACCTGTCCTATGCGACCTCCCTCACTCAGTGCTTGGCCCTCTGTGACTTCACTTCTGTGACCTCTCTCGGTGAGCTGCCCCAGTGACCTTCCGTCAGTCCTGCCATCAGTACCCAGCCCTGTGTGACCAGCCATCAGTAACCAGCCCTCACTCACCTGCCTTCAGTGACCTGCCCTCTGATGCCTGCCCTCTGTGACTGCCTCAGTAACACGCTCTCTTTGGCCTCCCTCAGTGTCTTGCCCTGTATGCTCTCCCTCACATCTGTGACCTCCTTCATGACCTGCCCTCTGTCATCTGTCTTTTGTGAGCCGCCGCCCTGTCACTCGCACTCTATGACCTCGCTCAGTGACTTGCTCTAGTGACCTTCACTCAGTACTTCCATCAGGACCAGCCCTCTGTGACCTACCCTCAGTGATGTGATCTGTGTGTCCTGTCCTCAGTTCGGCCATCCGTGACCCGACCACGGTGATCTGCCCTGAGGCCTTGCTTCCTTCGCCTGGGATTTGGGATCTGCCCCATATTACGTCCTTCGGTGACATGCCTTCTATGACCTGCCTCTGTGACCGGCCTTCAGTGACCTGCCTTCGGTGACCCACCCTATGGGACCTCACTTAGTGCCTGAGCCTCTGTGACTTCTGTAACCTCCTTCAGAGACCTGCCCTGGTGAACTTCCCTCATCCTGCCATCAGTGCCCAGCCCTGTGTGACCAGCCTTCAGTAACTTGCCTTAAGTATCCTGCCCTCTGTGACGTGACCTCTGTGATCTGCCCTCTGCGACCTAGCCTCTATGACTTGCCCTAAGACGTGGCTTCCTTCACCTGGGTTTTGGGACCTGCCCCCTCTTACCGCCTTCAGTGACATGACTTCGAGGACCTGGCCTATCTTACCTACCCTGGGTGAAATGCCTTTGTGACCTGCCCTCTCTGACCTTCTCTGTGTTACCTGCCTTCTGTCACCTACTGTCTGTGACTTGCCCTCTGTGACCCTGCTCAGTGAGCGGCCCGAGTGAACTTCCTTCATTCCTGCCATCAGTGAGCAGCTCTGTGTGACCTGCCTCAGTCACCTGCCTTCCGTGTGTGTGGCCCTCTCTTACCTGCCATCTGTGACATGCCCGGTCTATTGTACCCTCTGTGACCTGGGCTCCAGTGACCTGCCCTAGGGACCTGCTGTCTGTGACGTGCTCTCTGAAAGCTTCATGCTTTGTCTAGCCTCCTGGGACCTGCCCTCCTTGACCTGCATTCTATGACCTCCCTCAGTAACATGCTATGACCGCTGTCTGCGACCTGCCCCCTGGGAGCATCCATCTGTGACCTGTACTCAGTGACTGTCCACTGTGACCAGGCCTGTGTGTCCTGCTCTAAGCTCTGGCTTCCTTCATGTGGTATTTGTGGCCTGCTCCCCATTACCTCCCTCAGTGACATGACTTCTGTGACTGGCCCTGGTGACCTACCCTCCATTACTTGGCCCTATATCCTCACTCACAGCCGTGCCTCTTTGAACTCTCCCATGACCTGCCCTCTGTGACCTGCCCTGGTGACCTTCCCTCTGTGACCTGTCCTGTGCAACCTCACTCAGTGCTTGGCCCTCTGTGAAAGAGGAGAGAAACATTGGCGTGAGAGAGAAACATCGATCGGGTGCCTCTGTCACAGGTGCCCCAATGGGGACCTGGCCTGCAATCCAGGCATGTGCCCTGAGCAGGAATTGAACCAGTGACTTCTCACTTTAATGGATGATGCCCAACCAGCTGAGCCACACTGGTTAGGGCTCTCCTTGGCCTCTTGACCCCTTGTATATCTTACTCTGAATGCCAGGACTAAAACATTTTTACTTTAATCAGAGTTTCCCTCAACTCCAAAATTATTATGTATATGTTTTCAGGGATTCCTTGAATCTCCATGTTTATTCCCAAGTAACTTGTTGAAGTCCCTTACTTGCTATTAAGTTGAAACCTGAGCCTGCCAGTAGTACCTGCATGTAGGTATCCCTTCCAGATTTTTCATGAAATTTACCCTGAGGGCCCTCATGGGTGGGCTCCCTTCCTCTTTTGAATGCTGATTCTTACATTGGTTTGGCCATATCTCTGCAGGGCTTTTCTTAAGGGACAAAGGAAGCGTTTAAGGCCTGTCTCTGAAGTATTGTTATTTCCAAACACAATTCTTTTTATGTTTTACTCTTTTCAAAGCAGCAGAAATGCATATGTTTTTGCCAAGAGATGAGAGGTTGTTTAGCTCTTGAACTATACTTTGGCTATTACAATAACTAATGATTAGACGAGGGGATTACCCTGGAAAGGGCTACCATTTGAAAACTTCGCCTTTTTCATAAAGTAATTAAAAATGATTGCAGACAAGTTTCCTCTTCTTCTCTTCCCCCAGCTCCCTACTATTCTTTTTGCTCACTCCTCTCTCCCTCCCTAACCTGAACTTGACTGACTAATTCATGAGGTATCTTGACCCCCTTCTTCCTTGCTGCCTCTTACCAAAGGATATGGGAAGCCAGAGTTTCTGGTGGCCAGGGCTGGCCACGTGACCCAATTATGGCCCAGGAAACATAAATGGAAATGTGTTAGGGGGCTTCCGGGACAGACCTGGCTTCTCCATGAAAAGGACAGAGAAGGGAGATCATCGGTAGAGCCTATTTCCCCATCTTCCTGTCTTGAAGGCAGACAGAATCTCTGGGTTTGCAACAGCAATCTTGTCCCCACGACACAACCAGCATTCAGATGAAAAACGCAAAGATGGCAGAGTAGAAATAGTGCAAGAGCCTGGTCTTTGACGACCTTTTTTTCCCAGCTGAGCCAGTGTTGGCACACCACCCCCATCGAACTTAATGTCAGTGATAAAAGCAAAGCCCTGTTTCAATACTCTGTGAATTACTATGACCTGCAGAGGAAGCCATTCAAAACTGATACATACCCTTCACCCTTTTTTCCTTCTTTTCATCTGCCTCCCCTTTTGTGTTTTCTTCTTTCCCTGTATGGGCTGAATGCTCCCCCCATTCATATGTTGAAGTTCTAACCTCTAGTACCTCAGAATGTGACTGTATTTGGAGATACTTAAAGAGGTAATCAAATTAAAATAAAATCAAAGTGGGCGTGGATTTAAAAAGAGGAAATTTAGACACAGAGATGGACAGAGAACAGACATGTACAGACACAGGGAGATGGTCATCAATACGCTTAAGAAAGACACCTCTGAAGAAATCAACCGTGATGATACTTTTATCTTAAGCAAGCCTCCAGAAATGTGAGAAAATACATTTCTTTTGTTTAAAAAAGTAATAAGTAAAAAGCAGCTGAAATTCATTCTCTCATAGTTATAGAGGCCAGAGAAGTCTAAGATCAAGGTGTTGGCAGGTTGGTTTCTTGTGAGAGCGTCCTGTTTTGCTGGAAATCTGTGGTACACCTGACCCCCAACTTTGTCTTCGCATGGTTTCTCCCTGTGTCCAGGGCAGCAATCATAATGAATCGAGGCCACCCTAATAACGCCATTTTAACTTGATCACTTCTGTAGAGACCCTGTCTCCAAATTAAGGTCATGTTCTGAAGTTCTGCACATTAGGACTTAGGCATGTGAATTTGAAAGCGACACAATTCAACCTACAACACTACCCAAGCTAGAAACCCTAGAGTTAGCTTTGAGTGTTCCCTCTCTCTGCTCCCTGACTCCAATCTTGAACCAAGCTCTGTTGCTTCTCTTCTTGTCCGCTCCCAAGTCTGCACTTTCATCTTCAGGTGACCTCTGTCCCCGACACATCTTCTCCAGTAAGCTTTTCCTGAAAACTGCTGTAGTCCTAATGTCACACAGTACTAGGTTTGTTACATTGCTCTAGCTGTTCGAGGACACACAGTGACTCTCTAGCACTTCTGAAATCAAATTGAAAGGCCCCTTCCTTGTTCCAGAGCTCTCCATACCTCCCTCATAAATCACCACTCCCTGGGGAGGCTGCCTCGTTCTCAGGAGACACCACGTCCTATATGTTTCTTCTTCCAAGCCTTTATGCAATTTCCATTGCTTAGAATACGCTTCTCTGACTGTTCTAAACTTATAAAGACCAGCCTAAGTCATACTTATTAGTGGCAACCTTTCCCGATGGTTCCCTTCTTAGAATCTTGCTAGGTTGTACTATACTCAATATCTTACCACTCTGTTCTTCCTTCCTTCCTTCCTTCCTTCTTTCCTTCTTTTCTTTCTTTCTTTCTTTCTTTCTTTCTTTCTTTCTTCCTTCCTTTCTCTCTCTCTCTCTCACTCTCTCTTTCTTTTTATTTCTCTCTCTCTCTCTCTCTCTCTCTCTCTCTCTCTCTCTCTCTCTCTCTTTCTTTTACCATTTTAATATGTGAGTCTGTTCAAGCAAGCTGGGTTATCAAACTAAAGAGGTTCACCACTTGAGGTGCTCTAATCAAGAAGGAGGCATGGTAGTTTTATTTTGAGGTAGATGGAATAGACATAGTCCAAATGTCAGACATGGAATTCAAAACAATGATGGTGAAGAAGCTCAATATACTCGACAACCTCAAAAACAACTACGACAACCTCCAAGGAAGTTACCAACAGCTGCAAGAAAATTACAGGGAACTTGCAGAGAACTACTCCAGCATAAAAAAGACATAGAAACTATCAACAAGAACCAGGAAGAAATGAAGAATGCAATCTCTGAACTGAACAACACAGTAGAATCAGTCAAAAGCAGACTAAACGAAGCAGAGGATCGTATTAGTGAGTTAGAGGACAATGTAGGAAAAAATTCTCAGACGATACTGCAAAATGAAAAAAAGATTTAAAAAGTATGAAGAAGAGATAAGGGAGTTGCAGGATAGCATAAGGAAGAGCAATATAAGAGTAATTGGAATCAAAGAGGAATCAGAAGAACAAGGAATAGATAAACTGATAGGAAAAATAGTGACAGAAAAATTTCCCAACCTGATGAGAGAAAGAGTTATGCAAGTCCAGAAAGCACAGAGAGTTCCAATAAAGAGGAACCCCCCAAAACCCACTCCAAGGCACATCATAGTTAAAATGGCAACATTCCAAGACAGAGAATCCTAAAATCAGCAAGAGAAAAACAGCAAATAACTTACAAGGGAGCTCCAATAAGGCTGTCGACCGATTTCGCAACAGAAACACTACAAGCCACAAGGGAATGGTCAAAAATATTTCAAGCAATGAAAAACAAAGGCCTACAACCAAGAATATTCGACCCGGCAAGGCTCTCACTCAAAATAGAAGGGGAAATAAGGAGTTTCTCAGACAAAGGAAGACTAAAAGAATACATCTCTACCAAACCAGCATTGCAAGAGATGCTAAAGGGAATAGTCTAAGAAAAAGAAAGAGAAAAAAAAAATATATATATAATATATATATATATATATATATATACATATATATAATTTTATTTTATTTTTTATTGGTTTTCAATTACAGTTGTCCCATTCTCCCCCCCCTTGCTCCCCGCCCCACGCAGCCCACCCCTTCTCCCACAGTCATATTCCACCCCGTTGTCCATGTCCATGAGTCATTTATACACGTTCTTTGATTAAACCCTTCCGTTACTTATCCCCCTTCTCTCCCTCCCCCCTCCCCACTACTGACTGCTATTCTAGTCTTTGTCCTATTCAGTTCGTTTGTTTGTGTTGCTCTTTAGTCTCCTGTATTAGCGGATATCATATGATATTTTTCTTTCATTGCCTCGCTTATTTCACTAAGCATGATTCTCTCTAGTGCCATCCATGTTGTCACAAACGGCAGGAGTTCCTTCTTACTCTCTGCTGCATAGTACTCCATTGTGTAAATGTATCACAGTTTTTGATCCACTCACCTACAGATGGGCACTTAGGTTGTTTCTAGCACTTAGCCATTGTAAGCAGGGCTGCTATGAACATAGGGGTGCATAAGTTCTTTTGAATTGAGGTTTCAGGATTTGGGGGGTATAATTCTAGCAGTGGAATCGCTGGTTCAAAAGGCAGTTCCATTTTTAGTTTTTTTGAGGTAATTCCATACTGTTTTCCATAGTGGCTTCACCAGTCTGCATTCCCACCAACAGTGCAGTAAGGTTCCCGTTTCTCCACATCCTCGTCAGCACTTGTTTGTTGATTTGTTCATGATGGCCATTCCGGCAAGTGTAAAGTGGTATCTCATTGTGATTTTTTTTATTTGCATTTCTCTGATGGTTAGTGACGTTGAGCATTATTTCATGTGTCTATGAACCCGCTGTGTATCCTCCCTGCAGAAGTGTTTGTTCAGGTCTTTTGGCCATTTTTTAATTGGGCTGTCTGTCTTCTTGGTGTTTAATGAGTAAGTTCTTTATATATTTTGGAGATCAACCCCTTGTCTGAGGTATCATTGGCAAATATGTTTTCCCATATGGTTGGTTTCCTTTTCATCGTGCTGATGTTTTCTTTTGCTGAGCAGAAACTCTTTAGTTTGATGTAGTCCCATTTGTTTATTTATTTGTTTTTATTTCCCTTGTCTTAGGAGGTGTATCAGTGACAATATTGCTACATGGGATATCTGAAATTTTCCTGCCTGTTTTTCTCTAGGACTTTTATGGTGCCACTACTTACATTTAAGTCTTTGATCCATCTTGAGTTTATTCTCATGTGTGGTGTAAGTTGGTGGTCTAGTTTCATTTTTTTGCATGTCCCTGTCCAGTTCTCGCAACACCATTTGTTGAAGGGGCTCTTCTCACCCCGTTTTATGCTCCTTCCCCCTTTGTCAAATACTAGTTGACCATATAGACCCGGGTTTATTTCTGGACTCTCTATTCTGTTCCATTGATCTGTATGTCTGTTCTTATGCCAGTATCAGACTGTTTTGATCACAGAGGCTTTGGAGTATAGTTTGATGCCTGGTATTCTGATTCCTCCTGCTGTGTTCTTCTGTCTCAAGATTGCTTTGGCTATTCGGGGTCTTTTTTGGTTCCATCTAAATTTTTGAAGTATTTCGTCTAGGTCTGTGAAATATGTCATTAGTATTTTAACAGGGATTGCGTTGAATCTGTATATTGCTTTGGGAAGTATGAACATTTTAATGATGTTGATTCTTCCCACCCACCAACATGGTATTTGCTTCCATTTATTTGTACCTTCCTAATGTCTTTCTTCAGTGTTACATAGTTTTCTGAGTACAGGTCTTTTATCTCTTTGGTTAAGTTTATTCCTAGGTACTTTGTTTTTCTTGTTGCTATAGTCGATGGGATTTTTGTTTGTTTGTTTCTATGTCTGATATTTCATTGTTGGTGTACAGAGATGCCTTCGATTTCTGTATATTTATTTTGGTACCCTGCTACTTTGCCAAATTCACTTATTATGTCGAGTAATTTTTTCGTGGAGTCTGTAGGGTTTTTTAAGTACACTATCATGTCATCTGCAAATAACGACAGTTTTTCTTCCTCTTTCCCAATCTGGATGCCTTTTATTTCTTTTTCTTGTCTGATTGCTGTGGCTAGAACTTCCAACACTATGTTAAATAGGAGTGGAGAGAGTGGACATCCTTGTCTTGTTCCTGATCTCAGGGGGAATGTTTTCTATTTTTGTCCCTTGAGTATGATGTTGGCTTCAGGTTTCTCAATTATAGCCTTAAATATGTTGAGGTATGCTCCCTCTATTCCCATTTTGCTGAATGTTTTCATCATCAATGGGTGTTGTACTTTATCAAATGCTTTTTCTGCATTTATTGATCATGTGATTTTTGTCTTTCATTTTGTTTAGGTGGTGTGTTATATTTATTGATTTGCAAATATTAAACCATTCTTGCATCCCTGGGATGAATGCCACTAGATCGTGGTGTATGATCTTTTGAATGTGTTGCTGAATCCAGTTTTCCAATATTTTGTTTCGGGTTTTAGCATCTATATTCATCAGTGATATTGGTCTGTAGATTTTTTTCTTCGTTGTGTCTTGACCTGGTTTTGGAATTAGGGTGATACTGGCTTCATAGAAAGAGTATGGGATTTTTCCCTCTTCTTGGATTTTTTAGAATAGTTTGATTAGGGTAGGAGTTAGTTCTTCCCTAAATGTTTTGTTAAATTTACCTGTGAAGCCATCCGGTCCAGGGCTTTTGTGTGCCTGGAGACTTTTGATTACTACTTCAATTTCACTCTGTGTTATTGGTCTGTTCAGGCTTTCTACTTATTCTTGATTCAGTTTTAGAAGATTGTATGTTTCTAGAAATTTGTCCATTTCATCTAGGTTGTCAAGTTTCTTGCCATACAGTTGTTTGTAGTAATTTCTTACAATCCTTTGTATTTCTGTGGTATCAGTCATGATTTCTCCTCTTCCATTTCTGATTTTGTTTATTTGGGTCCTCTCTCTTTTTTGCTTGATGAGCCTGGCCAAAGGCTTGTCGATTTTGGTTTTGTTTGTTTGTTTTTTCAAAGAACCAGCTCCTGCTTTTGTTGATCTTTGGAAGTGTTTGTTTAGTCTCTCTGTCATTTAATTCTGCTCTGATCTTGATGATTTCCTTCTGTCTACTCTCCCGGGCTTTGTTTGTTGTTGTTGTTCTAGTTCTTGTAGATGTAGGGTTAGATTTTTTATTTGAGATTCTTCTATACTTTTCATGTGAGCCTGTATTTCTATGAACATCGCTCTCAGGACTGCTTTTGCTGTGTCCCATAAGTTTTGGGCTGTGGTGTATTCATTATCGTTAGTTTCCAGAAACTTCTTGATTTCTTCCTTGCTGTCATTGTTAACCTATTCATTTCTTAATATCATGTTATTCATTCTCCATGAGTTTGGAAGTCTTTGATTTTTTTCCCTTGAGGTTGATTTCTAGTTTCAAAGCATTGTGGTCGAAAAGATGCTTGATATGATTTCAATTTTCTTGAATTTGTTGAGGATTGCTTTGTGTCCTATTTATTATGTGGTCTATCTTTGAAAATGTCCCATGTGCCGTTGAAAAGAACGTATATTTTGCTTGTTTGGGGTGAAAAGTTCTATATAACAGTTAAGTCCATTTGGTTTTGTGTGTTGTTCAATGCCTCAATATCCTTGGTGTTTCTTTGCTTCGGAGATCTGTCTATTGAGTGTGTTGCTGTTGATATCCTTCTGGTAGTCTTCTAGAATTTTCCTTATATATTTGGGTGCTCCTACGTTGGGTGCATATATGTTTACCAGGGTTACATCTTCTTGATGGATTGTTCTTTTAAGTATTATGAAATGTCCTTCTTTGTCTCTTTTTATGGCCCTTGCTGTGAAATCCGTTTTGTCTGATGTAAGTGTTGCTACCCCAGCTTTTTCTTTCCTGTCCGTTTGCTTGGAATACTCTATCCATCCCTTCACTTTCAGTCTGTGTAAATCTTTTGTTTTGACGTGTGTCTCTTGTAGGCATCATATATGTGGGTCATGTTTTCGTATCCATTTCAGACCCTATGCCTTTTGGTTGGAGCATTTAATCCATTTACATTTAAGGTTATTATTGACATGTATGTATTCATTTCCCTTTGTACCTGTGTTCCTCTCCCTCTCTTTCTTCTTTCTCTTAAAGCATTCCCTTTAGCATGTCTTGCAATGCTGGTTTGGTGGAGACATATTCTTTTAGTCTTCCTTTGTCTGGGAAACTCCTTATTTCACCTTCCATTTTGAAGGAGAGCCTTGCTGGGTAGAGTAGTCTCGGTTGCAGGCCTTTGTTTTTCATTGCTTGGAATATTTTTTGCCATTCCCTTCTGGCTTGTAGTGTTTCTGTTGAGAAATCGGTTGCTAGCCTTATCGGAGCTCCCTTGTATATTATTTGGTGTTTTTCTCTTGTTGCTCTTAGGATTCTCGCTTTGTCTTTGAATGTTGCCATTTTAATTATGATGTGCCTTGGAGTGGGCCTTTTTGGGTTCATCTTCATTGGGACCCTCTGTGCTTCCTGAACTTGCATGACTTTTTCTCTCATCAGGTTAGGAAAATTGTCTGTCATTATTTTTTCTCAGGTTGTCTATCCCTTGCTCCTCCTCTTCTCCTTTTTGTATCCCTATGATTCTAATGCTCTTTAGTCCCATGTTGTCTTGCAGTTCGCTTCAACCCTCTTTATTCTTTTTGAATCTTTTTTCATTTTGTTGTATTGTCTGGGAATTTTTTTCTACATTGTACTCTAACTCACCGATCTGATCCTCTGCTTCATTTAGCATGCTTTTGATGGATTCTACTGTGTTCTTCAGTTCAGAAATTGTATTCTTCATTTATTCCTGGTTCTTATTAATAGTTTCTATGTCCTTTTTTATGCTGTTGTAGTTCTCTGTAAGTTCCTTGTAGCTTCCCTGAGATTCTTTGTGGTTTCCTTGGAGTTCCTTGTAATTTCCCTGGAGGTTTTTGTAGTTTTCTTTGAGATTGTCAAGTACATGGAGCTTCCTTATAACCATTCTTTTGAATTCCGTGTCTGATAGTTGGCTTATGTCTATTCCATCTCTCTCTCTTTTCTGGGGATCCCTCCTTTCCTTTCATTGGGAGGATGTTTCTGTGTCTCCCCATGTTGGAGTCTTCTTGTTTGTTTTTGTTCATTAAAATTGATGGCTTCGATTTCCCGCCTTTGTGGTATGAGATTTTTTATAGGAGTCCTTGGGGATTCAGTGGTATAGTCTCTTCGATCTCCTGAGCCTGACGCTCTTGGGATGCCCAAGTTTCAGGAGTCCATATAGAGTCTGGGTCTGTAAGGCAGCGTCGTTGGTGGCTTCGGAGTGAGCTGGAGTGGGCACGTTCAAAGCAGCAGCATGCCTGCATCCTTACTAGTTCAGGTCACATGGCTGATTCCTGACTGCACACTGCACAGCTGCTTCTTGTCACATGGCTCCTACAACCTGCTCCACCACGTCATGGGGCACTCCTTTACACTTCTCTTCCATGCTCCTTCTTACTCCAGCTCTTAGCCCAAAACCGCATGGCCCCTTCTTTCACACCAGACCTCATGGTCAATGGAGGGGCCCTTCTACATCTTTTCAAACAGCATGCCCCCCTTCCTGACGGCTCCCCCAATTTTCAATGCTGACCCTATCCACCATAAATCATTGCTATGAAAAGTATCTTAAGCCTTATCATCTGCCCTTTCACCCAGGCAGCAGCACAGCTATTATCTAGCTCCCAGCCTGCCATTGGCATGCAAAGTACCTTAAAAGTACTTCCCCAACCTCCAACCATGGGCTGTGGGGACTTTCGGGATGTCTCCCCTGCCTTGCTACATCTTGCATCTTGGTGTGGTCCTCTTTGGGACCAACTTGTTTGTGACTCTGTGTGCTTCCTGGACTTGTATATCTAGTTCCTTCACCAAATTAGGGAAGTTTTCCTTCATCATTTTTTCAAATAAGCTTTCGATTTCTTGCTCTTCCTCTTCTCCTTCTGGCACCTCTGTGATTCAGATGTTGATATGCTTAAAGTTGACCCAGAGGTTCCTAAGCCTCTCCTCATTTTTTTTTTTTTTAATATTCTTGTTTCTTCATTCTGTACTGGTTGATTGGTTATTTCTTCCTATGTTTCAATACATTGATTTTAACCCTGGCTTCCTTCCCTTCACTATTGGTTTCATGTGGCTTTTTCTTCATTCCACATAGTGTAGCCTTCGCTTCTTCCCTTATGCACTTGCCATACTCAGTTGTTTCTCTGAGCATCCTTATTAGTAGTGTTTTGAACTCTGTGTCAATTAGGTTGGCTCTGTCTTCCTCGCTTAGTTATCCCTCTGGAGCCTTGATCTACTCCTTCTTTGGGGCCATACTTCTGTTTGCTCAACTTGCCAGCCTCCTTTGTTTGCCTCTGCGCTTTAGGTAGAATTGTTGACCTTGTTACTTTTAAGGGGCGGAGCCTTAGGTTTTCGTCAGTGCTGCGCGACCTGTTTCAACGCCTTGTGATGCTGTATGTGGGGGAGGAGTCAGAGGGGGAACAATGGTGCTTTCCCAGCACCTGCCACTTTTCCAGTCATTTCACCTGCTTCCCATATGTGACCGGCACCCTTGTAGCCGTGGCTCTGGTGATGGTTCCCAGAGTGGGTGGGTTTGCATACATTCTAGCACTGTGGGGGCCCTCTGAACTCTCCTGAGAGACAAGCAGTTTCTTCTGCCACACCAATCCCTCCGGTTTTCACAGTAGAAACAGAAAGGCTTTATTTTCCCAGTGCTGGAGACATGAGCTTTGCGGTCTGAACTGGGAGTGGGGTCGCTCCCCAGGTGTCCCTCTCAGTTTCTATAATGTATGACCACTGGTTCGCCAGCTGCAGCCACTGCTTTGCCGCCCCCGCTGCAGCTACACCTCATCCTCTCGCCCCAGCTCCTAGTCTCCGCCCCTCCCACCATCTGGATGAGTATTAATTCTTTATAGATTTGTTTGTTGGGCTTCTATGCGGTTCAATTCTCTTGCAGTTCTAGGTGGTTCTTTGTTTTGAGGTAGATGTAATCCTTACGGTTGTGCAAGGAGGTATGATGTGTCCACCTACACCTCCACTTTTGCCCTGGGTTTACTTTAAATGTTAGTTTGTGTTGTTCAGAGTTCTGGTTTTAACACATTGTGACTGGTGTGCAAAAGAGGATCGAGATTTACATACTATTCTATCTGTCTATCTATCTACCAATCATGTATCCACTACCCACACACACCTTTAGAGAGAGAATTGAGTTGCAATCTTAGTACAAAATAGGAGAGGAAAATTATCTGCAACATTATGTACCAACCCTTAATGGAAGATGTTTGAACCATGGATCAAAGCATACGATGGCAGGACAATTTACTGTTTTCATTCAACACCCTTCCATTTGGTGATTGTCTCACTTAAGGAGGTGTTGTTTTACTAGTTGGAAAGTTAACTGTGGCTGATATTTTGGTTGTCTCCTGAAAGTGGTCCACTAAAGGGTTTGACACTTGAAAAGATGTACACACATGTGAATATGAGAGAATATTCAAAATGTTTCTACAATTTCAAAAGTGGTTTTCTATGTTATATAATATATGTATAAACAGAATAAAATGTCTCGAGTCCATGCAGTACACATTTGCAGTAAGCATTCCTAGGTGTTAGATTAGATTATTGACGCTTAGTGTTTGTCCCACTTTCTAATTTGAAACATCATTTTGGGTTTTCCATGTGTGTTTTTGAAATAAGGAACTAAAAGAAACTGCAAATAACATCTATACTAGAAGCAGAAACATGTGCATGCGTGTGTGGAGGCAGAGAGCAAGGATTACGTGTATCAATATCAGGCATCTGTGTCTCTAATGTGGTTCTGGGTGATTGCGCGCGCGCGCTTGCTTGTGTGTGTGTGTGTGTGTGTGTGTATGTACATGTGCCTTGGGATGGTGGCTGCTCTCTGGTTGGAGTTGAGGTCACCCAGGCACTCCTGCTTTGTGTGACAGGCTGGCAAGTCTTGTTGCAGAGAGGCTGCAAGGACTGAGTTACCTGTTTTTCCTTCCTCCTTTCTTTCTGTGCTCAGAGCAGGTACACTAAGTTCTCTAAGGCAGAGAACCTGAAACCTGCATGACCATGTTATGTCCAAATTATACACATTAAGTCACGGTATAGTTCATATATCTATGAGTGTGTGTGAACAAAGCTGCACATGCAGGCATTTACTACCGAAATCATATTCCATCTTCTAAAGAGCATCATTGGAGACTGATAACGGATGAGCTAAAATCTATAAGTGAATTATAATGCCTATCTGTACGGTGAATACAGAAAAGTAGAACCTATGAACATGGTACTTCTGGGTGGGAAGAGGAGGATTAAGAAAAGGATTGCATGTGCATCCCATACAACTAAATGTCTGAAATTTACTTCAAGTTCTTAAATTTCGGAAGGTCCACATTGTCAAGAGATTCACAAGAATGGTGTGAAAGTAGGCACTCACATGAAACGGTGATCAAGATGCTCTTGGGTGAGGAAATGCAATGGTAGGTCATAGGTGCAGGTATGTGCATACGAGTGCACGGGAGATGTGTGGGAAGCCCATTCGCCATCATACTGAGAGCGAGCATCTACAATGTGTCATCTCCTGCATACATTGCTCTGCACGTTTTACATTCTCCACAAGCCCATGTGATGTGTCTTTAGATGGACAAAACAACACACACTAGCATTACAGACCCAATGTTTGTGTCACACACACACCACGCACACACATGCTGCTACTCTGAAAGACTCTATGAGTCCAAGGAAAAGGAGGACTGTCATGAAAGCAGTAGTGCCCACTCCTGTGGAGTAGGAGGGACTGGCATCAATGGAGTAGCTTCAGTTGGAAATAGATTGAAATGCAAAAAAGGAAGAAAAGAAGCATGGCATCTACATTATAAATAAGATTTAACTAACATTTCTGTTTAAGAATGGCATGCGTTCCAAGGTTGGGGAAGGGAAAATGATGACTCTATCCCCATTTATTCTTTTAAATATATATTTTTAATTATACTGTCATAGTTGTGCCAATTATTTTTCCCCTTGCTCCCCTCCACCCAGTACCCCCTTTCCCTCCAGCTATCCCACCCCTCTTACTTCATGTCCATGGGTCGTGCATGTAAGTTCTTTGGCTTCACCCTTTCCTATATTATACTTAACTTCCCCCTGTCTATTTTGTACCAATCAGTTATGCTTCTTAATCCCTGCAGCTTTTCCACCATTCTCCTTCTTCCCCCTCCCAGCTCATAACCCTCCAACTAATCCCCAGACCGACGATTATGCTCCTATTCTGGTTGTTTGCTTAGCTTGCTTTTGTTCTTAGCTTTTAGATTCTGTGTTGATAGGTATGAGTTTGTTGTCATTTGAATATTCATAGTCTGGATCTCCTTGTTCTTAAGTAAGTCCCTTTAACATTTCATATAATAATGGCTTGATGATGATGAACTCCTTTAGCTTTACCTTGTCTGGGAAGCACTGTATCTCCCCTTCCGTTCTAAATGATAGCTTTGCTGGATAGAGTAATCTTGGTTGTAGGTCCTTGCTCTGCATCACTTTGAATACTTCTTGCCAGTTCCTTCCTGCCTGAAAAGTTTCTTTTGGAAAATCGGCTGACAGTTTTATAGGAACTCATTTGTAGAAGACTCATCTTTTCTCTTGCTGCTTTTAAGAGTCTCTCTGTCTTTCACCTTTGGCATTTAAACTACTACGTGTCTTGGTGTGGAACTCTTTGGATCCAGCTTGTTTGGGACTCTCTGTGCTTCCTGGACTTGTATGTCTGTTTCCTTTGTCATATTAAGAAAGTTTTTCTTCACCATTTTTTCACTACATTTTCAATTTCTGGCTCTTCTTCTTCTTCTTCTTCTTCTTCTTCTTCTTCTCCTTCTTCTTCTTCTTCTTCTTCTTCTGGCACCCCTATGATTCAGATGTTGACACGTTCAAAGTTGTCCCAGAGGTTCCTAAGCCTCTCCTCGTTTTCTTCTATTCTTTTTCTTCATTTTGCACTGGTTGACTGTTAATTTCAGCCTTATGTTCCAAACCATTGATTTGAACCCTGGTTTCCTTCCCTCCACCATTGGTTTTGTGTGGATTTTCCTGCATTTCACTTTGTATAGTCTTCACTTCTTCCCTTAAGAGTTTGTCATACTCAAGCATGTCTTTCCAGTCTGTGAGCATCGTTATTACCAGTTTCTAACTCTGCATCTGTTAGGTTGGCTATCTCCTCATCTCTTAGTTTTCCCACTGGAACCTTGATCCCTTCCCTCTTTTGGGCCATATTTCTGTCTCCCCAACTTGACCTGCTCCTGTGTTTGCCTCTGTGTCTTAGGTAGAGCTGTTGTACCTGTTACATGGTAAGGGGCAGAGCCTTAGGTGTTTCTCAGTACAGGGCAACCTGTTTCACCACATTGTGGCACTGTATATGGGGGAGGCGTCTGAGAGGGAACAATGCTGCTTGCTCAGCACTCATCCCTTTTCCAGGAGCTTCTCCCACTTCCTGTATGGGACTGGCACACCTCTCGCTGTTTCCCTGGCCGTCGTTCCCAGGGTGGGTGGATTTGTGGATGTTCTAGGACTGCTGAGAGACTGGCGGCTTCTTCCTCCACCCCAATCCCCACTGGTTCTCACGGTCAGAAGCAACGAGGCTTTATTTTCCCGAGCCCTGGAACCGTAAGCTGTGTGGTCTGGTCTGGAGCTGGGATATATTCCCCAGTTGTCCTCTAGACTTTCATAATGTGTGACTGCACTTTCTGCTGGCCGTCCACAGCCACTGCCTTGCTGCCACTGCCATCGCTGCCTCTGCCACCGCCACCACACCACCTGCTCTCCACCCCAGTTCTGCCCCTCCTACCTGTGTGGATGAGTATTACTTCTGTGTATCTGTTCGTTGGACTTCCATGCCGTGCAATGTTCTGGTAGTTCTGGGTGTTTTTAGTTCTGAGGTAGCTGTATTCCTTCTTATGGTTGTGGAGGGAGGGGAAGCATGTGTACCTGTGCTGCCATCTTGGCTGGAAGTACACCCTCTTCTCTCATTCCCCATTTAACTAACTCGCTTGGATTTCCTAGATTAATATAGAGGTGCATTTGGTACCATTTTATCCCTGGAAGAGCAGTGCACTTCAGAAGCCCAGAGAAGGGTAAAAGGCCTGTCCCACAAGCAGTTGGAGTTCAACAGATCCTGCTCACAGAACCTCGCCTACCACAGTCCACCTGGCATTCGGTAAGACTTTCCCATTGTACTACACATCTCATCTGCAATCATTTGTTTCATGTTGACATTTGGCATGTGTTTTATTTTTGCTCCTCACTGCACAGTCACTACTTCACACTGATTTGGTGCTTGAGGGTGGGGGTGGGGATCCATTTAAACCACCATGGAGAAGCAAAGAGGTGTGTGTCCCAGCCAGTGGCCTGTGCCTGCAGCGATCCTTATGAGCGGGAATACCTCTAACACCCACAAGAACTTCATGAACCCCTGGCTTCTATGTTCCCACTCTTGGACATGCTATCATGCTGATACCCATGTCTGTAGATCGGAGGTCATCTCTGACTTCCTTGGGTGCACAGGGCCATGCTCGCACACCAGAAAAGAGACCCTGAAGCATTCCCCTAGGATGAGCCCCGAGGAGCACAAAAGGCACTGGATGTCCAATGGCACAAATGAGATCCTGGACATGACGCCAACCTCCACACACAAGTGATCTTTATTATGCAGTAGTGACAACAGGACACAAAGTGGGTTCAGAGGGCTGTGGAATTCTTCTGGTATCTTTCATATTTTTTCCCAAATAGTTGCCTTGTACTCTGCCTCGCCCAACTCTGTCTGTTACACACCAAAAAAGTTCTTTCTGACACTCTTCTTCTTTTCCTTTTCCATATTCCAGTATTCTTCAGTTCAGTCTATCAAAACACAAGTTCCAGCATTTCTGGGAGATTCAGGTGGAGAAGAACAGGTCACACAAGCAATAATCCCTCTCAAGTCCTTGGCAAAAACATGTGGTGAAACACATTGCCTGAGGACAAACCTGCTGTAGCTGTGGGACAGCTGCACCCCTAGACTTCTGTTAATTACCTTTCAATACCCAAGACCAGTCATAATGGACTCCAAATATGTCTTGTGCAGTTGGAAAGGCCAGTTCTGGCCAGCAAGGGTTTTGTCCAGATCCGGACGCTCACCAAAAAATAAGAAGAAAAAGCCATGTTATCTACAAGTTGAAATACTCTCAGTAGGTAAAAATATTCAAGTGAAACGCAGGGAAGTAAAGATCCTAAATGAGTCTCAAGTTGAATCCATTTTCTCTTCGATAGTGGCCCAGCCAAAGGCCAGCGTCCCACCAGGAGAGCGAGCAGCCTACAGGAGAGCTTTGACATTGGCACAGAAGATTCTGAAAAAGAGAGCAAAGTTGGGTCCGTCCAGAGCATCAGATGATCCAGAGACCATTACAATGTCTCCAAAGGGGCCACGGATACAGTCTCATAAAAAATCTCGGAAGCCCAAAGGGCATTCACTGAGATGTCTTAGCCAAAGGAAAACCCCCAGATCACTGTTGGTACATTCAGGGGATGAAGACACCCCTGATGGTGACAAATCACAGGTACACACATGTGTCGCTCCTGTTCCAAGAAAAAAGCAAACAAAGTCCTCAGAGAGTTTCAGCATGTGCTCAAACTCCCCATTGCTTTCAGAAGACAACCATGAGAAAGAGGGCAAGGAAAAGACAAACACCTCAAAAGCTAGGTCCCGGAATTGCACAGTCAGGAAGAACGGTGCAGGTGCTAAAAGGGGAGGCGTGCTTCCATGTCGGCCACCCAGTTTCATTGTCACTGTGCCCAGGGCTCTGAAAAGAAAGGCACCATGCAGAAGCTGCCCAAACACCTCGGCTGTCTCCTCTGACGGTTCCGGGAACATCGAAGACCCTGGAGAGGGTGCCTGGAAGCCAGGCTCCAAAGGTGTGGCAGCACCCTCCAGTGCCTCTAACCCAGGGCTGCGGTATTCACACCATTTGGCATGCAAACAAAGGAAGCGGTGGGCACCAGAGTTTCAGAGAACACGGCAGGAACCTCAACCATTTGTTGACTCAAAGGCTGTGAACCCCACCACCACTATGAAGAAGGATGCTGCTGAGGATGTGGGACAACCGATCGTCAGGAAGAACAGTGCAGGGGCTAAAAGGGGAGCCATCCTTCCATCTCTGCCACACAGTTCCATAGTCACTGTGCCCAAGGCTCCGAAAAGAAAGGCACCACGTAGCACCTGCCCAAAGACCCCAACTGTCTCCTCTGACTGTTCCGTGAACATCAAGGACCCTGCACAGGGTGCCTGGAAGCCAGGCTCTGAAGGTGTGGCAGCACGCTCCAGTGCCCCTAACCCAGAGCTGCGGTGTTCACGCCATTTGGCATGCAAACCAAGGAAGCGGTGGGCACCAGAGTTTCAGAGAACACGGCAGGAACCTCAACCTTTTGTTGACTCAAAGGCTCTGAACCCCACCACCGCTATGAGGAAGCATGGCGCCAAGGGTGTGCCACAACTGATAAGCAAGGCTGTCCCACAGGAGCTGGGCCCCATTGAAAGAGGAATGGTGGTCTGGTTTAAATTTCAAAACCAGCCGTTTTGGCCAGCAGTGGTGAAGACTGTCAGCCACCCAGAGAAGACGGCAAGGGTGCTTCTGATTGATGCAAACATGTGCGCAGCATGGAGCGGCATTCGAGTGCCTCTTCGCAGGTTAAAGCATCTGCATTGTAAGGAGAAGGAGAAACTAATGGAGAGAGCCAAGAAAGTGTACGAGCATGGTGTGAACTGGTGCTTCTCCCTGATTTCCCACTACGGAGAACAGCTCAGTCACGGGTCTTTTGTGGGTTCTTTCCTGGACTACTATGCCGCCGACATCAGCTACCCAATTAGGAAAGCCATCCAAGAGGCGCATCTTGAGGTTGATTTCCCGAAGGTGAATTACGCCGACCTGGAAGATTCCGAGGAGGAGAGCTCCCCAGGCGGGAAGGGGCCCTGCAAGAAAGTGCTCCCTGACCAGATGAGGGCTGCTTGGGACCGAGAAAACCAGAAGCTCGTGGACTTCATCGTGAGGAGAAAGGGAGCCGACTCCCATCTTCTGGACATCCTCAAAGGCAGGAAGCAGTCCAGGTGGCTGGTGTCATTTATGAAATCAGCCAGATATGTGATCTGCGTTGAGACATACCTGGAGGATGAAGACCAGTTGGATGACGTGGTAGGGCATTTACAAGAGCTCTACAAGCAAATAGACAAGAAGGCGCTGTCTCTGACAAGGGATGACAAAGTAAGTTTTGTTCTGGAAGTCCTTCTGCCAGAAGCCATAATTTGTTCAATTGTTGCCCTTGATGGGCTAGATTACAAGGAGGCAGAAGTAAAGTACCTGCAAGGGCCACCTGTGCATTACCGGGAAAAAGAACTATTTGATCAAAATATCTTAAGGGAAATAAAAAAGAGATCGGCAATCGTGAGCAAGGCGAAATAACTCTCCCCCTGCACCCACACCTTAGCCAAGAGACCTCTCACTCGTAGCATTAGTAAGAAACCCCGACTGCACGAAACGTGTGATCCCTCCATCCTTTACCACACATAAAGACATTCTGGAAATTCGAGAATGTGCTAAGTTTGTTTTAGATCTTTCTCTGGCAGTTGTGGGTGGCACGGTCCTCATCATTTTTTGTTCACAAATTAATTTGTTAAAATATCACTGACACCTGTACTTGCCTCTGCTTGCTCAGATGTGTGACTCTCCAGGTCATTTAATAAAGTTGCTTTTGACCGTATATAGTTTGTATTTTCTTATAAGACACACACTCTGTCACTACCTGAAAGAGCCCTGGTAACAGGTACTAAGCAACAATTGTTTTCAAACTCTGAGACGTATTTTACAGAAACGTCACATGAGCTGCTCGTTCTTTTTGTGATACATTCATATAAACGATTGAATTCCTTCCCAATATAATTCCTGAGTTTCCCCTGCTATGTGTATTCCTTTGGGGGAAGGGGGCGGGAACATCCCTGAGATGTGAGACCAATGACAGAGATCTTTTTCTATATATTATCACTACCATCAGATGGTTCTTGGAAAGGCAATCTGAAATCCAGACCAAGTGAAGGGATCATCTGCATATAGCCCACCTGTGAGTAACTGAGATCTCAGCATGCAGTAAACACTTGATCAGCCCGTGCTGGTAGAGCTGCTCCTACTGGACCTCAGGGTTCTCAGCCCTCCTAGGGGGTCTGACGAGTCTTCCAGGGCCAGGACAGTGAAAGACCAGGTCCTCAGCGGGCGCCCCGTATACATCCTCCAGGATCTGCTCCACCGTGGGGGCCGCTGGGCGAGTGGGCAGCACCACGTGCTTTTTGGCCTTCGGGCCCGTCATCCCTCACCCCTTCAGTGTCCGGGGCCGGTGGCGGTCCACCTCTGCCTCTGTTTCCCCGCTGAAGTCACCTCACCTCACCTGGGCACGCGCCCAGGGCTGCTGGCACCAGAGGGAAGTCTAGTTTGACTCTTATGAACACATTTCACAACCTGTAGAAACATAGTTTCTTCTATTGGCAAATACACTCGCTTTCAAGAATCACACCTCTAACAAAGACATTTATCAGCAAGGCACTCATTAACAGCTCCAAATCCATTCTACAGCCTCTGCAACAAAAGCCAAAGCAGGCAAATCCAAGACTTGTCTAGCAATCAACGTTTTAGCATTTCAAAATATCTAGATATCCAATAACTTTCACCAAAATTCACTAATTTAGAGAGGAATAGGTGAAGTAAATTAAATCAAGGTGATCAGGTGTGGCTCAGGGTTTCTTTTTTCAACATTTTTCATAAGATTTACCTTCCAGAAATTTGCACATTAAGATAGTCCAGATAAGAGTTATTGGACACCAGGCATTTGCATTTCAAAGGCAAACTTTGGTTTTGGAGTTGTGGGCGCGAGGTGAGGGGATGGCATTTATTAGCTTCAGAAGCCTTCTTTAGCTCAGAGATAGTCTCTAAATTTTCTTGTTAACCTTTGAAAAGGTTATCTGTGCTCCTCCTAGAGGCTTTTAATTTCTAAATCAATAAGCTTCTCATTCATTCAGTTTAGTTTTAGAGCCAGTATTTTCTAATTTTGCATGCAAAAAAAAATTAGGCTCCAAAAGAAAACTGTAGTTTGGCCATTTTAAGTTGGTAACACTTCTGGTTAAACCCTCCCCTTTCTTTAATGCACGTACAAGTCAAGGCTTTCTACCAGGAGTATTAATGAGGGCTGGGGGGTGGGAGTTTCTCTGGCTTTGGAGGCACAGTTTACCATGTTAATTTTAGTTTGATTTTGAGATCTGTACAGTCTGTACTTCACATTCACAGAAAGCAATACGAATTGCAAAGCAAAATTAAAAAACCACCCACTCATTTTTTCCCCTCCAGCCCTGCCTTAACCTGGGTTCTGTCAACCTTTAATCTTAGTTCCACTTTGAAGATTTAAAAAGACAACTCAGATAAAGTCAGGGCCTCATACCTTAAAACAGGGAGGTCTGGAATTCCAGTTGAAACTCACCCAAGTTCACCCTTTGCAAAACGAAGAGCCAGTGAGGCACAATGGGCCTCTGCTGATACATAGCATGAGTCTGGGTCTGCAACGTGGTCCGGGGTAAGATTCTTCGGAATCCTGCTGACTCTGTCAAGTTGTTATCGATGTAAGAAACATTTGAAAATACAGAGAATTTTTGGAGAGTTTATTTGAGCCAAATTGATGGCCAGGAAGCAATATCTCAATGGATTCAGAAATGCTCCCACATTTGAATTCACGTGAATCAGAAACCTCTTAGCACTGAAAAGAAAGATATTAAGGTTTCTAAATTTATAACCCTCGGTTTAAGTCTGTTTATTTAACAGATTTATTGTAGTTTCTTTGTAAAAACAGAGAACCATGATTGTAGTTTTAATAGTATTATTCTGAAGGTGATATGTAATAATGATAATGAAATGTTTAGGCATATAATGTTGAATGTATGTTAAGTTATTAGCTTTTATTCTCCTCATTATTATTATTATTATTATTTTTTACACCATGAACTTGTAATTTTGAGTCACTTAGCCAGGATTGTGGTTTGGGAGGTGATGATATAATAGTTCGTTTCTTCATAAGATTTCTTCCTATGTAACGATTGGACTTATGATAGTGGCCTCCTATGAACCAGCTTTTATCAATATATTGAGTTCACCAATAACAAAGAAAATAAAATAACTCTTAATGTGGGGCTCTTCACTTCACAGTGGTTTATAAAAATGCAAATTAGTAACACTTTCTAATATGATGGACAATTTTGAATTATGAAATGTTCTATTGAATTTATTTATTTTAATACTTAATGTATGAGATAAATTTTGGCTTGTAATCGGTAGTATAACTAGTTTATTTCATTGTGGGCTCAGAATGCTTGGTTTAGATTTAAAAATGGAGCTATGAGCATTGTTTTCTCTACTGAATTACACAAAGTCCTTGCTATATGGAAATGGATATAGTATAAAAAAGGCATGCCTTCTCTTCCATAACAAGCATTAGTACAGGGGCAATCGATACTGTAGCCCTATAAATCTAACTGAGCCAGGGGCGATACTAAATATGTGTGATTGATTAGCTAAAAACAATCTTTAAGTAATAGCTCAGGTGATGGTTAAAAGTAGTTATAAATAGGGACTTCTGGCCAAGGTGGAGACCTAGACCAACACGCTGCATCTCCCTCCACCACTAAGAAGGAGTACAGCTACCTCAAAACTAAACACAAGGAGAAGTTTCAGAAAATCAAGCTGCATAGAAGTCCAACAAAGATATAAAGAAGAAATACTCATCCATACAGGAGGGGCAGAGCCAGGGTGGAGAGGATGCGGTGTCGTGGCAACGGCGGCGGCGGCGGCGGCGGCAGCAGCAGGCCAGCAGAAAGCACAGTCACACATTTTTTAAAGTCGGGAGGGGCACCTGGGGAGCGTTCCCAGCACCAGACCAGACCACACAGCTCACAGTCCCAGCACTGGGGAAAATAAAGCCTCACTGCTTCTGACTCTGCAAACCAGTGAGGATTGAGGCAGAGGAAGAAACTGCCAGTGTCTCAGCAGAGTACACTTGTTGAAAGGGTCCCCACAATCCTAGAACGTCCACAGACCCACCTACTCTGGGAACAATGGCCAGGGCAACAGCTAGAGAGGCGTCGGTCCCATACAAAGTGGGAGAAGTGCCTGGAAAAGGGGCGAGTGCTGAGCAAGTGGCATTGTTCCCTCTCAGACCCCTCCCCCACAAACAGCACCACAACGTGGTGAAACGGGTAGCCCTGTACTGACAAATACCTAAGGCTCCGCCCCTTATAACATAACAGCAGTGACAGCACTACCTAAGACACAGAGGCAAACAAACTCAGGAGCCTGCCAAGATGAGGAGACAGAGAAGTATGGCCCAGAAGAGGGAATGGATCAAGGTTCTAGTGGGAGAACTAAGTGACGAGGAGATAGCCAACCTAACAAACGAGGAGGGAGGTAGCCAACCTAACGGAATCAGAGTTCAGAACAGTGGTGATAAAGATACTCACTGGCTTGACAGATATACTTAAGTATGGCAAGCAAGTGCATGAGGGAAGAAGTGAAGGCTATGCTAAGTGAAATGAAGGAAAATCCACACAAAACTAATGGTGAAGGGAAGGAAACCAAAGTTCAAATCAATGACTTGGAACATAAGGGAAAAACGGCCAACCAGTACAGAATGAGGAAACAATTAAGAAAAAAAATGAGGAGAGGCTTAGGAACCTCTGGGACAACTTTAAACATGTGAACATCCAAACCGTAGGGGTACTGGAGGGAGAAGAGGAAGAGCAAAAACTTTAAAACTTATGTGAGAAAATAATGAAGGAAAACTCTCCAAATTTGGCAAAGGAAATAGACATACAAGTCCAGGAAGCATACAGAGTCCCAAACAAACTAGTCCCAAAGAGGACCACACTAAGACACATCATAATTTAAATGCCAAAGGTTAAAGATAAAGAGAGAATCTTGAAAGCAGCAAGAGAAAAGCAAAGAGTTTCCTACAAGGGGGTGCCTATAGGACTATAGGCTGATTTCTCAAAAGGAACTTTGCAGGCAAGAAGGGACTGGCAAAAAGTATTCAAGGTGATGAAAAACAAGGACTTACAACCAAGATTACTCTATCCAGCAAAGCTATCATTTAGAATGAAAGGACAGATAAAGTGCTTCCCAGACAAGTTAAAGCTAAAGGAGTTCATCACCACCATGCTCTTATTATATGAAATATCAAAGGGACTTACTTAAGAAAAGGGTCAAAATTATGAACGTTAAAATGACACAAACTCACAACTGTTAACAGCTGAATCTAAAAAGTAAAAACAAAATCCAACTAAGCAAACCAGAATAGGAACAGAATCAAAGATATGGGGATTATTTGGAGGGCTATTAGCTGGGAGTGGGAAGGGGGATAAATGGGGAAATGGTGGAAGGATTAAGAAGAATACTTGTTTGGTACAAAATAGACAGGGGGAAGTTAAGAACAATATGGAAAAGGGTGAAGACAATGAAATTATATGTATGACACATGGACATGAACTAAGGGGGTGGGATTGTTGGAGGGAAGGGGGTACTGGGCAGAGGGGAGCAAAGGGAAAAAATTGGGACCACTGGAACAACATAATCAATAAAATATACTTAAAAATAATTTTAAAAGGAAAAAATAGTAGTTATAAATAAATGTTTCGGGACTTCCAGCCAAGATGGACGTGTAGGTAGACAGACACGCTGCGTCTCCCTCCACAACTGAGAAGCAATACAACTACCTCAAAACTGTAGACAACCAGAAGTTCCAGAAATCCGAGCTGCATGGAAGTCCAACAAACAAAGATATAAAGAAGAAATACTCATTCAGACAGGCAGGAGGGGCAGAGCTGGGGTGGAGAGAATGTGGTGTGTTGGCAGCAGTGACAGCAGCTGTGACTGGCCGACAGAAAGCACAGTCACACATTAAAAAAAAATTAAGGAAGGACATCTGGGGAACGGTACGAGCCCAAGACAAGGCTGCACAGCTCACAGTTCTGGTTCCAGGGAAAACAAAGCCTCATTGCTTCTGACTGTGCAAAGCAGTGGGGGTTGGGGCGGCAGAAGAAACTGCTGGTCTCTCAGCAGACTCCATTTCTTTAGAAGGCCTCCATGGTCCTAGAATATCCACAAACCTACCCACTCTGGGAACCACAACGAGAGCAACAGCTAGAAGGGTACCAGTCCCATACAGGAAGCAGGGCAAGTACCTGGAAAAGGGGCAAGTGCTGAGCAAGTGGCATTGTTACCACGCAGACACCTCCCCCACGTACACCACAATGCGGTGAAACAAGTCGCCTGTCACTGACAAATACCTAAAGCTCCACTTCTTACAATGTGAGAGGTGCAACAGCTCCACCTGAAACACAGAAGCAAACACAGGAAGATGTGAATTGAGGACACAGAGGTATCTCCCAAGAGAGGGAGCAGATCAAGGTTCTAGCGGGAGAACTAAGTGATGAGGAGATCGCCAACCTAACAGATGCAGAGATGAAAACACTGGTGATAAAGGTGCTCACATTGAGCATTGGCCTGCGGACCAAGTGTCGCTGGTTTGATTCCCATTCAGGGCACATGACTAGGTTGCATGCCAGATCCCCAGCTGGGGCTGCGTGAGAGGCAACCGCACATTGATGTTTCTCTCCCTCTCTTTCTCCTTTCCCCTCTCTCTAAAACAGATAAATAAAATAAATAAAGTCACCCTTGTGAAAAATTAATTAATTAATTAATATTATAAAAAATAAATAAAGTTCTAAAAAAGAAAAGGTGCTCACAGACTTGACAAATACGCTTGACTATTGCAAATGCAGAAGGAAAGAAGTGAGGACTAGGCTAAGTGAAATGAATTAAAATATGCATGATATCAATGGTGAAGAGAAGGAAACCAGGGTTCAAAGCAACAATCTGGAACATAAGGAAGAAATAAATAGTCAACCAGTAGAGAATGAAGAAACAATTTTTGAAAATGAGGAGGGGCTTAGGAACCTCTGGGACAACTTCAAACGTGCCAACATCCAAATCATAGGAGGGCCAGCAGCAGAAGAGGAAGAGCAAGAAATTGGAAACTTATGTGAAAAAAATAATGAAGGAAAACTTTCCTCATTTGGTGAAGGAAATGGACATACAAGTCCAGGAAGCATACAGAGTCCCAAGCAAGCTAGACCCAAAGAGGACCACACCAAGACGCATCATAATTAAAATGTCAAAGGTTAAAGATAAAGAGAGAATCTTAAAAGCAGCAAGAGAAAAGAACATAGTTACCTACAAAGGGGTCCCTATACACTATCAGGTGTTTTCTCCAAAGAAACTTTGCGAGCAATAATGGACTGGCAAGAAGTATCCAAAGTGATGAAAAGCAAGGACCTACAACCAAGATTATCCAGCAAAGCTGTCATTTAGAATGGAAGGGCAGATACAGTACTTTCCAGACAAGGTAAAGCTAAAGGAGTTCATCATCATCAAGCCATTATTATAGTAAATGTTAAAGAGACTTATTTAAGAAAAAGAAGAAGATCAAAACTATGAACATTAAAATGGCAACAAACTCACAACTATCAACAACAGGATCTGAGAAATAAGAACAAAAACAAGCTAAGCAAACAACCAGAATAGGAACATAATCGAAGATATGGGAATCAGTTGGAGGGTTATCAGCTGGGAAGGGGGAGGGGGAGAAATGGGGAAATGGTGCCGGGATTAAGAAGCATAATTGGTTGGTACAAAATAGGCCAGGGGATGTTAAGAGTCGTATAGGAAAGGCAATAGACAAAGAACATACAAGCATGACCCATGGACATGAACTAAGAGGGTTGGGACTGCTGGAGGGAAGGGGGGTACTGGGCAGAGGGGAGCAAAGGGAAAAGAAATGGGGACAACTGTAACAGCCTCATTAACGAGATGTAATTTTTTTTTTTTTTTAATTGTGAATCATGATTTTGGTATCATGTTTAAGAAAACTGTTAAACCCAAGTTTTGAAGATTTTATTTTATTCTAAAAGTTATATATTGAGTTAATTTTTGTTTAAAGTATAAGATATTAAGGTCAAGATTCACTAATTTATGTATGGAGTTCCAATTTCTGAACATCATTCGTAGAAATGAGTATCCTTTCTTCATTAAACTACTTTTCCACCTTTGTCAAAAGTTGTTGGCTATACTTGTTTGAGACATATTCTAAACTTTCCACTATGGTTGATTGAGCTAGGTTTTTGTTCCTATGCCAATATACACGATCTTGACAGTGAGTCTCATATCTATAACTATTAACTGTAAGTGTTAATGTAACTATATAATAAGTCCTAAAACCAGGTGGTACAAAAGAAGAGCTGTTGTGCACGGGCTGATCTATAGTGCAAGACTAATTTTAGTGATCCTCTGGTGCCATTGATGCCACCCTTCAGGCGTGTTGGCTTCAGAACTGGTTGATTAAAGCTCTGCTGCAGTCTGAAAGTGGTCATCTGTGTGTTGGGCCTGGAGACTCTTTGGAGCATCTCCAGTGCGGGTCAAACTTAGCTGGCACTTTGGCAGGCTTCGACCACTTTGTACAAGTTAAAAGGTGATCTGTGTTTGCTTGCTACTCGTGTTGGACTTGGAGGTACTTGGAAGAGGCTATACACTAAAAGCTGAGGCCAGCTGCCACTTTCCCTAGTCTTGTGGTTGCTTAGTTCAAGCTGTTAAAGGACAAGACCGGTTGCCACTTATGCCAAGCTTGGGGCCACTTGGTGGGATTCACAATGCAAATCAAGCTTGGTCGCTGCTTGTGCTGGGCTTGAGGTCACTTGGCTGGAGCTACAATGTACATCGAGGCTGACTACTATTTGTGTGGAAGTTTTGTGGAACTTTACTATTTGTGTGGGGGGTTTGTGGAACTTTGAGAGATTCTTTAGCATGAGTTGAGGGCAGCCACTCTTTGTCTGTGGCTTTTGAACTTCTCAGAGAGTCTGAAATGTGAGCCAAATGCAGCTGCCACTTGTGTGAGGTTTGCCGACCTTCAAGAGAGTCTGAGGCACTAGCTGATGGCAGCCACCAGTTATGCCAAACTTCAGAGCCACTTGGGAGATGCTACAAAGTAATCTTCAGTTGGTTGCCACTTAGGCTAGGTTTGGAAGTTCTTGGGAGAAGCTGCAGCGTGAACCGAGACGGGCTGGCATTTGTGCCAGGCTTGAGAGTCTTCAGTGGACACTACCATGCGAGAAGACTCCAGCTGCCAGTCGTGATGTGCTCAGATATGCTTGGTTAGAACTATACTCCAGGCCACGACTGGCTGCCTCTTACAACAAGCTGTGAGCTACTTGATGGGATTTACAATACAGGTTAAAACTGGTAGTTGGCTGTTCTGGGCTTTGGGACACTTGGCAGGAGCTAAAATACCTGCAATGGCTACTGCTTGTGTGGCATTTGTGGATCTTTGAGAGACTGTAGCATGAGCCCAGGGTAGCTATCATCTGTGCGAGGTTTGCAAACTTCTGAGAAAGTCTGCAGTGCAAACTGTAGGCAGCCACCACTTGTGTGAGGTTTGTAAATTTGGGAGAAAGTCCGCCTCATGGGCTAGGCAGGTTGCTTGTTTGGAGAAGTTGCCATGAAATGTTTGGCCAGGGGAGCAAGGGGGGTGGTGCAGAATCACAGGGAGTCGCCAGGGCAGGGAGAAGTGTTAACCAGGTTAGTGGAGAGAACACGTTTGGTACCCACCTGTGCAGGGCCAGCTGAGTGGCAAGAGAATTCAACCAAGTAACAATGACACATGCCAGAACTTCCTTCCTCGGAGATTTGCCCCAACCCCTGCCTTTTAAGTCCTCCCCTTGACATTCAATTAAGGTCTACCTCCTATGTTCCTGGCACTTTCTGAGCTGCACTGGAACTTAGAAGGAGTGAGTTTGTGCTTGGATCCTTTAAGAGCAGCGTATCTATCTCCCACAGCTTTTGTCTCTCAAATGCAATCTCTGCTGGTTTTCACAGACAGATATTATGGGGATTCCTCTTCATGTCACTGGTTACCTGGACTGGCGAGCTGGGTGTGGGCCTGGGATCCCCCACTTCTCATTGTGGGTGGGGGATTCACTATTGAGCTTCCTCTCCTGTTTTATAATCACCACCCTGTGGGTGTGGACCTGCAGGGTCCACTTATTTGCCTCTACTACCAGTTTCAACATGGCTTCTTCTTAATATTCTTAGTTACAGGAGTTCTGTGCAGCTCCTCTTCAAGTAGCTCTCAATGTCTGTTTTTCCATAATTTAGTTGCAATTTCAATGTGCTTATTGGAAGAGGTGAGCTCATAGTATACCTACTCTGCCGTCTTGTCCAAAATCAGGCTTATTCTTCTTAGTTTGCATGGAATTCTTTTTTCTACTATTTTATTTTTTACATATCTACATCATTATTTATGAAGTAAATTTCTCATAGAATATAGATGGGATGATTTTGGTTGGTATTAATTTGACAGTCTCTGTTAGATGGGCCATTTATATTAAATACAACTATTTATAACTTAAGATTTAATTATGCCACTTTACTATTACCTTTCTTTTAGTTGGCTCCTTTTTTGTTCTATTAAATCTCCTCTGCTTACCTGTGTGTTAGTTTAATTTTTAAAATATTTTCGTTTGAGATTGGCTCAAGAGAAATTAGCCATCTGAATACTACACCAAAAATATTCTAGAAATCGAACAGATTTTTAGGGACCTGGAAGACTGTAATAAAAGATCTAATGTTTTTGCACTTGGCTTATTTCTTCAAAGGGAGAGAAATGGAGAGTATCTGGGAAAGCATTCAAAAAATATTGTTTGAAAATTCTCCAAATTTGTTAAAAGACTTAAGTCTACGGACTAAAGAAGTTTAGGGAAATCCAAACAAGATAAACTTAATAAATCTATGATAAGTTACATCATAGGCAAAATTTTAAAAATTGAGGAGTGATGTCACCAAGATGGCAGAATAGCAGGTCACCAGCCCGCATCCCCCAAAGAAACAAATATTTCTCAGCCATCCATAGAACAAAATGACTTTGTGGTCGCTTTAAAATCTATGCAGAAGGTTGTGAAATCCCAGCGGAACCCAAGACTAAGGATGACTGCTTTATGAAGGGAAAGCACACAGCAATGGTAGGCCGAACCATGGACTCTGCTGTGGACAGAAAGAAGTCCTACCCTTCTCTTAACTCAGGTGTAGTTTTTCCCTTATGCGATCCCTTTGCCAACCAGGAGGAGCCGTGACCATCTGTACCATCGGTAATAGGCTTGAGAATCGTGGACCCAACTATGTTCATTAAAGCAGTTCATAACCTGAGTGTAATAGCACTCTCTCAGAATCACAAGTCAATACTGCATGCACAGTGGACCACCCAAGAGACCCAGTAGAAATCACAACTATAGGTGTTCCCATAACAGGGATGTAGACCTCAGACAGGGTTGTACATGAAGCAATCCTGTGAACAGGCTTCAGTCCTCTGGGACAGCAATTATGGAGGCAATCACTTCAATTTTGAGCAAGAGAGGTGTTCGCCAGCTACAATCATTCTGCGCAGACTGGATGATGTTTCAGTTCTTTCAAAGTTACATCAGCACAAGGCTCCCTGGATCTCAAACATCAGGCAACCATAATGCCCCAAGAATATTAATAAAGCTCCTGTAATCAATACTAAAATAAAATGGAGACCCACAAACTGCTTCAATAATGAAACAATACTTATAAAGGAGCTCAGTGAGCAGCAAAAGAACACAGGTAGATAACTAAAACTCAGGAAAACAAGATACACAAAATGAGAAAATTTCAAAAGAAACAGAAAATGTAAGATAGAATTAAAAATAAATCCTGGAGGGGAGCTGAACGAAAAATATACAATAGAGACCCACCTTGAGCTTCTGTCTCACCGAGGAGGGGTGTCAATAGAGGGGCCTGAAGCTAGAGCCCCAACTCCCCACCTCACAGCTCATCCCACACCCCTCCACCCTAGGAGTGCAGGACCCTGAGGAGCTTCATGTCCATGAACAAAATTTTAACAGGTTTGCAGGTCGTGCCAGTTTATCTCTTAAAAAAGATGTGGGAGAGACAAGAGAAAGATGGTGGCAGAGTAAATAGCAGTGTGGTCTGCCTGCTCCCATCACGGAAGGACTTGGAGTATACACATGGAGCAGAGAGTGAGTGAGAGCAGCTTTCAGAGAGGGCGAACAGGGATGGGAGTGTGGGAACAGCGTGGGAGAGGCCAGTAACCATGGCCTGCACTCTCCAAGCAGAGTCACTGGGCTTCGTAGCCCAGCACCTCTGATGTACCAAAAGGGGCAGCTGCTGACCGGCTCATTAGCCGGGAGCTGCTTGGAAACTGCACTACCACCGTAGGCGTCCTGACCAGCGACATCCGGGAATGGAGTCAGCGAGAAGGTTTGGTGAAACAGTCGGAGGCACAGGAACACAGAGGCCAGCCCTGACTGCAAGGACCTGTGTGGATTAAGACTTGGTAGGGACCCCCGGGGCTGGCAGCCCTGCGCCCATGGGCGCATGTGCACAGAGGCTCTGCCAGACACAAATGCAGAACTGAGCTACAGAGAGGGATGCACATGGGGGAAACCTGAGGGACAACCTGGGATTTGGTAGGGACCATGGTCTGGCAGCCCTGTACCCACGAGCATGCACACACAAAGGTTCTGCCAGACAAAAACACAGACAGACCAGTGCTGCACTTTGGAAGCCACACAGAGACTTTTTTGGAAAAGGAGAGGAAAAAAGGCCCAAGACTGGGCAAGGACTATGGGCATGCACACCAGCTCATCGGCAGAGTAGAGTTGCTAAACAAAAATGAAGAGCACTACAGGGTACCACAGAACCAGTGGAGGGGGAGACCCCAACTCAGTGCAGGTCATAGCAGAGAGCTGTGGCAGACTCACGAGCGAGAGAATAGCAGCCCTAGAATTTAGCTATATCTCCTCACAGACAGAGAGCCGGAAAGGAAGATATGAAACCCATGGAACTCTGACCAGGGCCAGATCCAGAAAGAGATGAAAGCAGTAAAAACCAGATATTACTGGGGAAAATTCCACCATGGTATTTTTCGTGAGTTATTTTTTGTCCTCTCAGTTTATGCATTTTAAGTCACTATATCAGTTGTTATATTATAGTTTATTCCAAATATCATATGTTGCTCCCCCCTTGTATTACCCCACCTTAACCTCCGATCTCCTCTTCTTACTTTGGTCTTAAATTCTATCTTCTCTCCTATTTCTCTCATTCTGTAAGCTTAAATATGAAAAAAAAAATATTTTCCTCTCTTAGCCTGGTTTTCACTCCTCATTCTTAGTATATCATCTCAGATTCACTTCCCTCACCTTTGGGCATCTCTTAAACTTTTCTTTCTTTCTTTTTACCCTCTTAGTACCATCCCACTTATATCAACCATAGCCCAAAGGATGTACTGGGGGAAAGCTCTTTCTTTGGTCTGTTTCCTACCTTCTCTCCCTCTTATTCTTATTCTTCTTTATGGTTTTTGTTTGCCTTGTTCATGCTCCCTCTTGCACTAAATATATAACATATAACTTCTGTATAAACGTAATACTATACACTTCCACTCTCTCACTTCATTCTACCCTCTCTGTCCCTTTTTCAACATACAATGTAAATATTACTTACTGTCTCACATTGCCGTGTCCCTACTCACTACTATTATTACTCCTCCACTTTCCCTCTCAAAAGTCATCTTCCTTTCAGTTAGCCAACTCTTATCTGCTTTTCCTTTAATATAATAGTCTTAATCTCTTTACATCTATGTTAATGCTACCTCATTTGCTGCTGCTACAGTGATTATGGGTGGGGGATCTTTTGAGGGCATGGGTTTCTTGCCAGGGTTGTTTGTTTGTGTTTTAACATCATCTCCACAAAAGAATTGAACATGTGGTGGGAAGAGTGACTCTCAACTAGTGAGAGGAAAGGTTCCCCAAAAGAGCAATAGAACAACCACAAACACTGAAATACCACCAGACAGCCTAAACACACAGCATAAAGGGAATTCCAAGAGCATCAAGCTCAGGAGATCAAAGAGACTGCAACACTGAATCCCCCAGGTCTCCTATTACAGAAGGTCATACCATGAAGGCAGGAAGTCAAAGCAGACAAATCTAAGAAATAAAAACAAACAAGAAGAGGCACCTAAAATGGGGAGACAAAGAAACAAACCCCCAATGGGAACAAATAAAGGAGGAATAGCCAGAAAAAGAGCTAGATGAAACAGAGGCGAGCAAACTATCAGACATGGAATTCAAAAGAATGGTTATA